>NC_052071.1:44402748-44726838 GCF_015852505.1 Tachyglossus aculeatus
CTCTATTTCTTGCTGAACTGTACTTTCCAAGCGCTTAGTACAATACACAGTAAGTGCTCAATAAATATGATTGAATGAATGTATCCCCAGTGAAAGAATGGTAAAGAAAAAGTCAAAGTCCACACTATATCATGCTAGCCAAGGGGATAAGGGCAGGTTAGCCAGGAGAGGCTAAAGGATTAGAGGCAGGACCAGAGGCTAGCAGAATAGTGGTCTCCCCAGGAGCTTCCCTTACCTGATCCAGGCCATTAAATAATAATAATTATTATTGTTATGGTATTTGTTAAGCGTTTACTATGTACCAGGAACGGTACTAAGCACTGGGCTGGATATAAGCAAATCGGGTTGGAAACAATCCCTCGTCCCACGTGGGGCTCATGGTCTCAATCCCCATTTTGCAGATGAGGTCATTGAGACACAGAGAAGTGAACTGACTTGCCCAAGGTCACAAAGCAGACAGGTGGCTGAGCGGGGATTAGAACCGCTGACCTTCTGATTCCCAGGCCTGTGCTCTATCCACCATGCCATAAAGAAATACCGAATGTAAGGAACGAAATGGCTTACCCTAATTGCTGTCTTCCTCCTGCCTGTATTTGCCTTAGATGCTTCCCAGACAACTTTGGGAAGAGCTACACACAATCTATTTTATTTTGTTAATATGTTTTGTTTTGTTCTCTGTCTCCCCCTTCTAGACTGTGAGCCCACTGTTGGGTAGGGACCGTCTCTATATGTTGCCAACTTGTACTTCCCAAGCGCTTAGTACAGTGCTCTGCACACAGTAAGCGCTCAATAAATACGATTGAATGAATGAAATCTACATATAATGATATTAACTCTGGTTCAAACCTCTTGGTGGGTAAGCATGGATCGCAAATTGGTCCTTTTTTTCTTTTTTTTTTTTTTTGACCAAGTTAAGGCTCTATGGAGGGAAATATAAGCAAGAGAGCCACCACTCCAAATCTACCCACATCCTGCCAGCCTCTCCTTGGTGTATTTTTGTTCTTGTTGTAGTCTAGGTAGAGACCAGCTATATACCTACCTTTCCCTGAGTTTCTCTTTTGGGAAGGGGCCACATAAGTATATTTTATTAGGACGCCCAATCAGCTGTCACTGTCTTATCATGAGAAGGATTCTGGCATTTATGAACAACCTGTCTGTGAAATAGAGGATGACAGATGAGCAGCTATGCTCTGCCACATTTTGAGCGTGTATTTCCCAGTGGAATAGTTGACCGGGGCAGCGAATTTGGTTTGCGCTACTTGATTTCTGTGAGCTTGCTTTTTCATTGGTTTGTTTTCAGTCTCCTGTTGTTGCAGAGTTTCAGGATCCTTGAAGCAGAATCCTCTTTTTCCTGAGACCATGCTCAGCAACACAGCTGTGTCACCCCGACTTGCTCCCTTTATTCATCCCCCATTCCAGCCCCACAACACTTAGGTACCTATCTACAATTTATTTATATTAGTGTCTGTCTCCTCCTCCTTTAAGCTCATTGTGGGCAGGGAATGTATCTGTTGTACTCTACCAAGTGCTCAGCACAGTGCTCTGCACACAGTAAGCGCTCAATGAATATGATTGAATAAATGATTGAACCACCTCTCTCAAATTCATATCTGTTGTGTTCTTTCATGTTGACTGTGAGAAGCAACGGTGAGCTATTTCTGCTCTTACTCCAACATGCTCCATGACTATATATATGCATATATATATATATGTATGTATATATGTACATATTTATTACTCTATTTATTTTACTTGTACATATCTATTCTATTTATTGTATTAGTATGTTTGGTTTTTGTTCTCTGTCTCCCCCTTTTAGACTGTGAGCCCACTGTTGGGTAGGGACTGTCTCTAGATGTTGCCAACTTGTACTTCCCAAGTGCTTAATACAGTGCTCTGCACACAGTAAGCGCTCAATAAATATGATTGATGATGACGATGATGACTAAGGTGGGAGTGTCAGATTTCTCCCCACCCTACCAGGATTGATTTTAATAAACTTGATTTTTTTTAAGTGTTCCCTGTGGGCAGAGCACTGTACTGGGTGTTTTGGGGGAGTTTAATATAGTTAAACCAAGAGCCCTGCTGGCAGTGAGCTTAGAATCTAGAGGAGTTTACAATCATCAGTAGCCCAGAGTCAAATAGAACCCAATCTGCTTCATGGCATTGGTATTGACTACCTATTGCTTCCACTCTTTTGTTTCTCAAATTCTAAAACAAGGACACACTTTGTTCCTACTTCTTTTGAAGACATGTGGTTCAGCTTCTCTGGCCGAGGTGAGTCTTGTAAAAATGCTAGTCTGGGCTCCTCAGGAGAAAGGTTTAAGGTTCTAGCCACAGTCCTCAGACTTGGTGTGATCAAGCAGTTCAACATAAATAAAGGTCAAGGAAAGTGCTCTTACCTAAAGGAGTCCCCAGATTCTAACATTCTGCACAAAGAAAGTGCTCAATAAATTCGACTGAATGAACACAACTCAGAAGTGATCCACAGGGGAGTAAGTTACTCCCAAAGAGGGGCTGATTCTTTCAGACTCCTCTGGGGAAATCAGGTTAGAGAAATGCAGAGAATTAGCTGGGAAACCCAGTGGGGCTACAACACTGGAGCACAAAGTCTCACTATGTGACTCAGGCTTTTTTCCTCTACCTCTTGCAGGCAAACCACAGGATGGGCAAATGTCAAAACAAAACGGCTTTGCTTTATACTTTAACTTTCTCCTCCCTGGGCCCTCTAGACTGAGAGCTTGTTGTGGACAGGAATGTGTCTGTTATACTGTACTCTCCGAAGCACTTAGTACAGTGCTTTGCACGCAGTAAGCACTCAATAAATATTAGAGTGAATGGGCCCATCCCCTTGGCATTACTGTTTCTAAAGCAACTAATGTACTTCAAAGAGGAAAGGGGAGAGAGGCTCCAAATAAGGGTTGAAGTTGAATAAAAGGAGATAAATGATTCTAATGTACATATGAGATGTGAACAAATGATTTGAAGGGAGATGCTAACTTCTTGGGCCATTTGTACATATTTACTATTCTTGTACATATTTACTATTCTATTTATTTTATTTAGATATGTTTTGTTTTGTTGTCTGTCTCCCCTTTCTAGACTGTGAGCCCGTTGTTGGGTAGGGACCATCTCTAGATGTTGCCAATTTTTACTTTCTAAGCGCTTAGTACAGTGCTCTGCACACAGTAAGCGCTCAATAAATACGATTGAATGAATTTGAAGAAGCAGTGTGGCTTAGTGGAAAGAGCCCAGGCTTGGGAGTCAGAGGTCGTGGGTTCTAATCCTGACCCCGCCACTTGCCTGCTGTGTGACTTTGGGCAAGTCACTTCTCTGTGCCTCAGTTCTCTCATCTATAAAATGGAGATTGACTGTGAGCCCCCAGCGGGATAGGGACTATATCCAACCCAATTTGCTTCTATCTATCCCAAAGCTTAATACTCTGCGTGACACGTGAGACGTGGTTAACAAATAGCAGAATCGTCATCTCTAAGTTGAGAAGGCAGCATGCCCTCATAGAAGGAGCATGGAAATGGGAGTCAGGAGACCTGGGTTCTCATCCTGGATCCACCACTTGCCTGCTGTGTGACCTTGGGCAAATCACTTTACTTCTCTGTGCCTGTTTCCTCATCTGTAAAATGGGGATAAAAGTACTTCTTTGCCCTCCCTCTTAAACCTCGAGCCCTTTGTGGAACAAAGACTGTTTGAACTGATTATCTTTTTTTCTACCCCACTGCTTAGCATAATGTTTGGTACATAATAATGTTTATTAAGCATTTACTATGTATTTTGATTTTTAAAAAACCAGCTACCTGTTAACCTCACAGGGAAATAACAACAATATAATCTGGCTTTTGTTTTTCATCTGTTTTTTCCTCCCCAAGATGAATATGGAATTTAATAATCTAGGAACAGATTGTTTTCCAGGTAATTCTACTTCCTCCCTCATCGCTCTCTCCGTACACTCTAGAAGAGGATTCAAGACTTGGGCTGGGTTGGCCAGAGGTCAGGGATGGGTGTCTCTCTCTTTTCCCTCTTTCCCCAAATGAGGTTCTTTACATTCAACGGGCATTTTGAACCCACTATGAAAAGCTACTTTTACATTAGAACAGATGACTCTCTGCTAAGGACAACAGTTGGGACTGGGACCAGATACAAAAGCAGGCCAGAAGTGTGGGTAAGCCGAAATGGAGGGCAAAGCAGAGACCAGGATGTGGAAACTTGTCTTCTTAAATGGTTCCTGATTCAAGCTGAGCCTCTCCTCTTCTGTCTCTTTCATGAGGGGTAGGGGAAGCCTGCTGAATAGTTCTTGAATTGGAGAGGCAAAACAAACAAAAAAAAGGAAGCAGATGGTTTGAATGCCATTTTAGTTGGACAAAATAGGAAGTGGAATGGTTTCACCTCCAACTACCCTTGAACAGTATCCTGTCACTTCTTCCCTGCCGGAGATGGCACCAGGAGGCCCAGCGTGAGACACTCTACTGTGTTCAGACTCTATCCCCATTAATGGCCACGTTTGGAACCGAGGGTGGGTTGAAAATGGCTAAAAGGATGAAGGATAGTTTGGGAATCCCTGGAAAAGTGGGATCTTTCCCTGATTCATTCTGCAAACTTCAACTCCTGAGGTGAAGGTAAACTTCCTGGCACTGTCAACAGGTCACTAAGCAGAAGAGCAGGGAGAGAACAACCCTTCTCCTTGTGGCTCTAGAATGATAATAATGATGGCATTTAAGCACTTACTAGATGTTAAGCACTGTTCTAAGTGTTGGGGTAGATGTAAGCTAATCAGGTTGGACACGGTCCCTGTCCCACATGGGGCTCACAGTCTCACTTCCCATATTACAGATGAGGGAACTGAGGCATAGAGAAGTGAAATGACTTGCCAAGGTCACACAGCAGACAAGTGGCAGAACAGGGATTAGAACCCAGGACTTTCTGACTCACAGGTCCGGGCTCTATCCACTAGGCCATACTGCTTCCTAGAATATCTCTCTAGTTGGTAATCGAACTATCGGTGGGAGGTGGCTCAATTCTCCAGCTTCCATAAGTGCATCCTCAGATGGGCACCAGAGTCTTTCGCGGCAGCTTAAACAGGGTCTCTCAGCATCTTTACCACCAAGTTCAAGAGGGAGTGTCTGTGAATTTAGAATAAATACAGGACTCCGGCATCCACACCCAGACACTCTGTCAGCAGATCTCTGCTGACAGCCAGGTGTCTTGCCTTTCCTGATTTGCTCAGCAGAAACCCCGTAGCTGCAAAGAGCTTGTGAAATCTACCCTGACTCCTGTTACCCCCTGGCATAAATGGCACAAAGAGGGCAAAGCATGAGCTCTTTGGTAGTTTCAACTATTCATTCATTCAATCACATTTGAGTGCTTTCTGTATACAGAGCACTCTATTAAGTTCATGGGATAACAATAAACAGACACATTCCCTGCTCACTACTAGTAGCTGGTAGGTAGTAGTAGTTAGTAACTATAATATTCTCCCAAGTGCTTTATACAGTGCTTTTCATACAACAGACACTCAGTAAATAGTATAGATTGATCCATAATTTATGTACATAGCCGTAGCTTATATTAATGTCGGTCTCCTAGTCTTCCACTTCAAACCATAAGCTCCTTGGGGGCAGGGAATGTACCTACCAATACTGGTATATCATATTCTCCCAAGTGCTTGTGCTGTGCACCCAGAAAGCGCTCAATAAATATGATTGATTTAATTGGGGTGGAGCTAGAAAGTTAATTCCCCCTCTAAGCCTCTTCTGGACATACTCAGCTCCATTTGACCACATGAAGAGTTGTCATGACGGGGACTCTGCCTGATCTGATTATCTTGTATCTATCCCATGGCTTAGTAGAGTGCTTGGCACATTGTAAGTGCTAAACAAATAGTATCATTATTGTTAATTTTTTTATTATTGTTAGTCAAGTTGTGTAAATGGGTCAGGGACCTCGTTTTGCCACATGGTTTCATAGATAGAGCAGGGACCTGGGAGTTCTAATCCCGGCTCCGCCACTTGTCTGCTGTGTGACCTTGGACAAGTCATTTCACTTCTCTTTGCCTCAGTTACCTCATCTGTGAAATGGGAATTGAGACGGCGAGCCCCACCTGGGACAGGTACTGTGTCCAACCTGATTTGCTTGTATCCCACCCCAGAACTTAGTACAGTGCCTGGCACATAGTAATTGCTTAACAAATGCCACAGTTGTTATTATTAAGTACCCGCAGCTCCCAGAGGGTGCCAGCTGACTCTTCTTCCCCTCACTCAGGAACTCTAGATTGAAAAAGAGATAGGGTTATGACCATCTTTAAAGATGGCAGAAAAGGCAGAGTCCAGTTATTGAAGGTCAATCAGCTTAATGCCACTCCCTGAGTTAACATTAGAACAAATCTCCAAACTATCATTTACTAGTCACCCAGGAGAATGAAAGAACAAAACCAGCATAGCTGTGTGGAGATCAGATTGTTCCAGACAAATGCACTGTCCTTTCACAAGGTGCAGAACGCATAGACAAGGGAGAATCAGTGGATGCAATAAATAATAATGGCATTTATTAAGCGCTTACTATGTGCAAAGCACTGTTCTAAGCACTGGATGGAATGCTTCTGCAGTTCTAAAAGCCTTTTTTATTCTATCCAACCTGATACCCCTTATTAACCAGCTGGGGAACTTTGGCTTTGAGCGTATTTTTTTCATTAGTGCAGCTGGCTCAAAGGTCACTCTTATTAATTGCTTTGGGTCAAAAGCGGGCGGAGGTGAATTGACAGGGATCACACAGGAATTGGTCTAGCTACTGATTCTATTAAATATCTTTAATCTGACCATTGGACAAAGGAATTGTGAACCTGCACATCAAATTTGCTGATGATACTAAACTGGGTGGGGTCGCTATCGCTTTGGAAGACAGGGTTAGAATGGAAATGGTTAAGGCAGATTGGAAAAATGATTCTGTCAAAGGAGGATAATATTAACTAGGGCAAAGTGCCGTACTTAGGTGGAAAAACAAAGAACACAAATATGAATGGGGATAGATTGGTCAGGCACAAGTACAGTGGAAATGGATGAGGGACAAGATGACAAATGACTGAACAAAAACTGAATATATCTAATATCGCTTTTAAATAGTCATGATGGCATTGGGACACACAAAATGCCTTGCAAGAGAAGCAGTATGGTCTAGTGGGAAGAGAATTGATCTAGGAGTCAGAATGACCTTGGTTCTAATCCTGGCTGTACCACGTGTCTGACAAGTGAATTTGGGAAAGTCACGTAACTTCTCTGCACCTGTTACCTCATCTTTAAAAAAAAAAATGGGGTATGAGACTGAGAGCCCCATGAGGGACTGAGACTGTGTCCAGTCTTACATCTAGCACAGTGCCTGCTGCAAAGTAAGTGCTTAAAAGTATCATTTAAAAAAAAAAAGAGTCAAGCAACCATTTCTCATTATGTACCGCACTGTTTAGGTTCTTATTAGAGAGCTCTGTCAAAGATTTAGTCACCATGCCTTTAAAAATATGTAAAGAAACTTGGAGTGGGTTCCGAGAAAGGTGAAAAATGTTTAAGGGGTTGGAAAGTGAGTGGAGGAAAGGTCAAAGGAATTAAGTTGATTTAGACTGGACTGAATAGTCTAATGGGGTGACTTAGCTGTCTTCGCTAAAGTCAGTTTTCCTGTAACAAGTGTCTTCACTATGGATCTTCACTAGAACTTGTGAGCAATTAAGAATGTCAAATTCATTGAACACATGTGTTTGGCATTCAAGGAACACCTCTTACAAGGTGATTTCTCCTTTATGGAAGCTTCAATTAATTAAGCACTGACTATATATCAGGCACTGCAAAAGGTACAAAATAATTTGTTCAGATACAGTCCCTGTTCCACGCAAGACTTCCACTCAAAGAGCTAGGTATTTTATCCCCATTTTACAGATGAGCATATTAAGGCACGAAGAGGGTGATTTTCCTTGGGTGATGCAGCAAGGCTGAGAATAGAACCTGGATTTTCTAACTCCTAGGACTAAGTTCTTTCCACTGGGCCACACTGCCTCCTCCTAGAATGTAACCTCAGCATTATTGGGGAATTTATTATGTGTGAAGGCTTTGGGTAAGAGATTGCTGACCATTTGTTTCCTTTCAAAGAGTGAACAAGAGGAATCGATCTTAAATTACAGCAGGAGAATTTTAGATTAGACATAAGGGAGAACTTCTTGGCCAGGAGGTAGGTAATACAGACGCTGGGATCATTGGAAGTTGTGGGGTTTCCATCCCTGTTGCTCTTTAAAGCAAAGAACAACTAGCTTTCTGTCCTGGATGTTTGTTATTCACTCCCTTGGGGATGGGAAATTGGTCCAGATGGTCATCCAGGGTGTCTTCCCACTCTGTGATTCTCTCATTCCCTGCCACAAGGTGGAAAATTAAGCTGTTCCCTTTGTCCAGTTTGCTATGCATTGGAATTCATAGGATGCCCCATCCGTGGGTGGAATCTTGGAAGGTGTCTGAGAGTGAGGACGTCTGGGAGGAGGAATTTAATTCTGTGGATTGGTGACCAAAAGTCTGGTGCCCTAAGGAGGGGGGAATGGGTCAGAGGCAGCTTCTGTTACTGGGAGGAAGCTAGGAGGGTGACTAGGAATGAGGTTTTCTGGGAGGAGAGAAGGGAAGGATGGCATTTCTGGGGATTGGTGACAAAATACCTGGTGTCCTAAGAAGCAGGAGTGGGTCAGAAGCAGCTGCTGTGACTCCGGCCGCAGCTCTAAGAAGTCTCTGGGCTAGGCTTTGGGCCAGTGGGCCTTGCTAGATTATATAGCAGCCATGTTCACAGTGCTCACAGTCATTGCACATACAGTGCTCACAGTGTACGCATTTCAGCAGCGCTCATGACTTCACTTTTCCTGGTTGCCTAGCCTCACAGAGAGTTGCACCTTGGGGGGTCCTAGACAGTAAAACAGTTCTCCATCTATATAGAAAAAGAAAATATTTACAATTGAGCCGTAAAGCTGTATTTTGATCAAATGCAGCCCTAAACAAGACCATAAATTCTCTATAGTAAGACCCGAGCAATTTCAAAGCCGCCATTAAATAGATCGGAAAGACCTAGTATTGAAATAACATGTCCTGATTTTTGCCATTGACTTATCTCGTTGGTTTTCCTTCAGTGGTCGGGCATTTGAAAAATGGTTTCTCGTGTTTCAGCACCATGACTTCTCTAAGACTGGGAATTCTTCCAAATTACGACTTGGGGAATACTTTGGTTCCACTGAAGAAGAAATATTTGAAGAGCTGTAGATCTCATTTCTGTTGTTGATTTTTCTTTCCTATTGCAGATTCTGTGTTCCAGAAATTAAAGGGAGGACAACAGTTTTCTTTGGGAAAAGAAGTTTAGACAAGATTCTCGCCTTTGAATCACAGGCTCCCACACACTTTTGCTCAAAGAATTCAAAAGCAAATTTTGCCTTTGCAGACCTGATAGCAGGGAGGATGCTAAATAAGGCTCATGGTGGTGCCAGGGACTTGGTCCCCTGATCTTTTGAATAAAATGGAATTTGATGAGGGAGTCAGAGGGAAAAAAAAATTCAAAGAACAACGGCCTTGCGTTCTTAAGATGGATCTTTTTAAATTTTCTTCTTTGGGGTAGGGGCACGGATCAGTATTCTTGGCATTTATGTTTCCCTCTCAGGAAGTTTACGACTTGGAAAAAGCAGACGTGCATGCGGAGATAAAAATGCAGGTTCCTTAACAGAAGGGTTAGTGCGTATCTTCCGTGAACAGAAGAGAACAGGCTCTCTACAAAGTCAGTCTGCTTTGTTTCAGTCCTCCTGGAGATGAGAAGGATTAAGTAGAATTTCCAGTCAGGTTACCGGCTAGGATAAGGGTAGATTTGCAGGGGTTACTCTCAAGCTGGGGCTGGGGGCGAGGGGGATGCAGTCAAGAATCTGATCCATTTGGCAAAACTCACAGGGAGGTTGAGAGAGCTCAGTGTGGAATGGATGATTTCCATCCCACCTGTTTGCACAGTGTCCAAACCAGAGCAATTAATTTCTCATTTTCAAGAGTGTTCAACTCCGGCGGTATTTACTGCTTGGTTGTGTTTTGTTTTTGAAAGATTAGTCAGAGAGCGTTTTGCTGAGTGTCAGGAAATCTTGGGGCAGCTGGCAGCCCCAGGACGCACACAAGCTAGAGGAGAATGGCGAGTTAGGCAAGAATTTCCTGTTTACATTCTGTGTCTCCTCAGTATCGGTGACTCAAAGCAAAGGCACGCAAGGGAAACTGCTAGGTCTAAAATCTCTTCTCCCAACATGCGTGGTGAGAAGAGAATCTCAGCCCCTCGCTTTGCACAAAAGTAATCTTTATCTTCAAGCCCTACTTCCTTCCTGGTTTTCCATGTCTATCCCAGCACTTAATACAGTGCCTTCACATAGAGAAGCAGCGTGGCTTAGTGGAAAGAACACAGGTTTGGGAGTCAGAGGTTGTGAGTTCTAATCCGTTCTCTGCCACTTATCAGCTGTGTGACTTTGGGCAAGTCACTTGACTTCTCTGTGCCTCAGTTGCCTCCTCTGTAAAATGGGGATTAAGACTGCGAGCCCCACGTTGAACAACCTGATTACCTTGTGTCTACTCCAGTGCTTAGAACAGTGCCTGGCACATAGTAAGCGCTTAACAAATACCATTATTATTATTATTAACAAATACCACAATTATTATTATTATTATATTCAACTGTGGTCCTGGTTTGGAGCAGAGGTGCTGTATGCTTTTCAAACAGCTAATGGATATTAATCCTTTGAATTGACAGATGTACAGCTGAGCATGTAATGGGGATAAAGCATATCTGGACCATAATTACCTAGGTGGTCAGACAGAAAGGAGAAGCAGAACTCTTGTGTTAGAATCATTCTGGAATGGTCAGGAATGTTGTTTGAACTCCAGCCAGGATTTTATTTATGGGCAACCTGGGAAGGAATAATAGCACGTAATGGGGATAAAGCATATCTGGACCATAATTACCTAGGTGGTCAGACAGAAAGGAGAAGCAGAACTCTTGTGTTAGAATCATTCTGGAATGGTCAGGAATGTTGTTTGAACTCCAGCCAGGATTTTATTTATGGGCAACCTGGGAAGGAATAATAATAGTAGTAATAATAATGATTGCATTTATTAAGCACTTACTAGGTGCAAAACACTGTTCTAAGTGCTGGAGAGGTTACAGGGAGATCAGGTTGTCCCACGGGGGGCTCACAGTCTTAACCCCCATTTTACAGATGAGGACATTGAGGCACAGAGAAGTTAAGTGACTTGCCTAAAGTCACACAGCTGACAGTTGGCTGAGAGGGGATTTGAACCCAGGTCCCCTGACTCCAAAGCCCATGCTCTTTCCACTGAGCAATGCTGCTTCTCTAACCCTATCACCTGATCTAGGCTTTGTCTCCAGTCTGGTTTTCCCCTCTAGATTGTAAACTTGTGGGAAGGGAACTGATCTACCAACTCTGTGGTATTGTACTCACCTAATCACTTAATAACCTCTGTACACAGTAAGTGCTCAATAAATACCACCTTCCATGGTATTAGTCCAAGATGAGTGAGACCTGCTGACTTGCCAGAGCCCAGGGGCCAATTCCCAGGATAAAGGAAGAAGGAAGGGGTATGGCCCAATGGAAAGAGCATGGGACTGGGTTCTAATCCCAGCTCTGCCACTTACCTGCTGTGTGACCTTGGGCAAATCACTTAACTCTCTGTGCCTCCATTTCCTCATCTATGAATTAGAGATTCAATTCCCATTCTCCCTTTAAACTGGACAGTGAGCAATCTGATTGTCTTGTACCTACTCCAGCGCTTAGTACAGTGGTTGGCACCAAATAAACACTTAACAAATACCATTTGAAAAAAGGGCTAGCTGTTTTGGATTCCGTTAGTCAATGGCTAGTGCTCAGTAAATAAGAATGAATGAATCTGTAGTGATCTGCAGCAAGAAGGGGCTGGATTAGCAACTAGCTGGTGCCCATCATTTGGTGGTATTTACTGAACACTCACTGTGTGCAGAGCACTGTACTAAGCACTTGGGAAAGTACAATACAACAGAGTTGGTAGATGCTTTCCCTCCCCAGAAGGAGCTCATAGTCTACAAGTGATGGAGGAAAGTATTTCGAAACCACTGAGGAAAGGGATTCTTGAGCTTCAGGCAAGAACCCTCAAGGGAAGCAGGTTGGAAAATTGGATAGATCACAGGCCTGGGAATCAGAAGGACCTAGGTTCTAAACCTGGTGCTGCTACTTGGTTGCTATGTGACCTTGGCGAAGTCACTTAACTTTTCTGTGCCTTAATTCCTTCCCTTATCAGGAAAATAGCAATTAAGAGTGTGGGACAGGGTCTGTGTTCAACCCAGTTTTCTTGCATCCACTCCAGTGCTTAGTACAGTGCCCGGCACATAGTAAGTGCTTAACAAATACCATGATTATTATTGTTATTAAAATTGTACATTAATCCTGTGCATTCTAGACTTGCTCCATGGACAGACTAAATCTTAGCTGTCCTATCTGAAACAGACAGGATCACCTGTTCAACATGGGTGCATTTGTAAGCTTGTTAAGCAGTGTGGCTCAGTGGAAAGAGCACTTTCTGGCTTTGGAGTCAGAGGTCATGGGTTCAAATCCCAGCTCTGCCAACTGTCAGCTGTGTGACTTTGGGCAAGTCACTTCACTTCTCTGTGCCTCAGTTACCTTATCTGTCAAATGGGGATTAAAACTGTGAGCCCACTGTGGGACAACCTGATCACCTTGGAAGCTCCCCAGCACTTAGAACAGTGTTTTGCACATAGTAAGCACTTAACAAATACCATTATTATTATTATTATTGGCAGGGAACGTATATTATGTGTTCTGCACATAATAAGTGCTCAATAAATAGCATGGATAAGTTATGGAAATCCTCTGCAGGCACCAAAACTAAGCCCATCATCTCCCTCAGCTTCCTTTCCACCATTGGGCTGTGGGCCTATACCTCCAGAGCCTAATGCCTGGTGAGGTTTTAATCAGTTGCGATTTTTAAGGACTCAAGTGAAAGCATGAAAAATGAATTAGAAAATGGGTACTTGCTGTATCCTAATGGGTAGAAGACATTTACAAAGCAGGGTTGGGATAGATCATTCATAGACCCTGGGAGATAAGTGAATCCCTCCCAGGCAGATTGAAGAGTTCTTGTTCACAGAGGAGGCTCTGAGGCCTCCCTCTGATGCCAAGGCAAAGGCACTGAAAAAAGCTCCTCAAGTGTCCCCTAAAAAACTTTAAAATCTTCTGTTTGGAGGACATTCTGCTTAGATGTCCGATCCTGGGCTGTCTCTGGGTTGTTTTATTACTGAAGATATTTGGGCATTTAGTCATGTAGAGAGGAGAATTGTTCCTGTTTTGGTTTGGGAAGAGGGCAAATGGGATTGGAAGGGAGGGAGTGGATCTTGAGGTTTTCATTCCTTGTACTCACCCATTGAGGACAAGATCTGCTTTGGTGCCTGACTAACCAGAGAGAAGAGAAGCAGCATATCTGGTGGACAGAGCATGGGCTGAGTCGTCAGAAGGACCTGAGTTCTAATCCTGACTTGGCCACTTGGGCAAGACATTTCACTTCTCTGGGCCCCAGTTACCTCATCTGTACAATGGGGGATTAAGACTGTGAACCCCATGTGGGACATTGATTATGTCCAACCTGACACCTTTAGTACAGTTTCTGGCACATAGTAAGCTTTTAACAAATACCATAAAAAAAACCCAAAACCCCGAAACTCAACCAACTTTTCCCACAGCTTTGAAAGCACCAAAGCCAAGGCCACGATGGTGTTTGTGTGAGACTGGCATGGCGATTTTCCACCCTTAGAAAAGAGAACAGCCTAAAGGCACAGAGCTCTGAGAAACTGGACTAAAAGTGAGCCCACTGTTGGGTATGGACTGTCTCTATATGTTGCCAACTTGTACTTCCCAAGCGCTTAGTACAGTGCTCTGCACACAGTAAGCGCTCAATAAATACGATTGATTGATCCTCAGATTATTCTTCTGTATTTACCTCTTTATATAATGGTGTTTAAACACTTTGTGCCAAGCCTTGGGATGGATATAAACTGATCATAGGTTCACATTCTAATTAAGAGGGGTAACAGGTATTTAGAGAAGCAGCATGGCTCAGTGGAAAGAGCCCGGGCTTGGGAGTCCGAGGTCATGGATTCTAATCCCAGCTCTGCAGCTTGTCAACTGTGTGACTTTGGGCAAGTCACTTAACTTCTCTGTGCCTCAGTTACCTTACCTGTAAAATGGGGATTAAGACTGAGCCCCACGTGGGGCAACCTAATCACTTTATATCCCCCCCATTGCTTAGAACAGTGCTTTGCTCATAGTAAACACTTAAGAAATACCATTATAGTACCCTCACAAATTTTGGATTTTTTTAATGGTATTTGTTACTTCATTTTACGGATGAGAGAATTGAAGTGACTTGCCCAAGATCACACTGCGGACAAGTGGCAGAGCTCAGACTAGAACCCAGGTCCTTCCTGGGCTCCCAGTTCTGTGCTCCCTTCACTCGATCTGAAAAATGCTACCGAGATGCAGACAAGAGGACAGAGTCCTAGGCATGCACTCCGGAGTTTCTAATTCCAGTTAAGATTAGATTTGTTGTGCAACTCTTGATCTTGGTTTCTCTTTCTTTTATGTAGGGACACTGGGCCTCAGAGGGAGGCTGTGACATTAGAGCGTAACCCTATTACATAAATAATCGAATGCTCTGGCCACACGGAGCCTGCATGCAAGGGTGAAGAAGAGCCTAGGGCCCTTAAATGGCCTCCAACCAAAAGTACAAATTAGGAAAACATGGCAGCCTCTGTGTTATCTCAGTGAAGCTGTTCTGAAATTTTCTTTATAGTACTTACTATATGCTAAGTACTGGGGGTAGATACAGGATAATCAGGTTGGACACAGTCCCTGTCCCACCCAACGTTGATGGTCTAAGTCGGAGAGAGAAGGATAGAGAAGCAGCATGGCTGAGTGGAAAGAGCCCAGGCTTGGAGTCAGGGGTCATGGGTTCTAATCCCAACTCTGCCACATGTCTGCTGTGTGACCTTGGGCAAGTCACTTAACTTCTCTGATCCTCAGTTCTGTAAAATGGGGATTAAGACTGTGAGCCCCACGTGGGACAACCTGATCACCTTGTGTGTGTGTCCCCCCCAGCGCTCAGAACAGTGCTTTGCACATAGTAAGTGCTTAACAAATGCCATCATTATATTATTATTATTATTATTATTATTTACTCCCCATTTTACAGATGAGGTAAATGAGGCACAGAGACTGAAGTGACTTGCTCAAGGTCACTCAGCAGACAAGTGGTGGAACTGGGATTAGAACCCAGACCTGTGTTCTTTCCACTAGGCCACGCTGCTTCTGAATGTGTCTGACACTGTCAGATGGAAACTTCCACCATCTGTTTATTCTCAGAATAAGGAAGAAAGCACCATGTACTCAACTTCTCTGCCCTGGGTTCCATCAAATTGAGTTTATCTCCCCCTCTGCTCTCATCTTCGCTTTTCTCTCACCTATTCCACCATATGCAGTGTTCTCTGCAGAGAGAGATTTGGGACAGGGGAAATGGCAAGCCAATAATACTAAGATGTAAATCAGGAGCTGCTTATAGCTCTATTTAACAGCCCCAGCTGGTGCCTCTGGAGAAGATTTATTCACAACAACACATTGATTTTTATAGGGCTCAAGAATTTCAAAATGTTTTATGGATTTTCATTAAGCCCCACAACACTCCTGAGAGGTAGGTGGGGAGCTTCAGTTCCTTTTGTACAGGGCGGTACAGAGGCCCGAGGTTACTGGAAGAGAGGAAAATGAGACCACATTCCCAAGGTTCCAATCCCTCCAACATCCTGGGAAGCACAGGATGGAAGTCCTGGAGGACAGAGCAACTGTCCTGTGAGTCAGAAGGACCAGGATTCCAATCCCGGCTCCGCTACTTGTCTGCCGTTTGACCTTGGGCCTCCACTTCACTTCTCGGGGCCTCAGTCTCTCATCTGTAAAATGGGGATTAAGACTGTGAGCCCAGTGTGGGACAGGGTCTGTGACCAACCCCATTAGCTTGTATCTACCCCAGCACTTAGAACAGTGCCTGGAGCATAATAGTAAGTGCTTAACAAATACCACAGTCATCATCATCATCTGGGAAGGATTCAAACTACTCGAGTAGGATCGGGATTTGGGAAGGAAGCCCAGAACCCTGACCAGAGTGGACAAAGCACTCCTCTGAGTGCAGGGAGATTCTGACCTCTAACTTCTGCCTCATCTGAGATTTCCTGTAATGGACAGACTTATGCCCAGCCACCTTGAGAAAGTTTATGAGGTGAGGATTCAAAAGGCTAAAATCCATTATAGAGCCAGAACAATTTTATCATACTTAATGATCTTGTATCAACTCCAGCACTTTGCACAGAGCTTGAAACCTTAACCAATACCATTATTATTATCAGTATCACTAATAATAATAATTCATTCATTCAATCGTATTTATTGAGTGCTTACTGTGTGCAGAGCACTGTACTAAGCGCTTGGGAAGTACCAGTTGGCAACATATAGAGACGGTCTCACAGTCTAGAAGGGGGAGACAGACAACAAAACAAAACATGTAGACAGGTGTCAAAATCATTAGAACAAATAAAATTAAAGCTATATGCACATCATTAATGAAAGAGAATGGTAAATATGTACAAGTAAAATAGAGTAATAAATCTGTACAAATATATACAAGTGCTGTGGGGAGGGGAAGGAGGTAGGGTGGGGGGGGTGGGGAGGAGGAGAGGAAAAAGGGGGCTCAGTCTGGGAAGGTCTCCTGGAGGAGGTGAGCTCTCAGTAGGGCTTTGAAGGGAGGAAGAGAGCTAGTTTGGCAGATGTGTGGAGGGAGGGCATTCCAGGCCAGGCAGAGGATGTGGGCCGCGGGTCAACAGCGGGACAGGTGAGAATGAGTCACGGTGAAGAGGTTAGCGGCAGAGGAGTGGAGGGTGCTGGCTGAGCTGGAGAAGGAGAGAAGGGAGCTATGGTAGGAGGGGGCGAGGGGATGGAGAACCTTGAAGCCGAGAGTGAGGAGTTTTTGCCAGATTCGTAGGTTGACAGGCAGCCACTGGAGATTTTTGAGGAGGGGAGTAACATGCCCAGAGCGTTTCTGCACAAAGATGATCCGGGCAGCAGTATAGACTGAAGTGGGGAGAGACAGGAGGATGGGAGATCAGAGAGGAGGCTGATGCAGTAATCTAGTTGAGATAGGATGAGAGAATAATAATGATGGTATTTGTTAAGTGCTTACTATGTACAAAGCACTGTTCTAAGCACTGGGGGTATACAAGGTGATCAGGTTGTCTCATGTGGGGCTCAGTCTTAATCCCCATTTTACAGATAAGGTAACTGAGGCACTAGAAGTTAAGTGGCTTGCCCGAGGTCACACAGCTGACAAGTGGCTGAGTCAGGATTTGAACCCATGACCACTGACTCCCAAGCTCACGCTCTTTCCACTGAGCCATGCTACTTCTCTATTATTACTATTATTATTATTGTCATTATCACGCACCCTTCACCCCTGAACTACAGAAGTAATTAGTTTTCTAGAATCAAATCACCCTCCTGAGTCCAATTCAATCCTTCATTCCAGATACTTCTTTGCAGCCTAGCAGAGCAGTTACAAAAATCTAATAGACCATAAAAAAGTTTCCAAGTCTAGAATACTCTCCTTAGGCTTTTCTTCACGCATTAGCAGTAAATCAGAGATGTGTCTGTTGGTAGTCTGTAACAATAACAATGTTATTGGTAGATATGGGTAGATATGAGGATCCACGTGGGGCTCCCAGTCTGAGGGAGGGAAAGCAGATACTTAATCTCTATTTTACAGATGAGGAAACTGAGGCAGAGAAGTCAGGACACTTGCCCTAAGTCACACAGTAGGCAAGTGGCAGAGCTGGCACTAGAACCTAAATCTCCTGAAACTCAGTTACTGTTTTTGTTTTAGAGGTATTTGTTAAGCATTTACTCTCTGCAAGACACTATAATAATAATTATAATGGCATTTATTAAGTGCTTACTGTGTGCAAAGCACTGTTCTAAGCACTGGCAGGAGGACACAAGATGATCAGGTTGTCCCACGTGAGGCTCACAGTCTTAATCCCCATTTTACAGATGAGGGAACTGAGGCACAGAGAAGTTAAGTGACTTGCCCAAAGTCACACATCTGGCAATTGGCAGAGCCAGGATTCAAACCCATGACCTCTGACTCCAAAGCCCGTGCTCTTTCCACTGAACCATGCTGCTTCTCTATAATAAGTGCTGGGGTAGATACAAGCTATTCAGATTGTATACTGTCCCTGTTCCATGTAGGGCTCACAGTCTTAATCCTCATTTTACAGATGGGGAAACTGAGGTGCAGTGCTTTTTCGACTAAACCATACTTCCCTACTGTCCATGATATCAGGAGCCAGAGAAATTGGAGCACTTGGGCTGTACCGTAATTTTTTCTATGTTTATTAAAACTCTGACGCTCACAGAGCGATTTCTTTTAGGCCCAGATTAATTGCCTTCAGACCTCAATATACCAGACAGTTACATGGTTTTGTTTGTGGTTCAGTGCTGGCACTTCACATTCCAGGCAAAATACACAGCAGGAGACACACTGCTCATTTGCAAATAAAAATAATGGCATTTGTTAAGCGCTTACTATGTGCTAAACACTGTTCTAAGCACTGGGGGGAATACAAGGGGATCAGGTTGCCCCATGTGGGGCTCACAGTCTTAATTCCCATTTGACAGATGAGGTAACTGAGGCTCAGAGAAGTTAAGTGAGTTGACCAAGGTCACACAGCAGACGTGGTGGAGCCGGGATTAGAACCCATGCCCTCGGACTCCCAAGCCTGGGTTTTTGCCGCTGAGCCACGCTGCTTCTCAGAGGAAAGGTCTTTTCTTTTTTTTTTTTCTCAGAAGGAATCATGGAAATCTGAAACATCCCTGGATCAGCTCCTGATCACGAGTCAAGGCTTAGGATGTTTGACTTGGAGTCGGGGCCGGGGGGCGTCTAAACCAGATGTTAGCAGCCCCACAAAACATGTCACCCCATTCTAGCTGAAGCAGTAGCCTCTGGCTGTGCCATGTGTGTCACAATCCGGGTCATTTCTCCCGGCATGTATTTATCCCTCTCCTCAGCACTGTTGTGCATGAGGAAGCGTGCTATATTATTTCAATCCATTTGAGTGCTTACTGTGTGCAAAGCACTGTACTAAGCGCTTATTTGTTGTACTCTCGGTCATCTTATTGAGCGCTTACTGTGTGCCGACAACTCTACTAAGCTCCTGCGCTGACTAAAACATAATTGAATAGGTAGCCAGCACTTATTCCAGTGCTCCGCCCACAGTAGCTGCTCAATAAATAAGATTGATTGATGTATGATTTAAATTGAATTCAAAGCTCATCGTGGCTTTCCGACACGTTCAAAACAATCTTGTTTTCTTTCATGATCCCAGAGAAATACAGATCAAGGCATGTTTGTGTTGAAATTACTTCGTCAAGTACATGTAGTGCATGCTACGTGCTTAACTTGTGTCATGGCAGAGTAATTATCAATCAATCAATCAATCGTATTTATTGAGCGCTTACTATGTGCAGATCACTGTACTAAGCGCTTGGGAAGTACAAATTGGCAACATAATTATGGGTAAAGAGAGCCCACCCCCACCCCTCCACATTTTGTGGACTAATTCCGGTATTTAAGCAGTTTACTATATTCACTAGAGAAGCAGAGTGGCTTAGTGGAAAGAGCCCGGGCTTGGGATTCAGAAGATGTGGGTTCTAATCCCAGCTCTGCCACTTGTTTGCTGTGTGGCCTTTGGCAAGTCACTTAACTTCTCTGTGCCTCAGTTACCTCATCTGTAAAATGGAGATTAAAAGTATGAGCCCCACGTGGGACAACCTGATTACTCCATATCTACCCCAGCGCTTAGAGCAGTGCTTGGCACATAGTAAGCGCTTAACAAATACTGTAATTATTATTATTATTTGCCATGTACTTGCATTAGTGGCTGGGATAATAATAATAATGGCATTTATTAAGCACTTACTATGTGCAAAGCACTGTTCTAAGCACTGGGGAGGTTACATTAATAATAATAATGATGGCATCTGTTAAGCGCTTACTATGTGCAAAGCACTGTTCTAAGCACTGGGGGGGATACAAGGTGATCAAGTTGTCCCACGTGGGGCTCACAGTCTTAATCCCCATTTTACAGATGAGGTAACTGAGGCTCAGAGAAGTGAAGTGACTTGCTCAAGGTCACACAGCAGACGTGGCGGAGCTGGGATTCAAACCCATGACCTCTGCCTCCAAAGCCCGTGCTCTTTACAAGGTGATCAGGTTGTCCCACAGGGGGCTCACAGTCTTCATCCCCATTTTACAGATGAGGGAACTGAGGCCCAGAGAAGTGAAGTGCCTTGCCCAAAGTCACACAGCTGACAAGTGGCGGAGTCAGGATTTGAACCCATGACCTCCGACTCCGAAGCCCAGGCTCTTTCCACTGAGCTACGCTGCTTCTCCTGTTACAAGATAATCAGGTTGGACATAGTCCCTGCCCCACGTGAGGCTCAGCAGTCAAAATAGGAGGGAGAACAAGTATGGAATCCCCATTTCACAGATGAGGAAACTGAGGCACAGAGAAGAAGTGATTTGCCCAAGGTTACACAACAGGGATGTGGCGGAGCTGGGATTAGAACCCAGGTCCTCTGACTCCCAACCCTGAGCTTTTTCCACTAGGCCGCACTGCTCCTCTTTGTGTCTGACAGGGAGTTGCCCAGGCGAGGGAGGGCAAACTAGAAACAACCATCAACTTTAGATCAGCAGCGAAGATGACTGCAGTCACTGCTCTCCTATTTTAGTTCCTTATTAATGGATGGTACAGGGGAGCTGGGAAAAAGCCTGGTGTTGGTTTTCTCGAGTGACATTTGTGATGTGACATGATTCTCCTTGTGGAATGACTTACTTTAAAATCCATCCCATGGTATTGCTCAAAGGTATTTCTCAGTCGTATTCAGGTGGTTGGGTCATGACCAAGCGAGAAACGAAACAAGTTAAATGCATCTGCAAAACACTTTTATTTTGACCTCTGTAGTTATAAATATTTTTAAATTTGTTTCCCCTTGTGAGATTGGACAATTCTTATGGGCAGGGACTATGTCACTTCATTATTCTGTAATTCTCAAGCTCCTAGTACTTCCATTCCCTTCTGTGTTGCTCCGACTTGCTCCCTTTACTCATCCCCACGGTACTTACATACATATCCATAATTTTTTTATGTTAATATCTCTCTCCCTATAAACTCTTTGCTCATTATGGGCAGGCAAAACATCTGTTATATTGTACTCTCCCAAGTGCTTAGTGCAGGGTTCTGCACACAGTAAGCGCTCAGTAAATATAGTTGATCGATAGTTCAGTGGACTGCATCAAACAAGTCATTCTCAATGCTACCACTATTACTGCCAATTAAGTTTTTTAGTCGTCGGGACAGTAAAGGGCCAGTGGCAAAATTCAGCAATCTTTCTCATATGGATGGTTTAATCTAGACTTTCACGCTACCCCCAGTCTGAGGACCTTAGCGGGGACAGTACAGTCTCATTCCTGCTCTGGATTTTTATTTTTGACTTTTCATTCTCGTAATAATAATCATAATGTTGGTATTTGTTAAGCGCTTACTATGTGTCAAGCACTGTCCTAAGCGCTGGGGGGATACAAGGCAATCAAGGCAGTTCCACGTGGGGCTCACAGTCTTCAAACCCATTTTATTCATTCATTCATTCAATTGTATTTATTGAGCGCTTACTGTGTGCAGAGCACTGTACTAAGCACTTGGGAAGTACAAGTTGGCAACATATAGAGACGGTCCCTACCCAACAGCGGGCTCACAGTCTAGAAGGGGGAGACAGACAACAAAACATATTAACAAAATAAAATAGAGTAAATATGTACAAATAAAATAAATAGAGTAATAAATATGTACAAACATATATATACAGGTGCTGAGGGGAGGGGAAGGAATTGAGGCGGGGGGATGAAGAGGGGGAGAGGAAGGAGGGAGCTCAGTGTGGGAAGGCCTCTTGGAGGAGGTGAGGTCTCAGTAGGGCTTTGAAGGGAGGAAGAGAATAACTAGAATCATAGCTATATGTGCATCATTAATAAAAATAAAAAGAGGAGTAAATATGTGCAAATAAAATAGAGTAATACATCTGTACAAATATATCCAAGGGCTTACAGATGAGGGAACCAAGGCACAAAGAAGTGAAGTGACTGGTCCAAAGTCACACAGCTGACAAGTGGCGGAGCCAGAATTAGAACCCATGACCTCTGACTCCCAAGCCTGGGCTCTTTCCACTGAGTCATGCTAGCTCCTCGCTTTCTGGACTGCAGTGTTCCTATGTAGTGGTAATAATTTTGCTTATTGGGCACCGAAAGGGTGAAACGCACTGTACTAAGCACTGGGAAAATATATCCAAGGCACAAGATTTGTGGTTTTACATGCTTCCAAATGTGGGGTACCTTTGACTAGGGCAGAGACCTTCATGCCTTGCCTTACCTTCACCCTCTAACACATTTGTTCTGGACCTTCTAAATGCTTAGAGCTCAACAGAAAATCCAGTTTGGAAATCTAAAATCCAGAGCCTTGATAGTGTTCTGTGCCCTTTTTCATGTTCCCACGCTAAGTAAGGATCATGAATCGGTGATTGGCAAGCAGGAAATAGAGCCATTTTAATTGTTGGGTGGAATTGTACAATTGCAGATGACACTGATACCACATCTTCAGTTGGCTGAAGCTTTTACACCTGTTTTCTATTATCCTAGTGGTAGCAGAGGTTTTATATATTCCCAATTAGAATTCAGGGATTTGGCGTTATTATGGTGCTCAGTAGAACTGAGTTATCGACCTGTATTTATTCACCGTAACCGTCGCATATTCTCTAACCACCTGCAGAACTGTCACAGCCGATTTTTGAGGCAGCAGCTCTCAAGTCAGATTGAGGTCAGGTTTTTTCTCTTCAACTCTAGTCTTTGAATGATCATAATAATAGTAGCGGCAACCAAATGCTTACTATGTATCAAGCATTGTACTAAGTCCTGGGGGGAAAAACAGATCCCCATTTAGCAGATGAGGGAACTGAGGTAAAGAGTCATACTGTGGTATCTGAACAACCTGAATCCATTGGGTTGGGGTAGATTGTTGACTGCTGAATGAAGGATTGACCGGCAAGGACATACTAGCTGAGTTCTCCAGGGTCCCGGCCCAAGAATAGCAGGAAGTGATGCGGTGTCCTCTGGCTGGGCTGAGCGAGGACTGGGACAGGAATAACTGTGGGCGTTTCCTCCTTCTCCTTCCGTTTCCTCCCACTGATACCCATTTTATCTCTACAAACACCGAAGGTCTTAACCACATTGCTGTGCTCTTTCTCAGTCTCAATCTGCCTGCCCTCCTTGAAGCTCTCAGCGGTGTTTTCTGCGGAGTTCTTAGAAAATGAAAAATATTATTGTAGTTTTCATGAATATTCTGATCACTTTTCTACCCTCTTCCAGTTCTCCAGCCTCGTGTCCTTGGCTGTGGATGTAAACAGCCCCACACATGTTCAAAGATTTCTTGAAACTGATGTCATTGAATCAGCCTCGCTCAAGGCCTGTTTTGGGGTACTTTCCCTCCACTAACTCTGTGGATTCTATCTCTTTCCCAGAACCATAGCAATTTCCCCTTTCTCTCTCAGTTCTCCAGATCCTCAGTTCGCTCCATGTCCTCTAACACAGATGCATGGTAAGCTCATTTCAAGTACACAGTTGGGGCTGTGTGGGGACAGGCTGTGTGCATCGTATCCTTTTCCTCCTCAGGTACTGTTTCAGTCCCATGAGAAGCTGGATCCGGAAAATAGAAGTAAGCCAAAGAGCAGAGCTCTTAGCGACCAAAGCATTAAAACTTCCCCATGTGTCTTCCCCACTCTCATTTCCCTGACTGTGGCACCTTTCCATTCCTCACCCTTTGACCTGGACAAGAGTCCAGGAAGGGGGTGAGTAATAATAATAATGATGGCATTTGTTAAGAGCTTACTATGTGCCAAGCACTTTTCTAAGCACTGGGGAATAATAATAATAATGATAATAATAATAATAATAATAGTATTTGTTAAGTGCTTATTATGTGCAAAGCACTGTTCTAAGCACTGGGAAGGTTACAAGGTGATCAGGTTGTCCCATGGGGGCTCACAGTCTTCATCCCCATTTTGCAGATGAGGTAACTGAGGCACAAAGAAGTTAAGTGACTTGCCCAAAGTTACACAGCTGACAGGTGGCTGAGAGGGGATTTGAAACCATGACCTCTGACTTCAAAGCACGTGCTCTTTCCACTGAGCCACACTGCTTCTCACTGGGGAAGATATAAGGTGATCATTTTGTCCCATGTGGGGCTCACAGTCATTCATTCATTCATTCAATCGTATTTATTGAGTGCTTACTGTGTGCAGAGCACTGTACTAAGCACTTGGGAAGTACAATCAAACAATCGTATTTATGGAGCGCTTACTGTATGCAGAGCACTGTACTAAGCGCTTGGGAAGTACAAGTTGGCAACATATAGAGACGGTCCCTACCCAACAGCGGGCTCACAGTCTAGAAGGGGGAGACAGGGAACAAAACAAAACATATTAACAAAATAAAATAAATAGAATAAATATGTACAAGTAAAATGAATAAATAGAGCAATAAATATGTGCAAACATATATACAGGTGCTGTGGTGCGGGGAAGGAGGTAAGGCGGGGGGTGGGGGGGGTGGTGGGGAAGAGGAAGGAGGTGGCTCAGTCTGGGGTATCATCCCTATTTTACAGATGTGGTAACTGAGGCACAGAGAAGTGAAGTGACTTGCCCAAAATCACATGGCTGACAAGTGGCAGAGCTGGGATTAGAATAAATTTGTTTTTGAGGGGAGGGGAGGTGTTCGGTAGACCAATTCTATTTCCTCAGGTCCTCTTCCCTCACTGAGTGGTAGAGGTGTCAGAAGTATAAAAAATGTCATTCTTGTTGGTCTGTGCCACACCACACTTGGTACATCTGACTTGACCTTAACAGAAACAGAACTGATACCTGAACTGAGGAAAGTATCCTCCATGACTACCGTGTTGCCAATCAATCAGTTTGTGGTATTAACTGAGCGCCTGGTAAGCACAAAGCAACGTATTAAGCTCTTGGGAGAGTATTTACTGATTTGTTTATCTACTTAATCGTTTATTTATATTACTGTCTGTCTCTCCCTATAGACTGTGAGCTCACTGTGGGCAGAGAATGTGTCTGTTGTTATATTGCACTCTCCCAAGAGCTTAGTATGGTGCTTTGCACACAGTAAGTGCTCAATAAACATGATTGAATGATTGAATACAATAAAAAAGAGTTGGTAGACCCAACCCCTGCCCACAGGGAGCTTATAGCCTAGAGGGGTATCCTGTATACTGTAGAATGTTTTGGCTCATCGGGATAAAATTCCTCCTGGTGGAATGCTATAGTATGCTTTTTAAAAGGGATCGCAAACACGTTATTTTCTTGGGTTTCTCACCTAGCATGGCATAACTCCAAGACTCATTCATGTACTCATTCAACTGTGTTATATTTCTTGTGTGAAATATTTCACTTGTGTGAAAAGCACTGTACTAAGCACTTGAGAGAGCACGATAGAACAATAAACATACACTTTCCCTGCCCACAACAAGCTTCCCCACTGCCATCCACTGGGGTAGGAGACTCCCCTTTTTGACCCTGACGGCCAAGATGGCATCTTGGAATGTTCCCTACCCGCTGGACAAATGTTGGACTCCCTGGTTGTTAACCTGCTGTTCCTTCTGTTCTTCCAGAGGCAGAATATAGAACAGGCAAAGCCACAGGAAGGGAAGAGGCCACAAATAGCCTCCCACAGGGTCACCCTGAATGAAGTTCTAGAAACCAGATGGCAATATGCCCAAGGCTCTGTGGTGGGGAAAAATTAAAGTTCACTTTCCAGTTAACGGCTGGACCTCCCGGTTCCAGAAGAAGCTAAGGGTTCGGCAGACTCCATCTTAGATGTCCTTATCCAGTAACATCTAATCAGTCAATCAATCATATTTATTGAGCAATTACTATTTGCAGAGCACCATACTAAGCGCTGGGGAGAGTGCAATACAACAGAGTTGGTAGACACATTCCCTGCCCACAACAAGCTTAAAGTCTAGAGGGGGTGACAGACATTAATAAAAATAAATCCCCCCAGGAAGGATTTCCTGAATAATTCCCCACTTTTGCAATTTGCCACTTCAAAAGCCACCTCAGCACTCATATATATTATCTATTTGTTTATGATCTATTCATTGACTTCATTCCTTACTGTTTGTTTTTATCAATTATTATACTTAAGTGCTCTCTGTCAAACATTACCCTAAGTTTGGGGGTAAATGAAATTTAATCAAATTGGACACAGTTCCTGTCCCATATGGGGTTTAATCAATCAATCATGGGTATTTTATCGAGCGCTACTGTGCGCAGAGCACAGTCCTAAGTGCTTGGGAAAATGCAATACAACATTTCCTACCTGCTGTGAGTTTACAACCTGACTGCGGGAGAGAATAAGGGTAGAAGAAATAGAAATACTCTGCCTGTCCAGAGTGTCCATGTCAGCACTGAAGAAAGCTCATCCTATAGGTGTCCAGGATTTCCCTTCTGTATCTTCGTGATACGTTCATGATCCCGTTGTTGGGTGGGTATTATCTCTATTTGTTGCCAAATTGTACTTTCCAAACGCTTAGTACAGTGGTCTGCACAGAGTAAGCACTCAATAAATACGATTCAATGAATGAATCTGAGGGAGTTGATCACTTTTATAATAATCTGGGAGCAGGAAGGAAGAGCAGGGAGATGTAGGATTAGGTAACTGTTTACATTCCACGGGTAAACATATCAACTGTCCATATCAACTTATGTTACTGTTTGAGAATTTACTCACCTAACGTATCCATTTTCCCCTATATTTGTAAATGTCCTGCCTTTCTTTCAGACTGCTCTACTGTGCTTCTAAACAGGTAGTGTAATGTGCAAGAATTACTCTCAATTGATTGAAAGCTAATCACATTCTCTCCCTTTAATGGTTTCTTGAAGAACTGCCTCCAAATGAAGAGGATGACAGAGGTCATTTATTCTGTACCAATTCCTAATTGGCCTCTCACCTTTAGTCTCTCTGTCTTGGGACTTCCTTAGGGTTCAACTCTGTAGTAGTCCCGGGCAATGTTCCTTAATGAGAGCAACAGTGGATTTCTACACCACCACTGATGCAGGTGGAGACTGTTGGGCATAGATGGAGGCAGGAGGCGAGAGTGTTGATTTTAATTTTGTAGAATTCTGCCAGTTTTTGTATTAAGCTGTTGATAAACAGAGTGGCGGTGTATGCTATGGCAGCCAAATTTATTTAAGCTCTTCTAGTCAAGAGCATGTGTCGTGCTTGAATACTAGCATCCTGAAGTTAGTACAAGCACTCCTCTTAGTAATGATCTGTCCCAGGAGTGTCTTATTGCCCTGGTTCCATTCTGAAATGGCTGTTTCTCATTTCCTTTCTCTCCTTTTCCTTTCATTCTAGCTTGCCCAGTGTTGACCCCAGATGCGGCTCACTGGTATCTGATAACCTACTAGACACCAAGAATAAGTAGTTCCATTAATTTTGAGTTGACACTGTACCCATGTGTTTCATGTTACACAACAGTAGATTTTTTTGTTTTGAAGAGCACTCTTCATCCTGTTGTTGCCAATGCTACATTTGGGGGCATTAGTCGGGGTTTCCTGGCTTTTGATTTCTTCCCTCGTCATACAGTCCTTGTTAAAGAGGATCCTTTTCTGGCATTATAGGGTGTAATGAGGTTAAATGATAATAAAAATTTATACTTGTGGCATTTGGTAAGTGCTTACTATGTGACAGGCACTGAACTAAGTGCTGGGGTGGGTACAATAATAATAATAATTATGGTATTTGATAAGCTCTTTCTATATGCCAAGCACTGGGGTAGATTCGAGGTAATCAGGTTGTGTAGTTCCACATGGGGCTCACAGTCTTAATCCCCATTTTACAGATGGAGTAACTGAGGCACAGAGAAGTTAGGTGACTTGCCCAATGTCACATGGCAGACAAGTGGCGGAGCTGGGATTAGAACCTATGTCCTCTGACTCCCAAGACAATGTACTTGCCACTAGGGTAAGCTGCTTCTAAAGCAAATTGGGTTGGACACAGTCCTTGTCCCACTTGGGCCTGGGACTCAGAAGGTCATGGGTTCTAATCCCTGCTCCGCCGCTTGTCGGCTGTGTGATCTTGATCTTAAGTAAGTCACTTCACTTCCCTGGGCCTCAGTTCCCTCATCTGTGAAATGGGGATTAAGATTGTGAGCCCCACATTGGACAACCTGATTACCTTGTATGTACTCCAGTGCTTAAAGCTGTGCATGGCACATAGTAAGCGCTTAACAAATACTATTGTTATTATTGCTATTATTATTATTATTATTGCTTGGGGCTCACAGTTTTAATACCTGTTTTATAGATGGAGTAACTGAGAAATAAAGTGACTTGCCCAAGGCCACACAGCAGATAGGTGGCAGAGCCGGGATTAGAACGCATGAACTTCTGACTCCCATCTCTTTCCAATATTCATTCAATCGTATTTATTGAGCGCTTACTATGTGCAGAGCACTGTACTAAGCACTTGGGAAGTACAAGTTGGCAACATATAGAGACGGTCCCTACCCAACAGTGGGCTCACAGTCTAGACGTGGGCTCACAGTCTAGCCGCTTCGCCTATTCCCTATATATAGCAAAGCAGGACAACTTCCTGGGGGGAAACACACTCAAATCCTCTTAATCCTATCATCCCTTCCAGCCCTCACCCCATCACCTGCTCCCATTTAATCAGTGATATTTATTGAGTGCTGAATGTGTACAGAGCACTGCGCTATGCACTTGAGAGAGTACAATAGAGTTTGTAGACATGATTCCTGCCCTCGAAGAGCTTACACTATCCATAGTTGTGTCTCCCCAGCTACACAGATTGTAAACTCCTTGTGGTCAGGGAACGTATCTACCAACTCTGTATTGCACTTTCCCAAGCACTTAGAACAGTGTTCTGAATGCAGTAACCACCCAATAAATGCCATTAACTGATTGACTGACCTTAAAATAACATTCTCATCCAAACTTCTGAAACTGGTTACTTGCATCCATTGCCTTCACTTCCTCTCGACCAATTTCATCTTAACTAGCTTACGGCCAGGCTTTCGACCCCTTCACTCCAGTCAATCAATTCATGGTATTTGAGTGCTTACTACGTACAGAGCACTGTACTAAGCACTCTGGAGAGCTACAGAATTAGTAGATACATCCCTTCCCATAGAGAAGCAGCGTGGCTCAGTGGAAAGAGCACGGGCTGTGGAATCAGTGGTCATGGGTTCAAATGCCGGCTCCGCCAATTGTCAGCTGTTTGTCTCTGGGCAAATCACTTAATTTCTCTGTCCCTCAGTTACCTCATCTGTAAAATAGGGATTGACTGCGATCCCCACCGTGGGAAAACCTGATCACCTTGTAACTTCCCCAGCACTTAGAACAGTGCTTTGCACATAGTAAATGCTTAGTAAATGCCATCATCATTATTATTATTATGAGTTTACACTCCACAGAGACTACACTTCCTAAAATCACCAGCAACATCCTTAATGTCAAATCTAATGCACCATTCTCTTTCCTGATTCTTCTTGACCTCTTATCCTCCTCTGACACTGTGGACCACTCCCTTCTCCTTAGAACCTTATGATGTCTCATTTTTGCTGACATGGTGCTTACTTGGTTCTCCTTCAACTTCTCTGGTTGCTTCTTCGCAGTTTTACTCACAAACTCCCCTTCTGCCTCTCATCCTCTTCCTCCGAGAATTCCTCATGACTCTTGGATCCACTGCCGCCTGCATTCTCTCTCTAGGAGGAGCAAATACCTTCACAAGGCTTTACTACCACCTCATTCATTCAGTCAGTCCATCATTTACTGAGCACTTACTGTGTGCAGAGCACTGTACTAAGTGCTTGGAAAGTACAACTCATCAGTGAAGAAAGACAATCCCTGCCCACACTGGGCTTACAGTCTAGAAGGGGGGAGACAGTCATCAAAACAAGGAAACAGGCATCAATATAAATAAATAGAATTATAGATATATACACATCAAAACAAGTAAACAGGCATTAATATAAGTAAATAGAATTATAGATATGTACATATAGACACAAGTGTTGTTGGTGGGGGGAAGGGAACTAGTCAGGGGTGATACAGAGGGGCAGGACAGCTGAGGAAAAGGGGGGCTTAGTCTGGGAAGGTCACTTGGAGGAGTGAGCCTTCAATAGGGCTTTGAAGGGGGGAAGTGGGATTGGCGGATTGGAGGAGGGCATCCCTGGCCAGAGGTAGGACATGGGCCAGGGGTCGACGGTGGGACAGGCGAGAATGAGGCACAGTGAGAAGGCTAGCACCAGAGGAGAGGAGTGTGTGGGCTGGGATGTAGAAGGAGAGAAGGCAGGTGAAGTAAGAAGGGGCAAGGGGCTGGAGAGCTTTGAAATAAATAGTGAGGAGTTTTTGTTTGATATGCAACCACTGGAGATTTTTGAGGAGGGGGGTGACTCCCCTCCTCAAAAATCTCCGGTGGCTACCAATCAATCTGCGCATCAGGCAGAAACTCCTCACCCTGGGCTTCAAGGCTGTCCATCACCTCGCCCCCTCCTACCTCACCTCCCTTCTCTCCTTCTACAGCCCACCCCGCACCCTCCTCTCCTCTGCTGCTGATCTCCTCACCGTACCTCGTTCTCACCTGTCCCGCCATCGACCCCTGGCTCACGTCATCCCCAGGGCCTGGAATGCCCTCCCTCTGCCCATCCACCAAGCTAGCTCTCTTCCTCCCTTCAAGGCCCTACTGAGAGCTCACCTCCTCCAGGAGGCCTTCCCACACTGAGCCCCTTCCTTCCTCTCCCCCTCGTACCCCTCTCCATCGCCTCCATCTTACCTCCTTCCCTTCCCCACAGCACCTGTACATATGTATATATGTTTGTACATATTTATTACTCTATTTATTTTACCTGTACATATCTATTCTATTTATTTTATTTTGTTAGTATGTTTGGTTTTGTTCTCTGTCTCCCCCTTTTAGACTGTGAGCCCACTGTTCGGTAGGGACTGTCTCTATATGTTGCCAACCTGTACTTCCCAAGCGCTTAGTACAGTGCTCTGCACACAGTAAGCGCTCAATAAATATGATTGATTGATTAATTGACATTCCCAGAACGTTTCTGTAGAAAGATAATCTGGGCAGCACAGTGAAGTGTGGACTGAAATGAGGAGACACCGGAGTTGGGAGGTCAGAAAGGAGACCTGCCAACTCCCAAATTGACAGTAATTTAGCAACAGTATTTATTGTTTACCATGTGTAGAGCATTGTACTAGGCATTAGGAAATATTTTTTTAAATGGCACTTGCTAAGCACTTACTATGTGCTAGGCACTGTACTAAGTGCTAGAGTAGGTACAAGTTAATCAGGTCGGTCTTTGTCTATGTCCCACGTGGGACTCACAGTCTTAATCCCTATTTTACAGATAAGGTAACTGGAGCACAGAGAAGTTAAGTGACTTGTCAAAGGTCACACAGCAGACAAGTGGCAGAGCCAGGAATAGAACCCAGGTCCTCTGATTCCCTGGCCTGTGCTCTTTCTAGTAGGGGATGGTGTTCCCCAGGTAGGAATTACATCTGATCCCTGACCCTCGGAGAACTCTATTCAATCCAGCTTCTCCTCTAGCTTCTAAAACACTTCCATGTACATCTCCCACCAATCCCACAAGCTCAGTACATCTAATATAGAACTCTAAATCCTTTTCTCTCTTAAACCCATTCGTCCTGCTATCTTTCCCAACTCAGTCACTGACACCATAATCCTCCCCATCCCAGAAGCCCACAACCTCCGTGTCTTCCTCTACTCCTCTCTCTTTCAACTCACAAATTAACTGAGAATCAGTTAATGGAAAGAGTCAGAGGCCTGGGTTCTAATCCCCCTTCTGCCACTTATATGTATGTGACTTTGGGTAAATCTCTCAACTTCATGATGCGTCAGTTTCCTCATCTGTAAAATAGATGAGCCCCATGTGGGACATGGACTGTGTTCAACCTGATTACCTTGAATCTAATTCAGCACTTAGTACAGTGCTTGCCATATAGTAAATACTTTACAAGTACCATAATTATCGAACAATCCTGCCAAGTTCTTCCTACGCTCTAATGGGGGAAGACTGACATAAAGAAGAGGCGGGAAGTGAATTCAATCTGTATAGACAAGTGTCCTTCCTCATTCAATCAGTCATTGGTATTTATTGAGTACTTACTGTGTGCAAATTGCTCTACTAAGTGCTTGGAAGAATACAGCAGAGTGCCAAGGTGCCAACTCTCCCCAGAAATGAGGTTGTTAGTATCCTAGAATTATAGTAGCAGGGCAAGATGTGCTTAATGGAAGATGACAATACCCGAGCATGTTTGCTTATAATTTCCACTGTGCACTAAACACGGGCCAAATCATGTAGTGGAAGTAGAGAGATGGGTTATCTAGAAAATCGCTCAGAGTTGGGACAAAATGCAACATAACCAATCTAATCATTTACTCATTTGACATCAGACCTGTTGCTCATTAGATTAAACTGAGATCTAATTTTTCAGATCTCCCGTTCCCTGAGGCTTAGCTTTGAGGACAGAATGGCTCACCAGCTGTGTTCTCTAATCCAAAATCTAGCTGCACTTTCTCCAGAGTTGCATGATTCTCACACAGTAGACACAACCCTCTCTGGTAGGAGTTAGGAGTTCCTAGGAGAGAAAATCAGCATTATACTATTGGAGTCTTGAACTCAACTTTCACCAGATTTTTCCCTGAATCCCCTAGGATGTGGCTCTAACTTCAGATTTTCAGTGGAAGGCTGGGTTTTTTGTGGGTTGCTGTTCTCCCTAAAACCTATTTTGCCACCTCATTTTTCTTTGTGTGTCCCATAGCGTGGGCACATGCCCTCAGAGGGTGTAATCAGGCTGCAGTTGGCACCTTCACTGCCACTCCATCTTAGTGAGAGAGGGGGTCGGCAATCAACAGGATTTGATTGCCAACCCTCAAAACTCTCAAAAATCTCCAGTGGTTGCCTGTCAACCTACGCATCAAGCAAAAACTTCTCACTCTCGGCTTCAAGGCTGTCCATCACCTCGCCCCCTCCTACCACATCTCCCTTCTCTCCTTCCATAGCCCAGCCCACACCCTCTGCTCCTCTGCCGCTAACTTCCTCACTGTACCTCATTCTTGCCTGTCCCGCTGTCGACCCCCGGCCCACGTCCTCCCCCTGGCCTGGAATGCCCACCCTCCACACATCCGCCAAACTAGCTCTCTTCCTCCCTTCAAAGCCCTACTGAGAGCTCACCTCCTCCAAGAGGCCTTCCCACACTGAGCCCCCTTTTGCCTCTCCTCCTCCCCATCCCCCCAACCCTACCTCCTCCCCCTCCCCATAACACCTGTATATATGTTTGTACAGATTTATTACTCTATTTATTCTACCTGTACACATTTACTATTCTATTCATTTTGTTGATGATGTGCATTTAGCTTTAATTCTATTTGTTCTGACAACTTGACACCTGTCCATATATTTTGTTTTGTTGTCTGTCTCCCGATTCTAGACTGTGAGCCCATTGTTGGGTAGGGACCATCTCTATATGTTTCCAACTTGTACTTCCAAAGCGCTTAGTACAGTGCTCTGCACACAGTAAGTGCTCAATAAATACAATTGAATGAATGAACAGGATCCAAGCAGCAGGGCCTAGTGAATGGAGTATGGGTGTCTGAAGGACCTGGGTTCTAATCTCGGCCCTGCCATTTGTCCACTGAGTGACTTGGGGCAAGTCACTTCAGTCATTCATTCATTCATTCAATCTGTATTCATTGAATGAATTGAATGAAAGGGGCAAGAGAAAGGGGCTGGCCCAACCTCAGTGATGGAGGGACATGATCCTGGCTGGGGTGTGTTGGAAGTAACAGGGCAATGCCTCCTCCTTCCCTCTCCTACCTGTTTTGTTTCCTGCTCTAGGAGCCATGAGCCTTGCTCTCTAGTCTTGGCTATGCGTCTGTGACCTTGTGAGGTTAGAATGAGGTAATCGAGGTGAAAGTGCTTTGGAAAAATAAAAATAATAGATTCATAATCATGATATGGCTATGAAGCAGTGTGGCCTAGTGGATAAAGCATGGACCTCGGAGTGAGGACCTGGGTTCTAATCCCGGCTCTGCCCCTTAACTGCTCTGTGACCTTGGGCAAGTTGCTTCACTTCTCTGCGCCTCAGTTTTCTCACCTGCAAATCAATCAATCAATCAATCGTATTTATTGAGAGCTTACTATGTGCAGAGCACTGTACTAAGCGCTTGGGAAGTACAAATTGGCAACACATAGAGACAGTCCCTACCCAACAGTGGGCTCACAGTCTAAAAGGGGGAGACAGAGAACAGAACCAAACATACCAACAAAATAAAATAAATAGGATAGAAATGTACAAGTAAATTAAATAAATAAATAAATAAATAAATAGAGTACTAATAGAGTGCAAAGTGGAAATTCAAAACCTGTTCTCTTTCCTACATGGATTGTGCCCAACCTAATGAATTTATATTTACCCCAGCGCTGAGAACGGTGCTTGACACATAGTAAGCGCTTAGCAAATGCCATTTTAAAAAGTGGTACTGTTATTGGGTTGCTGAGGAGTCATTTATTCTTCCGAGCAAATTAGTCAGAAATCTCAGTATTTCCACCAGATAGAGAGTCTTGAGTCAGGTTTTTCTGAACACAGACAGTGACTTCAGATCAACCGCATAGGGCTGACGTCTTTGGCTGGCCCCGGTTCTGTGAGTGAGACGTTGTGCTAGGGAGAGATGAAGAGCTGCCACAGAGAAACACTCTCTCTCTCTCTCTCTCTCTCTCTCTCTCTCTCTCTCTCTCTCTCTCTCTCTCTCTCTCTCTCTCTCTCTCTCTCTCTCTCTCCCTCTCCTATCACACAAACTCTTGGATGGCTTCCCATTTGGAACCCTAGACAAACTGTACCCACATACCTCCTTCAAGGTCAGCCCTGACACCTGGAATACGTACAGTGAGTTCCCCGCAGAGGCTCAGAATACTTCCCAGCTGTCTAACCTTCAAAGAATCTCTCTGAGATAGAGGGATGATTATTACAAATGAGCGATCTGAGGCAAAGAGGTTGAATTACTTGCCTAACAGCGTTTGGCAAACAGAGTCCGGGACTCCTAATTTATGCACTCTGCACTGGAAATCTATCTCTCTCTGCCAAAACTTCTCTCCAGATGCAGGAAGCTTGCTTCAGCAGATTCCAAAGTTAAGGAGAAGGCCTTTTCTTTTGGTGGGGGTGAGGAGGGAAAACCCAACATTTAATCTGAGGTAAGGTTTTTCTGCAGAGATTCTTCTGAAGAATTTGCTTAAAGAGAAAGGGAGGGTAGAATGGAAGTTTTTTTAAAAAAAACCTTTTTTCCTGAAGTGTCCCAGAGTCTTGGGTTCTAATCCCAGCTCCATCACTTGTCTGCTGTGTGACCCTGGGGAAGTCACTTTTAACTTCTCTGTGCCTCACACTGGAAGCCCCACATGGGACAAGGACTGTGTCCAGTGGTGATTAGCTTGTATCCACCCCAGCTCTTAATACAGTGCCTGGCACATATTAAGCACTTAACAATTACTGTTTAAGAAAAGAGAGACTTTGTGCTTGGACTCCTCTTTTGCCATTCCTACCCTCTGGCTATTTCTTGGAGTAGTACACTCTGATTCACCCTAAGGCAGCTCTCCCCTCCTAGAACCAAGGCCTTCTCTTCCGTGAAGCAGCGTGGCTTTGAGGAAGGAGCCCAGGCTTGGGAGTCAGAGGTCGTGGGTTCTAATTCCACCTCCACCACTTGTCAGCTGTGCGAATTTGGGCAAGTCACTCAACTTCTCTGTGCCTCAGTTCCCTCATCTGTAAAATGGGGATTATGACTGTGAGCCCCACACGGGACAACCTGATTACCTTTTATCTACCCCAGCACTTAGAACGGCGCTTGGCACATAGTAAGCGCTTAACAAACACCACCATTATTATTATTATTATTATTATGAAGCACTTACCGAGCAAGGAGGCACCCCCAGGAAATCCATTCAATCTCACAGGAGCTCAGGCCGTCTCCACATAGGAATTGAGATGATGAGTAATTACAACCCCAAATGGGCAGTACACAAAACTGATTAACTCTTTCCAAGCCATCATACATGAAGATGGAGGGAAAGTTGGTTTTTAGCCATGCCCACTCAACTTGCTTCCACCAGTGGTCAGGCCACAGTTCTGTCACCCTAGTAGACTGACCATTGAGAACCTACATCTCATCTCTGCAGCTGCTTTTCCCTCCCCTCCGCATCGCTGTTTTGTGGGCCTTGCCTTTAAAGTTTGGCTGCATACCCACCACACAGGCAGGGATCGATTATTAGGGTAAAACGACGACTACATGGGTGGACTATCTTTCGCTGCTGTGGTTGCTGAGAGGGTGGAGAACAAGAACTGAGCAGAATCCAAGAGGAGAGGACGAGTCTAGGCATTTTTATTTCTACTATTTAAAGCCCTTCCTACAGGGGAATCTGGGAAGGACAAGCTGTGAAAGACAACGACTGCGTGATCGCTTTCTCGAATTTCAGGATGACAAGATGTGCACGTCTATTTGGACAGGTGGGTATCGTTTCCTGAGGAAATGATGGTAGCTTCCTAATATCCCCCGCTGAGCTCGGATTATAGGGTCACCAGATTGTTGCTGGTGATTAAATCTGGCTTAAGTGCTGACGTGCTGGCTGGAGACTTTCACCAGGATGCAGGGCTTCCTTAATTGGGTGACGCATGCGGTTCACCTAAAAATCACTCCCACCATCAAGGACCCACGATCTTTTCTGGCTGTGGCTGCAGCCACGGTCCCTGCTGCTACAGGTGAAGGAATGAGCTCGTCCCCTAGACTGTAAGCCTGCTGTGGGCAGGAAATGTGTGTGTTTATTGTTGTACTCTCCCAAGTGCTTAGGTCAGTGCTCTGCACTCGGTGAGCACTCAATAAATACAATCGATTGATTGAACGGTGAAGGAAGTAGCAGTGTTGAGAGGAGAGGAGGCAACTCGTAACACAATTCCCCCTCCCTCCCCTGCCCCAGCTTGCCACTAAATTGTGCCCATGAGGCTTGGGGGAGAGAGGCCTAACTTGAAGCAGCGTGGCTCAATGGATAAGAGCACAGGTTTTGGAGTCAGAGGTCATGGGTTCAAATCCCAGCTCTGCCCATTGTCAGCTGTGTGACACTGGGCAAATCACTTAACTTCTCTGTGCCTCAGTTACCCCATCTGTAAAATGGGGATTAAGACTGTGCACCACATGGGACAACCTGATTACCTTACCTTGTATCTCCCCCAGCACTTAGAACAGTGCTTTGCACATAGTAAGCGCTTAATAAAATGCCAATATTATTATTGAGCGACCAAATAACCTTACCGGCCACCAAACCCTGGCAGGTCATTCCTCATCTCCTGGAAGCGGAGGTTAGTGAAGGATGGCAGGGAAGCATTGTGGTCTAGTGGAAAGAGTTCGAGCTTGGGACTCTGAAGGACCCGGGTTCTAATCCTGCTCCACCACTTGTCTGCTGTGAGACCTTGGGCAAGTCACTTAACTTCTGTGCCTCAGGTTCCTCAACTGCAGAATGGGGATTTAAATCCTGTTCTCCTTTCTACTTAGACTGCGGGCCCCATTTGGGAGAGGGAGTGTGTCAAACCTGATAAACTTGTATCTACCCCAGCCCTTAGAACAGTGCTTGATACATAGTAAGCACTTAATAAATTCCATTTGAAAAAAAAGTCTAATTTGCTTTTTGCCACCCATAATTTTTTGTGTACCCTTTTCATTTCCTTTTAACACAAACCATAAAAATGGACTTAGTAATGGACTTATTAGTTCCATTCTAAGTACTTAATACAGTGCTTTGCACATAGTAAGCGATCAAACACCATCAGTTGATTGAATCTTTGGGTCTGTCCCATGCAGAGCTCTATCTATCCCTATATTCATTCATTCATTCAATCGTATTTATTGAGAGCTTACTGTGTGCAGAGCACTGTACTAAGCGCTTGGGAAGGACAAGTTGGCAACATATAGAGATGGTCCCTACCCAACAGTGGGCTCACAGTCTAGAACACAGTCTAGAACAGTCTATACTCATTTGTTCTGTGAAACCCTTTTTGTTGGGTAGGGAATGTCTCTGTTGCTGAATTGCACTTTCCAAGAGCTTAGCACAGTGCTCAGCACATGCTAAGCGCTCAATGAATAGGACTGAATGAATGAAAAACCAAAATGACAACAAACCTAGATCCTGGGACAGTATCTGGTTGAAGAAACAGCTAGAGAGGTCTTGATGTCGCGAGCCAGAGCTCTGACTATTTTATAGAGTTCTTTCATTAGGGGCGATTTAGTGAATACAGTTGTTTTTGTGAGTTTGCCTTCATTTTTTTTCTTGCCCTAATGTGTCTGTCAGTCATTAGATCTGGTTTAGATGAGTCATACATGGTATAATCTCTTTTCCCACTAACACAGCCAAACCAGTAATGTATTTAGGGTCAAGTGCCTAGGCGGTTTGGTACAGCAGCTCCAGGCCATAAACCACACCACACTCCCACATCGTATTGTGCAATATGACATCTGGCACACACTTCCCTAGAGATTCTCAGGGTAAGCACAGAAGTAGGTCAGTGGGGAGACTGGAGAATGTCAGGGTTGGAATTTTTCCCCAGGGAGGGGGAACAGAAAACATAGCTTGGGGAGACCATAGAGAAATGTGGTATCTCTATTTCTCTAATTCCTGAACCCGCAGTGAGGCTGAATCTCTGTCACGTTTACAAGAAATAAAATAGGTACCTTGCGTTTCTTTGAAATTTACACCATGTGGATACCCTACCACCAGCAGAACAGGGACAACGGAGGGCAGCATGGGGAACAAAACAAGCACGAGGCCGAGGGAACGAAACAAAGGGAAGAGTGGAGAGAGAAGAATCTCTTTTTTAATGAAAAAGGAGGCTTTCCTAATGAAAGAAACTCAGACACCACCTGTACATGATGCTTTCCTTGTCTGTTCCTTATCTGGTTCTCACAGCCCAAGTGGCCTAGTTGTTTTCCAGAAACCTTTTCACCTCTAGGCACCTCAGCTTAGACGGGGGCATCTTCTGGATCGCCAGATGGGCACAAAGGCAGCACAGGGCAAGTCAGTTTTCCTTGTTTTCTTTTTTCCTTTATTACATGAACCCAGGCAAAGCAAGCAGACGCCTGCCTCAGGCTTCCAAGCGCACAGCTCCTTGCCCACTGCAGTTAGAAAGAGACCGTCCCCAGTTGATTTGGCAGGGTTTCTTCCACATTTCCCTTTAGTAACTAAATAAAGGCATCGCTGGGGGTGATCAGAAGGTCACTGGCTCTAATCCTTAATCCCATCCGTGTGACACATGATTAGTCTTGTTGCTTTTCCCCCACATTTCCTCACATTTCCTCATGCAGGAAAAGGCAAAGGTGAAGCTGACATGAACATCAAACTATTGGAAAGGTTAAGCGCCGACTAAAAAGTACTTACCAAGAAAGAACCGGCTCATGCCCCCACCCCCCACGCCTCCCACCCTCACCCTCTTGTGTTTGGGTTCTATGTTATGTGTCCCTTTTTGCCTATCTACAGAAAGTAGGCATTTCAGGCAGCCCTTTAAAACCGTGAACCCTCTCCCCTTTTCCTAACTCATCAGGCCCACTAGCAGTCTACATACTAAGCTGCTGGCAATAACCCTACATGTGTTTCTTTCTAACCCTTTCCCTCCCACCTTCTAAATGATAATACATTTCAGTTTTCTGAGCTGAGGTCCGCTTGGGAGAACCCAGACCTCTTCGTAACCCTGTTCCAAATAATGAGCCTCGCAAGGTCAGAATGAGGATCTGCTTCCACTCCCCAGGTGGATTCAAATAACAGAGTACGTGAGGGAGCCCAGGATTCAGAGGGGAACCGGGACGTAAGCCTCAGTTTGGCATTTCTCCGCCTGTTAAGCTTGGCAGCTTTATCCAACCACGAATGTCAACAAGAATACCCTAAAGTCGAAACATACATACTACAGCTGCATACGCGTACGTGAACTTTCCCCAGATCGAGTGTCCGGATCCGTCATCCAAGGAGGGGTCGGGAGATACTGTTGGCTTTAGCTGGAAGCTGGATTGAGGTTTGACATTATGCAGGAAAGTGCCAGTGAGGATTCAATTGGAGGCAGGAGAGAGGGAGGAATTGGGGAATGGGAAAAGGGTGCGTCATGAAAGACGGGTGAGGGAAACCAAGGTCCAAAAGGATCGAAGTCTATTTCTAAAGAAAACCGCTGGCAGGGGAACAGGGTGGGAAGGGAGAGTTTGGTATTTTTTTGGTTGCTTTTTTTTTTTTTGTGGGTGATTGTTATTTTTTTTTAAAGCATCACTCACGGTAGAAAACATATTCGGTGTAAGAGGTCCAGATCTTGTCATCCGTCTGGTCGTGGGCGAACGCACAGGTGCCGGTGGAGTTGCACGCCACCATGTGGAAGCCGGCATCGGCCAGTTTGTCAAAGGCTTGCTCCAGGAAGGTGAATTTGAGGTAGTAACGGGACGTGTAGCGCTCGGGGGGCCGGTCGGGGTCCCTGCTCTCGTTGAGGGTGTCCCCGAACACTTCTTTGGCCAGCGAAGTCTTGCCGCACACCATAATCCGGGCCACGCGCCGGAACTTGGCGTCGGTTTGGCTGTCCCGGCCCAGGGTGTAGGAGCCCCGGTAGCCGATGGTGATGAAGCCGGCCCGCCGGAGGTCAGAGCTGCCACCGCTGCCCCCCAGGATGGCCGGGGAGCCCCCTGGACCGCCGGCTGGGGCAGGGCTAGTGGCCGAGAGGCTACGGGCGGTGTCCACGTTGGGGGACAGCTCCTCCGAGTCGCTTTGGCACGGGTCATCCCCGATGGAGTTCTGCTTGGTGACTTTGGGGGCCAGCAGCTTGGCTAGCTCTGGTAGCTTGAAGTATTCGGCCTCCCTCTGCAGCCGGCTCCTCTCGGGGAAGTGGTCGGGGAGCACCAGCTGTTGGTCCCTCATGTAGTCCAGGACGTAGCGGAACAGGAAACCGTCCCTGTCCACGAAGAATCTCCCTTTGCTGTCCCGGGCCAGGGCGCAAGAGTTCTTTTGGCTGAACATTTCCCAGAGCAGCGAGCCGGGGATGCTGACCAGGGTCGGGTAGCGGGTGATGTACACTTGGCCCCCCACGTTGAGTTCGATGATCTCGGGGAAGGCGCCGAAGTCCTCGTTCGACTTGGCACAGCTCGCGTTATCCGCCAGGGCCATGCTGAGCTCCCTTCAACTGAAAAAGCAAGGAGAACCTGAGTGATTGTGCTGCCCGGGGATTGTATCGACAAAAGCCAGATAGCCAACCAAAATAGCCAGTGACAGAGAGAGAGAGAGAGAGAGAGAGAGAGAGAGAGAGAGAGCTGTGTATCTGAATAGCTCTTCTGGGCTTCTAGCCATATCCACCTACCCAACTCTTAATCTATGCATAATTTATACATATATATGTGCATGCCTTGATCTATGTATAATTTATATAGATGCGCACACACACACATATGTGCATATTCTGTATAGCCTTATATGTAAAGAACATAAAATTTCATGCAGGGACATGTATCACCATGCCTCTGCACACAGTAAGCCCTCAATACCACTGGTTGGTTGAAATTTTTCTCAGTGACCATTTTGGATTCGTGAGTTGTCTATGAAAATACCATTTGTCCCTGGGAAAATAATCACATTTCTAGCCAGGATGTTTGCTCCTTTTTAGTAGGAAAATATATTTTTCTCTCGCCCCCACTCCGCCCCCTTCGTCCCATTTTCAAGGAAAGAAGGTGTGATGCTTTTGGGTGCCAGAACAATTGTGTGTGGGGTCACTTTTTCTCACTCCCCTGTCAGAAACAGAAGAGCTCTGTTACCCCGACCAGGTCCCACCCTGCTGAGGAAAGAGATCTGGGTTCTATTTTGCATCTGGCTGTAGGCACACACAGTGATGATCTGGCTTCTGAGCCTTTATTTCCAAAGGGTGAAGCCAGAGAAAGACCAGGATTGGACTTTCAGATTCATTCATTCATTCACTCGGATTTATTGACCACTTACTGTGTGCAGAGCAATGTACTAAGTGCTTAGCTCTGTACTAAGTCTGACTCCTAAACAGAACATATTCTTTGGAAAAAGATTTGCAAAAAACATAAAGAAAAAGCCCTCCCCAATATCATTTTGATGCTGTCACTGAGTCTGGTGAAGCTTACAGATAGAAATAAAGCTGATAATGAGAAAGATCCAACCAAGAAGAGAGCCTCATCTGTCATCTCTAAATGGAAGTCTAAAGGCATGAAGAAAAACATTTCCCAAACAAAGAAACTTTTGATAACTTGAAAGAAACCATACCGGGCTTATAATGCTTGGTAAGCATTGAGCACTTAACAAATACCAGTATTATTATCTCTTTTTTTAAAAAAATATGCGAGTGTCACCTCCCCTTTTTATCTTTGCCAACCCCATTCCAGACTCTCTGGGAGGTAGAAAGAGTCAGCCAGTCAGTCAATTGTATTTACTGAGCACTAACTGTATGCAGAGCACTGTACCAAGCACTTGGGAGAGTACAGTATAACAATATAACAGCCATGTTCCCTCCCTGCAATGAGCTTGAAGAGGGTTAATTAGTTCTTCAGTCAGGTCTTATAAAAATGCACTTAATTCATTCTATCCATTGTATTTATTGAGCACTTCCCATATACAGAGCATTCATTCATTCAATCGTATTTATTGAGTTCTTACTGTGGGCAGAGCACTGTATTAAGTGCTTGGAAAGTACAATTCAGCAATAGAGACAATCCCTAACCACACTGGGCTTGTACTAAGTGCTTGGGAGAGCACTTGGGAGAGTGCCTGGGAGAAGCAGCATGGCTCAGTGGAAAGAGCCCTGGCTTTGGAGTCACAGGTCATGGGCTCAAATCCTGACTGTGCCAATTGTCAGCTGTGTGACTTTGGGCAAGTCACTTAACTTCTCTGTGCCTCAGTTCCCTCATCTGTAAAATGGGGATTAAGACTGTGAGCCCCACGAGGGACAACCTGATTACCTTGTATCTACCCCAGTGCTTAGAACAGTGCTTGGCACATAGTAAGTGCTTAATAAATGCCATCATTATTATTATTACAATATAACAACAAGCGGACACATTCTCTGCCCACCGGTCATGCGGCTTTGGTTATTTCTGGAATAAGGGATATTTTCCCCCTACACAGGGCTCATAGGAGCATAGCCTCTCCCAGGCAGTCAGTCAATCATATTTATTGTGTGCAGAGCACTGTACTAAACTCTGGGGAGCCCGCTGCTGGGTAGGGACCGTCTCTATATGTTGCCAACTTGTACTTCTCAAGCGCTTGGTACAGTGCTCTGCACACAGTAAGCGTTCAATAAATACGATTGAATGAATGAATGAATGAATGGGGAGGGTACAGTATAGCAATATAACAGACACATCCCCTCACCATGGAAGGTTCTTCAAAGGAGAGCTTAAATGAGGATGATGAGCCATCAGCTGAAAAAGGAGCAGCTACCTGGGGGAAGCATGGGGTTCAAGCCCCCCTTTTCCTCTGCTCCCTTTGCTCTACCTCCCTCCCCCCCACAACACTTATGTATATATGTGTACATATTTATAATTCTATTTCTATTAATGATGTGCATATATCTGTAATTCTATTTATACTGATGCTATTGATGCCTGTTTCCTTATTTTGATGCCTGTCTCCCCCTTCTAGACTGTGAGCCCGTTGTGGCAGGGATCGTCTCTCTTTGTTGCTGAATTGCACTTTCCAAGCGCTTAGTACAGTGCTCTGCACACAGTAAGCGCCCAATAAATACGATCGATTGAGTGAATGAAGGAGCTTTTTCCTCCTCCTCCCTCCCTCCCAGGATCCAGAAGTTATCCCACCTGCTGCCCCCAAATCCAGGGCTGTCAAAGCGTGCCCCAAGACCTCACCACGTCTAGGTCCAGCTAGCAAGGATTTTCCAGGGGGATAATAATAATAAGGGTGGCATTTATTAAGCGCTTACTATGTGCAAAGCGCTGTTCTAAGCTGGGGAGGCTACACGGTGATCAGGTTGCTCACAGTCTTTAATCCCCATTTTCCAGATGAGGGACCTGAAGCACAGAGAAGTGAAGTGACAAAAGTCACACAGCCGACAATTGGCGGAGTCGGAATTTGAACCCATGAACTCTGACTCCAAAGCCCCTGCTCTTTCCACTGGGCCATGCTGGATGATGCTGATGGTGTCTGTTAAGCGCTCACTATGTGCCAAGCACTGTTTTAAGGCAGCTGACAAATGAGCAGTGGGACTAAGCATCCGAGCTGGGCTCACTCACCGTTCTCTCTCCGCATGGGCCTCGCAGACCAGCAGGGAGTCAGGACCGGCTCCGGGGAACAAAAAAGGGCATCAGAAACCCCCTGGCATCCAGCCCGATGGCCACTTCGCCCTCTTGTTCTTTCTCAGAAGGCTGGGGCCCTGGAGACTCGGGCCACCCAGCTGCAAGTGGAGGCAAAGGAGGAAGAAGGTTAGAAACAGCAATGATGAAATAGACGCCCCCCCTTCTTCCCTCTTGGCAATTCCTGCTCAGCTCTAGTCCGAAGAGGGACCTCCCATTCCCACCCTTTGTCTGCCCCACTTGGAAGCAACGGGAAAAAAAACAATCAAATGAAAATCCAAAAAAAAAAATCCATCCACCCAAGGAGCAGGAGTTTTTCTTTTAATTTTTTTTTTTGGAATCCTCTTAGAAGGGCACGCCTGCTTTCCCCCAAAGCAGCAGCTCCCAACTGGGGTGTACCGAAAAGGGCGTCAGAGAACCATCAAAAAGCCCCTTTTTTTGCTGGAATGCTGCAGCTCAGCCTTAGAGAATCGATGTCCTGGAAGGGAAAGCAAAGAGGTTAACGGATCAGTTTACCTTTAATCTTTTACTCTAGGACACAGGGGCTGCTCGGGACTGCTTTCTCAGCCTCTGTCTGCTTTCCTCCCTCCCTCCCTCTCTGTTGCTCTCCCTCTCCGCTGCTTGGGTTATTGCACTGGATTTACCTTTTTATTGCCGGGAAGCTCCGGACCCTCCTCCTCTTTACGACACACTTGACTCGTCCCTGCCAACCTCCCAGATGCAAATTGCAAGCGCTTGGAAGAGGAAGAAGAAATTATTTTTTTCCCTGTTTTTTTTTTTGCTTCCCTCTGCTCTTTTTCTTTCCCCTTGGTTCCCCGAGGACGATTAAACAATTGGAGAAGGGAAACTGCAGGATTAGTAGCTCCAAGCAGGGCATTTGTGAAGGACTTGGTAGGATTTTTTTTTTCTTGATCATCTATTCAGTTTAAGGTCCCTTTAACAATGGGCTAGGATAGCTCCTTACTACAGCTCCCAACTTCTTGAAGGATCTCTTTCAAAAAAATTGAAATTCAAGCTGGAGGAGAGATTGGTTCAGCTCTCACAGCTAAAATAAGTGCCCTTCTGCAGCATCAGCTCTAGAAAAGAGTACTATAGTAGTAGTAGCATTTAGTGAGAGCTTCACTCACTGTGGTGCACTGTACCAGATACTTGAAGAACCGAATTACAAAGAGGAGTAGTAGTAGTAGTAATGGTATTTAATAATAATGGTATTTGTTAAGTGCTTACTATGTGCAAAGCACTGTTCTAAGCGCTGGGGGATACAAGGTGATCAGGTTGTCCGGGCTCACAGTCTTAATCCCCATATGTTCCCTACCCACAATGAACTCACGGTCTAATACTTGCAGAGATCAACACTAAGTGTTTAGGGGAGTACAATTAAATTAAAGGGTGTGATCCCTGCCCTCAAGAATCTTATAATTTAGGAGGAATCATAGCTCTTGGGGCCCTAGAGTACGTGTCGAGATTTTCATGGAGAATCACTTGGCATTATTGCATTACAAATCTGGTAATTTTTTTTTTCCCTTGGTCATATAGAGAAAGAATGAGAGCATACTCAGCTAGTGGCACAGGATGTGTCTATTATATTGTAGTCTCCAAGCACTTAGTACAATGCGCCACACACAGTAAGTGCTCACTAAATGTAATTGATAGAGAGGGCAAGAAGTCCACAGGGCTTTTGTCAGTCAATGATGATGATGGTATTTGTTAAGCACTTACTATGTGCCAAGCACTGTTCTAAGCGCTGGGGTAGACACAAGGTAGGTTTTCCCACGTGGGGTTCAGAGTCTTCATCCCCATTTTACTGATGAGGCAACTGAGGCACAGAGAAGTTAAGTGACTTGCCCAAAGTCACACAGCTGACAAGTGGCAGAGGTGGGAGTAGAACCAATGACCTCTGACTCCCAAGCCTGTGCTCTTTCCACTAAGCCACGCTGCTTCCCTATGTAATATTAAGGTCTTGTTGGAAAGGGATCTTGTGGCTAGGATTAGCAGTAGTCTGAATTATTCCACAGTGTTGTTTGGACTTGGAGAAGCTGTAAGGCCTAGTGAAGTCAGAGGACCTTGGTTCTAATCCCCACTCTGCCATCGTCCTCTTGTATGAACTTGGACAAGTTGCAACTTCTCTCTGCTTTAGTTTCCTTGTCTTTCCTTTATCTGTGAGCCCCATGTGGAACAGGGACTGTGTCCACTCTAAATATCCCGTACCTACCCTAGTGCTTCTCCCTCTCAGGGTCACACCTGGAGAGTTTCCAGTCCTCTATCAGTCTCGACTACGGGAGGGAGAGTCAAGCAGAGGCCTGTCCATTCCATCCCTAGCTTGGCCAGTGGCTAGTGAGTGGAAGGCAATCTTCTACAAGTCAAAACTCACCCGTGCTGGGCAGCAGCAGCACGGGAGAGAGTCGAGGGTGGAGACTCAAGTTGACTGCGTGGAAGGAGACAATGGTAGACCACTTCTGGATTTTTACCAAGAAAACTCTCTGGATCCATTACCAGAACGATCACAGATGGAGGTGGGGCATTCTATAGCATTGCTATGGGTCGGAGATGACTTGACGGAGTAAGACAAGACCCCCGTTCTTAGTACAGTGCTTGACACACAATAACTACTATGCTATTATTATTATATTCAAATGGTAAAGGGAAAACACCACCGAGTCTGTCTGGTAAAGGAGACCCCAATTATCTGTCTGACCATGATTAATCCTGTGCATGTGGTGTCTGAAAGATCCTCTTGCTTGTTCCGTCCTAAGTTTCTCAACCTGACACATCTAGGAGAGAGAATCCCACTGGTATATGCTGAGGCTCAGGAATGATTCTTCACAGCTGGATTGTGCTTTCCCTCAGATGGATCAAAAATAAAGCCAAATCGCTGCACTCCAGTTGAAGCGGGAAGACAGACAGGTTATATGCCTTTCTCAAAATCAAGCTAACTCCTACAAAGCTACGAGGTTCTAACACTCTCTCTGCTGTTCCTACAACTAAGCCATCCTGAGAATAATAATGATGGTATTTGTTAAGCACTTACTATGTGCAAAGCACTGTTCTAAGCGCTGGGGGGGATACAAGATGATCAAGTTTTCCCACGTAAGGCTCACAGTCTTAATCCCCATTTTACAGGATGAGGTAACTGAGGCTCAGAGAAGTTAAGTGACTTGCCCAAGGTCACACAGCAGACATGTGGCAGAGCTGGGATTTGAACCCATGACCTCTGACTCCAAAGCCCATGCTTTTTCCACTGAGCCACGCTGTTTCTCTGAGAAGTAAATGAACACTTTCCCCTCCAAATCAAAATCTTTCAGAAGACCTATAAGTCTGGGGGAGGGAGGACCTCACCTGTCTGGAGACATTGCTCTGAATTGGAATTTGCTTCTTGGTTATGTCCTAGAAAATGGTAAATGGAAAGCAGCGTGGCTAAGTGGGAAGCTGCGTGGCTCAGTGGAAAGAGCATGGGCTGGGAGTCAGAGATCATGGGTTCTAATCCCATCTCCACCACTTGTCAGCTGTGTGACTTTGGGCAAATCACTTAACTTCTCTGTGTCTGTTACCTTATTGGTAAAATGGGTATTAAGACTGAGCCCCACGTGGAACAACCTGATTACCTTATATCTACCCCAGTGCTTAGAACAGTGCTTGGCACATAGTAAGCGCTTAACAAATATCATTATTTGTCTTTGCTGAGTTCTTCCTGTAGTCATCTTGGAGGATTCATTCATTCATTCAGTTGTATTTATTGAACAATTACTTTGTGCAGAGCACTCTACTGAGCCCTTGGGAGAGTACAACATAACAATAAGCAGACACATTCCTTGGATTCATTTTCTCATTATTGCCAGGGTTTGGGGGTTTTGTTTTCTTTCTCAGCCGGAATCACAGACATTGTGTAGTGATTCAGAATGTGCACTGGGTTCTTCTTTGGGATCTATTTGACTGCGCCATATCCAAGTCAAGAGCTCTTAATGATGATAAGTGCTATGTCCCAAGTGCTGGGTTAGATAGAAGGTATTAAGATCAAGCACAGTCTCTGTCCCAAATGGGGCTCACACTCTAAGAGGGAGAAACAGGAATTTAATCCCCATTATAATCCTGAGGAACCTGAGGTACAGAGAAGTTACCGAGACAATCGCTTAGTGCAGCGCCTTGTACACAGTAAGTGCTCAATAAATATGATTGAATGAATGAAGCATCTTGAATGAGGTTACACATAGCAAGCAATGGAGCTGGGATTAGAACCCAAGTCTCCCAACTCCAGGCCTGGGTTTTTTTACACTAGTCCCTGCTGCTTCTTCATTTTAGCTACTTGTGTCCTGCCAAGGGTGTTGGTTTTGGCAGGAAATTTCTTTCCTTCAAATTGACTGCTGAGGAAAGCAAGCAAAGGGAAAGCATCCCACATCCCAACTGTTTGCAAAGTCGCAGAACCAGAAATTATGGGGTTTGAGCAGATTCTCCAAGGGTGTGTCGGGGACCACCTCTCCTGCAGATACAAGATATCTTGACCCTTAGCTGCAAGCAACATCCTCTCCCCACACAAGGGGTTTCCCACCGCTGCTCAGAAGGATAAATAGGTAGTGAAAAGACAGGTTGAGGCTGAGTGCACCTCAATAGTCTTGAGATTCCTGGAAGACGGGAGTTAAATAAATTCAAGATCATTGGGTTTAATTTCTAGGGCTTTAATTTGAAATGAGTTCTTCCTGGGCAATAGTGCATTTCCATTTTGCAGTGCCCTCATTTTTTAAAATAGCATTTAAGTGCTTACTATGTGCCAGGGACCATCCTAAGAGTTGGGGCTGACATGAGCTAATCAGTTTGGGTACAGTCCATGTCTCACATAGGGATCACAGTCCTAATCCCCATTTTACATATGAGAGAACTGAGGAACCGAGAAGTTAAGTGACTTGCCCAAGGTCACACAGTAGACAAGTGGCAGAGCCGGGATTAGAATCCAGGTATTTAATAAGGGACAAAAACACTGGTCTAGTGGCAAGAGCTTGGGCTTGGGTTCAGAAGTTGTGGGTTCCAATCCCAGCTCCGCCACATCTGCTGTGTGACCTTGGGCAAGTCATTTAACTTCTTTGTGCCTCAGTTACCTCATCTGTAAAATGGGGATTAAGACTGTGAGCCCCACGTGGGACAACCTGATCACCTTGTACCTACCCCAGCGCTTAGAACAGTGTTTGGCACATAGTATGTGCTTAACCAATACTATTATTATTATATGTATATATGTACGTATTTATTACTCTATTTTACTTGTACATATTTATTCTATTTATTTTATTTTGTTAATATGTTTTGTTTTGTTGTCTGTCTCCCCCTTCTAGACTGTGAGCCCACTGTTGGGTACGGAATGTCTCTATATGTTGGCAACTTGTACTTCCCAAGTGCTTAGTACAGTGCTCTGCACACAGTAAGTGCTCAATAAATACGATTGAATGAATGAATGAATTATTATTATTCTCCTCAGTAGGCTGGGCTTATCCAGAGAGACTGCACGTAAGCCAGTGTGATGTTTCAGATGGAGTAGTTTCTTTCTCAGCTCTGACTTGCAGTTTCAGTTCAGTTGATGGTTCTGGGATCCACCAATATTTTCTATCTGTTGCAGCTCAGACCAGACAGGAAGGCATTGACAATTTGCGCGTGTATTTATTTCAGTGCTATCTGTGACATCTACTTTCATCTCTGGGGATTCATCAGGACTTCTCCGTAGCTCTCCCACTGACACCCTGAAATCTCTCCCAGTGAAGGCAATAACCTAAGATGTAGTGAAGACAAATGCCTCTAATTAGTATGTCAGAAATAAATTAATCAGTAAAAATAACAATAATGTGACCACCAAAGCTCAAGTCTTTATCCTTATTTCCCAGAGTGATGTTTCTGCCTAGTAAATAAAAATGGATAAATCTAAAGAGCCCTGAAAAGAGAAGACAGTTTTAATTTCCCCAACTCCCAGCTTGAGGTTGCATTGGACTGGTGCTGTTTAGGGAAGACTGCTGTTGTAAAACATGGATTTCATTTTTTTTTCTTTTTTTTTTTCAGTAAAGAACTGTCCTCTCCACTAAGTTTACATGTGTGCAGGTAAAGGGCATAAAGAGATAAGGTAGGAGGTTGCATTGGACTGGTGCTGTTTAGGGAAGACTGCTGTTGTAAAACATGGATTTCATTTTTTTTTCTTTTTTTTTTCAGTAAAGAACTGTCCTCTCCACTAAGTTTACATGTGTGCAGGTAAAGGGCATAAAGAGATAAGGTAGGATAAGTCATTATTGGGTCACTTGTAGTATATAACGTTCTGGAGAAGCTATATTTCTGCCCCGTTCCCTCAAATTCTGTCTCCAATAATATAATATTTTGGGGGCTACATTTGATTGTTGGCTTGACAACTGCTTCCACTGCCATCTCTTCATCACCCATGTAGGCACAGCTAAAATTCTATTCTGAAGCTATTTGTTTCAAGAGTCGTATAATTTTTTTAAGCCACAAATCCCTTAACTGACCTGTGAGGCGCCTATCCAACGAGAGATGATGAAGCTTATAGAATTTGTTCAGTGCTTACACTGTGTCAAGCACTGTTCTAAGCATTGGAGTACATAATGATAATCAGGTTAGACACAGTCCCTGTCCCACATGGGGCCCACAGTCCTAGTAGGACGGAAAACAAGTATTGAATCCCCATTTTACAGCTGAGGAAACGGAGGCAAAGAGAAGTTAAGTGACTTGCCCAAGGTCACACAGTGGGCAAGTGGTGCAGCCAGGATTAGAACCCAGGATTTCTGATTCTCAGGTCCATGCTCTTTCCCCTAGGCCATGCGGCTTCCCAAGTAGGTGGAGATCAATCCGCTTTGGAACCTAGAGATCTTCCATATATAAGACGAAAGCTTAATCTTGTCCTTCCTACAAAGCTAGACTCATCTCACCCCAAGCTGAGCCAAGCTTCAGTTTTTTTTCAGTTCTCTTCTTCCTTCTAGCCTCTTGTTTCTTGGGTCTCCTCTTTCTCTGACTCCATCCTGTCTGAGCCACATATTGGGGGCCTTATTCCTTGACCCCCTGGGCTGCTCATCAGAAGTCTCCCCATCACTGGATCCATTTTTCCTAATGCCTCAACTACTCCTTGGGAGAAAGTTAGGCAGTAGGAAGGTTCACTGCCTCTTCGGGGCTCTTAAGCATACTTAGAAACTGAGCTCGTGGTGGTCAGGGAATGGGTCTGTTTATTGTTATGTGGGACTCTCCCAAGCGCTTAACACAGGGTCTCCGAACACAGTAAGGGCTCAATAAATACGACGATGAATGAGCGGGTAGTGATAAAGCAAATGTTCCTGGCCGTAACCTCCCGTCTCCATTCAGTTCTTTGAAAGTAGGTGTACCTCGTTCTCCTCACTGTACCTCGATCTCGCCTGTCCCGCCATCGACCCCTGGCCCACGTCCTCCCCCTGGCCTGGAATGCCCTCCCTCCGCACATCCGCCAAGCTAGCTCTCTTCCTCTCTTCAAGGCCCTACTGAAAGCTCACCTCCTCCAAGAGGCCTTCCCACACTGAGCCCCCTTTTTCCTCTCCTCCTCCCCATCCCCCCCACCCTACCTCCTTCCCCTCCCCACAGCACCTGTATATATGTTTGTACAGATTTATTACTCCATTTATTTTACTTGTACATATTTACTACTCTATTTTGTTAATGATGTGCAGGTAGCTTTATTTCTATTTCTTCTGATGACTTGACACCTGTCCACATGTTTTGTTGTCTGTCTCCCCCTTCTAGACTGTGAGCACATTGTTGGGTAGGGACTGTCTCTATATGGTGCCAACTTGTCCTTCCCAAGAGTTTAGTACAGTGCTCTGCACACTGTAAGCACTCAATATGATTGGATGAATGAATGAAAGGTGAGTGAAAGAGATAGCAATGCCAGTCAGCAGCATCGTTGGCTTCTGAACAGTTCTGTTAAGGAATGAATGCGGTGTTCTTTTATACTGGGCAATTTGTGAAATTGGGAAATCTCTTCAGGGAGATTTGCACTTGGAATGTTCTCTTAGGGTAAGGGGCAAATAGTCTGCCCTTCAGGGAAAGTTACACAAATGAATGCAGACAGCATTCCCTTCAAATGCGAAGGACAATCTTCCTTACTGCAGGCACACACTGTATAGCCATGTGGTCTACTACATACAGTACGGGCTAAGGAATCAGAAGGACCTGGGTTCTAATGCCAGCCCCGTCATCTGCCTGCCGTGTGACCTTGGGCACATCACTTCTCTGTGCCTCAGTTCCCTCATCTGTAAAATGGGGATTAATAATAATAGTAATAATAACGATGGTATTTGTTAAGCACTTACTGTGTGCCAAGCACTGTTCTAAACACTGGGGAGATTCAAGGCGATCAGGTTGCCCCACGTGGGGCTCACAATCTTAATCCCCATTTTACAGATGAGGGAACTGAGGCCCAGAGAAGTTAGGTGACTTGCCCAACGTCACACAGCTGACAATTGGTGGAGCCGGGATTTGAACCCATGACCTCTGACCTCAAAGCCCTTCTGCATCTTTCCACTGAGCCACGCTGCTTCTCTGATTAAGAGTGTGAGCCCCACGTGGGACAGAGACTATACTTGTATCCACCACAGTGCTTAGTACAGTGCTTATTGTCTTTTGCTTCAATAATGGCTTTAGTGACAGTGTTTTTTTTTTTTCCCAGTGGGTGCATTGACCATTTTATCGAACTGGCATGGAGCTCACTTCCTGTAAGTACGATTAACCCATTTTATAGAGAATCCATGAGAGATTCTTGACCAAAAGTTCTCCCTCTAGAATGTAAGCTCCTTGTGGGCAGGAAGGTGACTTCCAACTCTGTTATATTGTACTCTCCCAATTACTTAGTACCGTGCTCTGCACACAGTAAGCGTTCAATAAATACGGTTGATTGATAGAGAGTGGGGTGCCAGTATAGGCACCAGTGTGGATGTCATACCAAAGTGGGCAATCGTGTGTTAAGACCCCATATGATAGTCAGGATTTCAATAAGTCGTTAATGAAAATGAATTAAATTCTCCCCATCACATCAGGGAATACCCATTGTTTGATGACTTCTGAGGGATTCTTAATTGAGACCTGCCACCCTAGGCTGAGTTTCTCTGCCATCCAGGGAAGAATTGCCTCTGTGAAGGAATATCTTAACCTCAGTAACAGACTATGTGTTCATTTTTTTTCCCCACTTCAGTAATCCAGATATTATGACCTGGAGTTTTATTGTGGCTTATTCATTTATTTGTACTTATTGAGCACTTAATGTGTGCAGAACACTGTACTAAGCACTTAGGAGAGTAGGCTTAGAACAATATAATGGACACATTCCCTGCCCACAGTGCACTTGTGTTGGATGAAAATTACCCAAAGGCTGCGGAGTCAAAGAATCAAAAGATCCTAGACTTTTACTATAAACATGGAGCAGATACGCTAGCCAAAGATAAAATTAATTGCCCATATTGTCATCTTGGTCCCAAAGGTGTGAGAAGTCAGCTTTGAGCATCCACAGCACCTATGAAGATGGATGAATTGCGTTCAGGTTGCAGTTGTTTTGATCCCAGTCCAATTCTTCTGCAAAAAATGATAAAGCTCTGGGTTATGGACTGACTAAATCAGGTCTTCCAGAGTCCCAATGAGACAATATCTGAATATGGAAATAGAACATTTTAATAACAATACTCAAAAATTGTATGTTGGGGGGGGCGGTGATTGGAATTGGATCCAGGGTGTTAAATTGTAATAATATTTAGTCATTTGTATTTCATCTGGGCTTGAATTTGGGTAGTTACATCTTTCATGTTCATGTTTTTAATTTTTTATTCAAATGCTTTGTCTCCATCTCCTGCCTTTGGCACATCACAATTGATTGATGTACATGGGGTTATTTTTGTTCCCGGCTACATCTTATTGCATTCAGGCAATGATGCCGTGTGTGTGTGTGTGTGTGTGTGTGTGTGTGTGTGTGTGCGCACCTGTCTTTTGTGTTTGTGTGTGTCTGTGTGTTTGATCAACTGGGAGCTGGTGAAGATGAGGAGTTGGGTGAGCTCTCTCATATATGCTCTATTTCTGTCAGTAACCAGGAGTCCAGATTTCATTATTATTATCATTATTATTAAGTGGCATTGAGTCGTTTTTGATTCATAGCAACTCCATGAATATACTTTCTCCAGAACACCCTGTCCTCTGCCATAATCCATAACCTTTCTAACGGCTCTTCCGTTATCATCATTATGGTCTCTATCCATCTAGCTGCAGGTCCGCCTCTTCCACATTTTCCCTGGACTTTTCCAGATTACCCCCAGGGAATCCTGGAATATGGGCTGCCATCCACTGACATCCAAGAAGAGAAGTCTCCAAGCCACATTCGTTCATTCAATCGTATTTATTGAGTGCTTACTGTGTGCAGAGCACTGTACTAAGCACTTGGGAAGTACAAGTTGGCAACATATAGAGACGGTCCCTCCCCAACAACGGGCTCACAATCTAGAAGGATGTGATAGGACCTGTCACAACTTCTCTGTGCCTCAGTTCCCTCATCTAGAAAATGGAGATTAAGACTGTGAGCCCCATGTGGGACAACCTGATTACCTTGTATTCCCCCAATGCTTAGAACAGTGCTTGGCACATAGTAAGCGCTTAACAGGCCATCATTATTATTCTTATACAGGGGAAGGAAGGGATTGATGGTGATATTCCAGAGTAACCTAGCAACACTTCTCTTCCCCACTGCCCCACCTACTTCTGACCCCTCCCTTGTTTCAATTATATGATTTCTTGGCTACTGCAGTCTTGCTCAGTAGAATGTCTCCTTCATATACCACAAAATGAGGGCAATTTGCAAACAGTTCAAGAGACACCATAATTATTCGGTTTATGTAACCACGCTTCACTGGTTCTCACCAGATGTGATCTCTAGCCGGTTATTTCCTTTTCTGGAATCATCCCATAGCTTTATATGGATGTGGTGTTATAAGGGGGGATAGGAAACAACCTCTGCCACAGAGGGAATTGTATGAGATGTAAAGGAAACACGGGAAAAATGCAGTTGTTTTTCATCTCAGACTTCTAGACTCCTTCATAGCCTTATTATCATCAACAAAAATTTATTGATTGCCCCCTTTAGGCTTAGAAATATTCTAGACTTTAGAGATTTAAAATTAGGGGGAAACTATGTTAACAACAGTGGGTTTCTAATTGCAATGAAAGAAACAGAGCAAATAATACCTACCAAGAGCCTCTTAACATGAAGTAGCTTAATAAAGACGATAGAATGAATGAATGAAAGTTACCAACTTTCAAAAAAAAAGTATACCATGCCTTTGTATCAGCCATGGATAACTTTTGGGAAACTCAGTTAGATCCTAGACAAATTGTTGTTTGGCAAATGGCAACTCACAGTCCCTATCAATCAATCAATTCAGTCAATCAATGGTATTTATTGAGTGCTTACGGAGTGCAGAGCACAGTACTAAATAATCAACTGTATAGAGAACTTACTGTGTGTGGGGCACTGTAGTAAGCGCTTGTGAGAGTACAATATAGAGGACTTGGGAGATTATAATAAAACATGCTCCCTTACCCACAACAAGCTTAGAGTCTAGAGTGGAGAGAAAGAGAAAGGGAAGTGGATATGTTTTTCCCCTTTTCCTTTAGGTGTCTAAGACCTATTGACACTTCATTCAGTAACACACATATTAACATCATCATGACTACTTAGTCATCTTGAGTTCTATTGACAGGCAATCCCTGCTTAAGAAGTCAGTCACTGTAGTATGAAGTGACTAAATGCCATCATCTTTAGTAACCAGAGACTGATCATCACCTTCAATGCAAGCAATTATATTCAATACGAGTCGAGGGTTGCCAGCTAGCTGTGAATAAATCCACTCCAATCCCTGAGTTTTCTGGGGGGAGGTGGAGAAAATCCCAAATCCTCGGGCATTACCTATATGAGATCACGTACCAAACTCCAACACACGTGTGCCAGTTACCTTGCTCTTAATCAAAAAGAGCAAATATGAGGAGTTTTGTGACCATTTTCATTATAAATGATGCTGATTGGCAACCAGGTTGTGATTTTCCTTTGCCTGAGGATAGGGAAATTTTATGAGATTTAACAACTCCACAGTTCTTTCCCTTTGGATTGTCTTTACACGGGCCGCACATTTACAGATGGTGTTGGAAACGGTGGGTGGGAGAAGAATTCTCTGGAGCTTCTCAATGTTGCCAATATGCAAATCGCATCCAAATGATTTCATAGCCAGACTCTTAGGGGGTTCCCAGGGTAAATTATTTCCATTCCCACCACTGGTTCAAGATTATGAAAAAGAAGTTCTCAAGCAAATGTTTCTATTCCTTTCCTAGAATCAAGAATCCCCATCTTCTAAACATCATCTCCCTTTTGGAGAGGGACAACTTTGCTCTTCTGCCCAGAAGCAGCATGGCCTAGTGGATAGAGAACAAGTCTGGGAGTCTGAAGGGTTCTAATCCCGGCTCTCTTGTCTGCTGTGTTATCTTGGGCAAGTCACTTCACTTCTCTGTTCCTCAGTTACCTCATCTGTAAAATGGGGATTAAGACTGGGAGCTCTGTGTGGGACATCGACTGTGTCCCACCAGACTGTGAGCCCACTGTTGGGTAGGGACTGTCTCTATATGTTGCCAACTTGTACTTCCCAAGCACTTAGTACAGTGCTCTACACACAGTAAGCACTCAATAAATACGATTGATTGATTGATCGACTGTAACCAACTTGATTAGCTTATATCAACCCCAGAGCTGAGCACAGTGTCTGGCATGTAGTAAGCGCTTAACAAAATACCATTTTAAGAAATAAACAAAAACAATGATCCAGTGTACGTGCAATATAACTTGCTAGCACTGCTTGTTGGTATTATAATTGTGGCATGTCAGTGCTTACTATGTGCCAAGAGCTGAATGAAACTCTGAAATAGATGCAAGGTATTCAGATCAGATACACTCTAAGGGGGAGGGAGAACAGATACTTCATCCCCGTTTTACCTTAGAGTAAACCGAGACACGGACAGGTTTGTGTCTTGCCCAGGGTCACCCAGGAAGCAAGTGACAGAGCTGGGAATAAAACCCAGATCCCTTGAATTTCAGGCCCAGCCTCTTTCCACTTAACCAGTTCTTCCTCCCTTCCCATATGAACTCGAAATCTGGAATTGGTCAGGGATCACGGAGTTAGGTGTGACAGCACCAAGATGAAGTAAAACAGACTCTACGCTTTCCTCCCCTTAGTCCATGGGGAAAACCTCTGACTGCATTATTTCTAGATTGTCATAGCATTGCAAATATCTTTCACCCCACAGCTTTAAAGTACTTTGCAAATTTAATTATGCTTAAAAGTACCACTAGTTACAGCCGGCTCTAAAGGGGCCCCATCTCTCTAAAGTCCCCTGAAGGGTTAGATTGTTTTTATGGCATTTGTTAGTGCTTAGCATGTGCTAGGCGTGTACTAAGCACTGGGATAGATACAAGCTTATCACGTTGGAGACAGTCCCTGTCCCACGTGCAGCTCACAGTCTTATTCCCCATTTTACAGATGAGGTAACTGAGGCTCAGAGAAGTGAAGTGATTTGCCCACGGTCACACAGCAGACAAGTGGCAGAGCTCAGTTTAGATAAGCTCTTTGCTAACCTCCACAGGGTAGTACAGCTGATCTCCAGTTTAATAATAATAATGATGGTATTTGTTAAGCGCTAACTATGTGCGAAGCACTGTTCTAAGTGCTGGGGGGGATACAAGATGATCAGGTTGTCCCACGTGGGGCTCACAGGCTTAATCCCCATTTTACAGACGAGGGAACTGAGGCACAGAGAAGTGAAGTGACTTGCCCAAAGTCACACAGCTGACAATTGGCAGAGCTGGGATTTGAACCCATGACCTCTGACTCCCAAGTCCGTGCTCTTTCCACTGAGCCACGCTGCTTCTCTATGAGCAATGAAACCACCAAGTTACAACCAACTCCTTTAGTATATTATACTCTCCCAAGTGCTTAGAACAATGCTCTGCACACAGTAAGCCCTCAGTAAATACCATCGATAAATTAATGGAATGTGTTCAGAGCCCAGCCTTTTGGAATGGTCCTGGAAATAGGTGTTCCTAAAGATTTTCAGGGAAGTACCACCTCAGTTTACCTAAATAATCTATATTCTAGTGGTTTCTTTTTTTGTTTCTTTCTTTTTCAGGAGCTTACTATGTGCCCAGCACTGTAATAAGTGTTGAGGTAGATACAACCTAATCAGGTTGGACACAGTCCATATCCTATATGAGGCTCACAGTCTTAATCCCCATTTTATAGATGAGGTAACTGAGGCACAGAGAAGTGAAGTGACTTGCCCAAGGTCACACAGCAGACAAGAGGCAGTACGGGCTTAGAACCCAGGTCTTCTGACTCCTAGGTTCATGATCTACGCACTAGACCCTGTGGCTTCTTATAAGTCTTTCATAAATATCCCCAATTAGGATCTCAGTGCTAAACACCGGTGTAGGTAAATTAGATCAGGCAGTTCTATTCTGGACTCAAATCTTATTGCCATTTTTAAGAGGAGGAAACTGAGGTACAAAGGGGTTAAGTGAATGTACAAAGTCATCCAGGAGGCCAGTGGCAGAAGAGTCCTCAAAAATCTCCAGTGGCTACCAATCAACCTATGCATCAGGCAAAAACTCCTCACCCTGGGCTTCAAGGCTGTCCATTACCTCACCCCCTTCTACCTCATCATCATCAATCATATTTATTGAGCACTTACTATGTGCAGAGCACTGTACTAAGCGCTTGGGAAGTACAAATTGGCAACATATAGAGAAAGTCCCTACCCAACAGTGGGCTCACAGTCTAAAAGACTTCTACCTCACTTCCCTTCTCTCCTTCTCCAGCCCAGCCCGCACCCTCCGCTCCTCTGCCACCACTAACCTCCTCACTGTGCCTCATTCTCGCCCATCCCACCGTTGACCCCCGGCCCACGTCCTCCCCCTGGCCTGGAATGCCCTCCCTCCATACATCCACCAGCTAGTTCTCTTCCTCCCTTCAAAGCCCTACTGAGAGCTCACCTTCTCCAGGAAGCCTTCCCACACTGAGCCCCCTCGTTCCCCTCCCCACAGCACCTGTATACATGTTAGTAAATATTTATTACTCAATTTATTTTCCTTGTACATATTTACTCTATTTTATTTTGTTAATATGTTTTGTTTTGTTATCTGTCTCCCCCTTCTAGACTGTGAGCCTGCTGTTGGGTAGGGACCGTCTCTAAATGTTGCCAACTTGTACTTCCCAAGCACTTAGTACAGTGTTCTGCACACAGTAAGCGCTCAATAAATACGACAATGAATGAAAGTGGAATTAGAACCTAGTCTCATGCTCTTTCCATTACCCCACACTGCCTCCCTGCTCTCCATTCCTCAGAGAATCAGCTTCAGTATATTTTAAGATTTCTTCTCAATTTCCTATTTTGTCCCAAAAGGTAAAGCCGATCAAAATCAGTTCAGGCTGGGATGGAAAGGATGACTTTTTCTGGGGAAGGGAAAGACATTGTTCCTCCTATGAGAACGCAGATGCTACACCCTTCAAACCCCTTTTAGACTGTGAGCCCACTGTTGGGTAGGGACAGTCTCTTTATGTTGCCATCTTGTACTTCCCAAGCGCTTAGTACAGTGCTCTGCACACAGTAAGCGCTCAATAAATACAATTGATTGATTCAAACGATAGAGTACACTTCCCTTCAAAGCCTCTCAAGGGCCCATCTCCTCCAAGAGGCCTTCCCTGACTAAGCCCTCCGTTCCTCTTCTATTCCCTTCTGCATCACCCTGGACTTGCTGCTTCTATTCATCCCTTTATTCATAGAAGCAGCATGGCTTAGTGGAAAGAGCACATGCTGGGGAATCAGAGGATGTGGGTTCTAATAATAATAATAATAATAATAATAATGATGATGGCATTTATTAAGCCCTTACTATGTGCAAAGCACTGTTCTAAGCACTGGGGAGGTTACAAGGTGATCAGGTTGTCCCACGGGGAGCTCACAGTCTTCATCCCCATTTTACAGATGAGGGAACTGAGGCACAGAGAAGTGAAGTGACTTGCCCAAAGTCACACAGCTGACAATTGATGGAGCTGGGATTTGAACCCATGACCATTGGCTCCGAAACCCATGCCCTTTCCACTGAGCCATGCTGCTTCTCTAAATACCTGAGCTCTTTCCACTGAGCCACGCTGCTTCTCACACTGCTTCTAATCCCAGCTCTGCCACTTGTCAGCTGTGTGACTTTGGGCAAGGCACTTAACTTCTCTGTGCCTCAGTTCCCTCATCTCTAAAATGGGGATTATGATTTTGAGCCCCACGTGGGGCCACCTGATTACCTTGTATCTACCCCGGCTCTTAGAACAGTGCTTGGCACTTAATAAGTGCCGGCTCTTAGAACAGTGCTTGGCACTTAATAAGCGCTTCACAGATACCATCATTATTATTATTATCTCCACTCCCAGCCCCACTGCACTTACATCCATATCTGCAATTTATTTATATTAATGTCTGTCTACCCCTCTAGGCTGTAAGCTCATTGTGGGCAGGAAATGTGTTTGTTCATGGTTATATTGTACTTTCCCGAGTGCTTAGTACAGTGCTCTGCACAAAGTAAGCACTCAATAAATACAACTGACTGACTGACTGACTTCCTGCTATGTTTTAGTGGACAGGACCCCTCCTGGGCTCCAAAATTGCTGTGTCTCTGACCCTTTTGGGGGGTGAAGGCTGTGGGGTCTCCTATCTATAGAGAAGGCAGCAGGATACAGGGGGTGTAGCCAGATGCCACTGTGGGAAATGAAACTCTTCTGCTTTCTTATTTCTCCAATTGAGATGATACATGAGCCATTCTACTTCCTTATTTCACCAATTGAAATGATACACAAACCATCCTACTTCTCCTTTTTTTTTATTTTTGCTTTGAGCACTGTGGGGGATGTTAAGTGGACTAACAAGGAGACCCATGATCATATGGTTCCCAGAGGGGGCCCAGCCCAGGGTGGAGCAGAAGAGAACCAGGAAAGAGGCAAGGAGTGCATTGCCCTGGGGATTTTCCTGGAGGTCCTGTGCTCTATTACACTCTGGAGGTTGTATACCTGGAGGCTGAGCTAGCCTAGCTGCCTTTCAGACCTTAGGTCAGTGGCCTACTCCACTGGACTACTAGCCCTGAGTTTGTGTCTGTCCCGCTTTGCTCCAACTTACCTACCCAATTTTCTTCTAGAATCCTGCTCACTTCTAATGCCAACCTGCTCGCTGTACTGCCAATCTGTCGATCTCACTGCCAACCCCTCACCCACATCCTGCCTCTGGTCTGGAGCTCCTTCCCTTTCATATATGATTACACAAACTCTCCACCTTCAAAGCCTTATTAAAATCACGCCTCCTCCAAGATGCCTTCCCCATTTAAGGCCTCATTTCTCCTACTCCCTCTCCCTTCCATGGTCCTTCCACTTTGATTTGGACCCTTTACTCATCTTCACTTCAGCCCCTCAACACTTGCGCACCTATCCTTAATTTATTTTACTGCCTCTCTCCCCCTCTAGATTGTAAACTGCTTGTGAGCAGGGAACAGGTCGACCAACTCTGTTATATTGTACTCTCTCAAGGGCTTAGTACAGTGCTGTGCGCACAGTAAGTGCTCAATAAATATAATTGATCAATTGAAAGGCCTCTGACTTTTAAAGGCTTTCTGAAGTAGGTTATTTGTCGATCTTGGTTGTTAGATTTTTAGAGTTGGATTTTTTTTTTCTCCCACTGGTTGCTTTCTCTGCCAATTTCAAATTGTTAGAAGATTGGGCTATGCCTACTTTGTTGTGTATTCTCTAGTGGTATGGTGCTTCCTATATGCAGTGTGGTTAGTGATTATGCTGGGCAGATTATTCTTTTTCTCAATCAATCAATCGTATTTATTGAGCACTTACTGTGCATAGAGCATTGTACTAAGTGCTTGGGAGAGTACCATATAACAATATAACAGCCACGTTCCCTGCCCACAACAACTCAGTATAGCGGCACACAGCATCAAATATCAAGTCCCCTCTCCTCTCCTACACATCTATCTTGACTCTGCTTGATCCTTGTTATCTTCCAGAGGCTCCTACCCCCATCCCAGCCCCTCCTCTTTCCTTTTTGTTATGGTATTTAAGTGCTTACTACATGCTAAACACTGTACAAAGTGTCGGGGTAGATACAAGCTAATCAGGTTGGACTCAGTCCACGTCCCACGTGGGGTTCACAGTCTTAATCCCTGTTTTACAGATGAAGTAACTGAGGCACAGAGAAGTGAAGTGACAATAATGATAATAATGATGGCATTTATTAAGCACTTACTGTGTGCAAAGCACTGTTCTAAGTGCTGGGGAGGTTACAAGGTGATCAGGTTGTCCCACAGGGGGATCACAGTCTTAATCCCCATTTTACAGATGAGGTAACTGAGGCACAGAGAAGTTAAGTGACTTGCCCAAAGTCACACAGCTGACAATTGGCGGAGCCGGGATTTGAACCCCTGACCTCTGACTCCAAAGCCCGTGCTCTTTCCACTGAGCCATGCTGCTTCCCAAGGTCACACGGCAGACAAGTGGTGGAGCCAGGATTAGAACCCAGGCCAATCAATCAATCATATTTATTGAGCACTTACTGTGTTTCAATCAATCATATTTATTGAGCACTTACTGTGTTCAGAGCACTGTACTAAGGTCTTGGCAGAGTGCAAAATAACAAAGTTGGAAGACATGTTACCTACCCATAACAAATTTACAGTCTAGAAGGGGAGATGGATATTTATATAAATAAAGAAATTACCGATGTATATATATATATATATATATACATCGGTAATTTCTTTATTTATATAAATATCCATATTATATATTATCCATATCCACTTATATATATGTATATATATACATATATATAAGTGCTGTGCGGCTGTTGTGGCAAGACAGTGTTAAAAGGAGCCAATCCAAGCACAAGGGTGACACAGAAGGGAATAGAAGAAGAGGAATTGAAGTCATAGTCGGGGAAGGTCTATTGAACACAGGCCTGAGAGTCAGAAGGTCATGAGTTCTATTCCAGCCCTAGCCACCTGTAAGCGCTTAGTACAGTGCTAAGCACTTCGTACGGTGCTCTGCACACGGTAAGTGCTCAATAAATATGATTGAATGAATGAATGCTGTGTGACCTTGGGCAAGTCACTTTACTTCTCTGCTTCAGTTACCTCATCTGTAAAATGGGGATTAAGACAGTGAGCCCCAAGTTGGCCAGGGACTGTGTCCAAACTGATGTGCTTGTATCTACCCCAGAGCTTAGTACAGTGTCTGGTTCATAGGAAGTGCTTAACAAATACCATCATTATTATTATTATTATTATCATTAAGAAGTGTGGTGCCGGGGATGACTTTTGTCCCTATTTTTCTACTGAGTTTCCTCTAATTTGCCTAATCATCTCCTAATACACAGGTACTAGCTTTGTGTTTCCACATAATCATATCTCTGACCCTCCACCCATATTTTTACAGTTTCCCCATCTTGTTTTACTGTAGCCATTGTCATTCACTCCTCCTTCTCCATGGTCTCGCCTCTCCCACGACCCAACAGAGCTTATTTGTGGGGAATGGGCTACTCCAAAGACTAATCAGAACACTCCAGCACTTCAAACAGTGCTTTGCACATAGTAAGCGCTTAATAAATGCCATCATTATTATTATTACTTATGTGTGAATGAGTGGGGTTGCCCTCTGATTCCAAGACCTGACACTGTCCACTGCTCTGGGACTGCAAACTCGTTAGGGGCAGGGAATATTTCAGCTACTTCTGTTGCACACTCCCAAATGCTTAGTACAGTGCTCTGCACATAGTAAGCCATCAGTAAATACCACTGATTGATTTATTGTTCCGTTGGATCTGTCCTGGAGTAGCCACAGAGCCCAAGAAACAACTAGACAAAAGTTCTCCAAACATCAGGGCCACATTAGTGTCGGGGCCAGTGAAGGAAAACAGTACTTAACTGCTAGAGAGGTTGTTGTGTTAATTAGGGTATTGAGAATTAACAACCACATTGGTGGTTCAGTGGTAGATTTCTCACCTGCCACGTCGGAGGCCCAGGTTTGATTGCCAGTAATGCAAAGCATTTCATTTTCTCCCCCTCTAGACTGTAAGTTTGTTGTGTGCAAGTAATGTCTATTTATTGTTATATTGTACACTCCCAAGTGCTTAGTATGGTGCTCCACACACAGTAGGTGCTCAGTGAATATGATTGGATGAATGAGAATTAATGATTAATCAGGAGGGCTTCTGAAAGAGGAGGATTTTGAAGTTGGGGAATGCTGCAGGTTGGGAAGATTTGGGAAGATCTGGGCAGGGGAAACCCTATAAGGGAGGGATTGGAGGCAGAAAAATTGAGGGTGATTCACTTATAACCCATAAATTCATTTTTTTTAAGTAACTACTTTGGAGCACCCATCATTTAAAGAAGAAACCCCCATCCAATGAAAAAGAAAAATCATAGAATAAGGAATGATTCTAATGAGTGTTTAAATTAGAGAGGACAGTCTTAAATGTTCCCACCCACTCAAACATGGAGACTATTAATTCATTTCCTTTCCAGGAGGAATTTCATGCAATGCATTTTTACACTTAATCCTGCCATTGTGGCAATACTGTAGTTACCCGCTGTTATCAGGAGGTACAAAACAATAGCACCTCGGTGGATTGGCTCCAAGTCCTTGGAGACCGTTGTGAAAAGATTGCATCCAATGGGTAGATTGTAGGCCTGACAATAAGGTGAACGTAAAGTCTTTCCTTCACATTCAGTAGCAGCACCAAAGATGTGATCAGTTTCAACACAATGGCAAAATCATACGACTTCACTGGGGAAGTACAGTGGCAGCCTATTTATATAACCCTGAGCAAATAGAAATCTTGTTTTTTAAACATAATCCATTGCAGCCCAACTTTTGTTTACTCATTTTAGGGAAAGACTGTAACAGACTATACTCTCCGCATCACAAGTAGCTTGCATCAGAACCAGGCAAGTTCAGATTCAATCAGCTCTTTCATCCGGGCCCAGATTCACTTACCTTAGAGAAGCAGCGTGGCTCAGTGGAAAGAGCCTGGGTTTTGGAGTCAGAGGTCATGGGTTCGAATCCCGACTCCGCCACATGTCTGCTGTGTGACCTTGGGCAAGCCACTTAACTTCTCTGAGCCTCAGTTCCCTCATCTGTAAAATGGGGATGAAGACTGTGAGCCCCAAGTAGGACAACTTGATCACCTTGTATCCCCCCCAGCGCTTAGAACAGTGCTCTGCACATAGTAAGCGCTTAACAAATGCCATCATTAATTAATTAATTAATTACCTTCCTATTGACTCGTTTTCCTAGAATAAGTATAGATCTCGATCGTGCATACGAGAGAGAGGGAAGAGAAAAGGAAAGAAGCTTGGGGCAACAACTGGGCTGTTAATCTAGGTTTAATATGTCCTGAATGAAAAACAGCCATCCCACACCTCTTCTCCCGGTGCAGTTTTGAGAGCTGGAAGGGGACAGGGGAGGGGACTAGTGAGAGGAGGAGGAGGAGAGAAGTCGTTGAAGAGTGGAGGTTGTGTTACCACTACCCTCTGTGCTGGGTCTTCTTATTGAGAGGTCTAGAAACCTGGATGGGCATTTCAATTCTCCCTCCATCTCCCATTCCCCTTCGCCTGCCATGGATTTTTCCAAAAAGGTCCGGGGCTCTGGAGTAGGAGGCCTGAGGCTCTGAGGCTCTCCAGCACAAATTAAGCTCCAGCTGAAATGCCCAGGATTGGAATTACAAGCATTCCTGAGCAATTTCTTCATCTCAGCTTCCTTCCAGTAATGATAAACTAAATCTCACTTTTCTCTGATTTCCCTCTGGAAACTAATTACAATTTTTTCTTCACAAATCCAACCTTCTGGCTCCTGCAAGACATCCAGCTTCTTTTTTTACTTCTGAAAGTCAAGACTTTTCTCATCCACTGAGAACCAAATTGAAAACAAAATGGGTTCAAATGGTTGGTGCATGAAAAATCAACCTTAAAATGTTTGGGAGCGGGTTCCATTTGGACTGAAACAATAAGAAATAAAGCAATCACAAGTCAAGCAAACTCAGCAGAGTCTTGGAAACTTTAGAAATTAATTTCCTTCCTGTCTGTTAACGGCTGAGAACTTACGCCCATGACATTTCCACAGACAGGTATTCAAAACAACCCAAGCATTAAGACTGTAGCGAAGGAGCTGATGGAGTCTTTGCCTCATTGTTTGCGATGAAAATTCTGAACAGGTGACATTGTGGTATCACTGACTGATGAGTTTGATTCCAGAAGTGGTTCTGTTTGGACAGTCATTTAAAAGGGGTTTTCATTCGGGGCGGCAGATGTGATGGGAGGGGAGAACTGAGAGAGCATAAAAGAAGAAGAAAGAAGGAAAGTCAATTTTCATTTCAGGAAGAGCCCCCAGAAAGCATATCAGAGAACCCCAAGAGACAAGCTAATAACCCTTTCCCCCCGCTTTCAGAAGTTTTACCTGGGATTAGTAAGCACTAGAGAAAGAAGGTTGCTATTCAAGACCCTCTTTGTAAATATAATAATTAATTATTATGGTATTTATTAAGCACTTACTATGTGCCGGACACTGTACTAAGCACTGGCGTGGTGGATACAAGCAAATCGGATTGGATTCAGTCCCCGTCCCAAGTGAGGCTCACAGTCTCAATCCCCATTTCCCAGATGAGGTAACTGAGGCACAGAGGAGTGAAGTGACTTGTCCAAGGTCACACGGCTGACAAATGTTGTTGCCAGGATTAGAACCCATGACCTTCTGATTCCCAGGACTGTGCTTTATCCATTATGCCATGCTGCTTCTCCAGTGAGGATATAGTGAGGATAAAGTAGGTTAGATCTAAATAGTTTAGGTTGGCCTTCTATACTAATCTAATTCTTAGTATACTTACTAATTCTCCCCAGTGTAAACAGAGTTTGAGGAGGGAACTGGAATAGGAAACTTGTGGTGTAACTACACATTTTTGTACCCGATTCAGATTTCTCCCTGAATTTTCACACTTTCGCTGTCAGCTGGGGAACAGGGGAAGCAGAAACTGCTAAAGCAAGGGAGAATAGCATCTACGAGAGATGGGACATCTACAACCTGTCTGCTATGTGAGTTTGGGCAAGTCACTTCACTTCTCTGTGCCTCAGTTACCTCATCTGTAAAATGGGGGTTGAGACTGTCAGCCCCTCGTGGGACAAGGGATTGTGTCCAACATGATCCATCCCAGCGTTTAGTAAAGTGCCTGGCACATAGCGCTTAACAAATATCATTATTATTATCATCCCAGCTGTGACTCAAAATCACCTTGTAAACTCCCCAGCGCTTTGAACAGTGTTTGCATATAGTAAGCACTTAATAAATGCCATCGTTATTATTATTATTATTGTTATTATTATTTAGACATGCTATTCCCAGCTTCCTCTTCTTTCTACCACCACCCCAGATCTCACCTATGTTGCTCAGGCATAGAGAGGATGGGGGACTGATGCGGATGAGGGATCTTCAGCCCCTTTATGTCACTCTTCCATGTCAAATGCATTTCCCTTAAGCTCCCTCTCTAGCTGGCCCGGTAACTGGCAGCCCATTTAAGGGCTGATGGCTGGGAGAGTAATACCACTCTGTCCCTGATGATTGTATTTGGAGAAGAAACAGAATGTCATTCCTGTTTCCCAGTTGATAAGGGTGGCTAGATCTCCTACAGGAAACTGCATAGTGGAATATCCTCCCTCTATAAACTGCAGGTCAACAAGTGTCCGAGAGCGGATGGGGGTTTCATCGACTCGCCCAGTTAGATTGTCTCATCACTTAACGACACATATCAGGACATCGTGTGAGATTACAGACTCTTCAACTCTGGGCAACATAGGCCAGGGTCAAACTTCAAAGTCACCACCACGTTAAATGGCAGCACAAATCACTCACCCTTCATCTGAACCACGACTTAACTATGAGGAAAAGCACAAAGATAGATGGAGGTCTGTCTGTCCCAAGTCTTGGTGGGGAGCAGGTTGTGGTGGAATGATCCCACTCAAGGGGAAACAGGATTGGAGGAATGCCAGCAGGGAAGCGGTGAAACAATCGTGATGATTCCTAGAGACTGATGTGAATCTTGTGGTCCCGGGGGTTAGGTCCATAGGTGTGGTGAGAGGGTGGAGGGGGTAGGGAGGAAGGCCTTTAAGGGAGCCTCAGACCAAGAAAATGGCGGTCATTGGCTAAATGACCTCCAAGACCTCTCATGTTTCCATCCTACTTGCTAGATTTATCATGAAAATGCAGATGTTCAGCAATTAATTCTCCCTTTTATCATTTTCCCACTTCAGCGTTTCACCCTTTCACTTCCCCTGCCTATTCTGTTAATGTTTCATCTAGAAAAGCAATAAAGAGCTACTTCTCTGAGCCCACTAGCTTCTCACTGCATTGCGCGATGCAGGGAAATGCAGCCAAGCCCGAGGTAGCTTTGGGAGTCTAATGCAGTATCTGCAGACCTGCAGTAACATTAGGGATTCTGCTCCGCACCAGGTTCTGGCCAAAGGAACTGTCAGAAGGGAAAGGGCAATTCTGAAGAACCCACCATCTACCCCAGAACTTAGTATAGTGCCTGGCATGTATTTAAGTGCTTAGCAAATGCGAGAGAGAGAAAGGAAGAAAGAGAGAAAGAAAGAAAGAAAGGAAGGAAGAAGGAAAGAAAAGAAGAAACAGATAGAGAGAAATGAAGCCTAAGGCAGAGCTTGATGAAAACTGAGTCAACCGTAAACTAAGACCGTCTTTGTTGCTGCCCCAAACCTGGTCCAATCCTGATTCAAGTGGCGATTTTGCCTGCATGAAAGTAATAATAGTAATCGTGGGAGTTGTGTACCAGCAAAGGCCAGTGAGTTTCAGAGGAGTTCGCACTGTAAAAATAGGTTGTCAAATCACTGGGGTAAGATTTGTATTCTGCTGAGAAAGGAGGAAGTTGGATAGTGAACATTTTAGGAATGGATTCCCCTCAGTTGAGAGACCGACAGCTTCATTAACAACAGGAAAGCCTCTGGATGGGGGAGAAAGTTGGAGGGGAAATGGAATGTTTCGACTTTTGTGAAGAGCTTTGACAGTTGACCTTGATCTCACCTTCTGGTTTCTGGAGTCGTAGAAGTGGAAGAACTTGAACTTGTTATCAGAGATTGACAACCTCCCACATCACCTTAACAAGCAAAAGTCAAAAATATCCAGTGCAGTAGTGCCCGCGCCATTGCTAGAGAAACTCTCAGTTCTGTATTTGCTCCAGAATTGAAGTTCTGAACAGTAAGCATGCTTCAGTATTTTTTGCCCAAGTCAGATATTCTGTGACATCACAGCTCTTGGCTGGGAAATGTAGGTGGAGGGAGGATGCTACTCGAACCTGACTAAAATGTTGAACTTTTCTTCCAAGAGTCCACGATGTTAAAATAGGAAATCAGGCAACATCATGAAGAGGAGGAGGCCTAGTGAGTTCTCTGTTGGTAGCTTGGAACACCCTTTCTCTAAACAATGGTGGAATCTTGATTTTCCCCTGCTTAGGAAACTTCCAGGGAAACTAGTTGTTGGTGAAAATTCTTCCATTTTGGTCATTCCTCAGTCAGGAGGGCTAACAAGGTGGAAATAGTGGGAGCCCTTTTTCACAGAGACTGTTCCTGGAGGAGATAATAATAACAATAATGGTATTTGTTGAGCACTTACTATGTGCCACTATTCTAAGCACTGGGGTAGATACAAGGTAATCGGGTTGGACTCAGTCCTAGCCCCACATTGAGTTCACAATCTCAATCCCCACTTTACAGATGAGGTAACTGAGGAAATGCGAAGTGAAGTGACTTGCCCAAGGTCACACAGCAGTCAAGTGGGAGAGCCGGAATTAGAATCCAGGCCCTTCTGACACACAGGCCCGGGCTGCGTCCCTCAGTGCCACCACAAGCCAAGAATTCATGTACTCCTGGCTCAGATCGTGCAGATCTGTTTTACTCTCCCAAGTGCTTAGTACAGTGTTCTGCACACAGTAAGTACTCGATAAATACCACTGACTGATTGAGTCTTCTAAAGAATTCAGGGAACTTAACACATACTCCTATAGGTCCTTCTTAAAAGCCTCAGATCACGGGGTCCTTTCCACGATGCAGATCGTGGGTTCCTTCCTCTGGTGAGCAGCTCAGATTCCAGTTCACAGGATATATCTCCTTATACAGTCAGACATTAGTCTGTCTCCCCCTCTAGACTATAAACTCATCATAGTCTATCAACTCTGTTTTGTACTCTCCCAAGTGCTCAATACAGTGCTCTGCACATAGTAAGTTTTCAATAAAACATGTGAGCCCCATGTGGGACAACCTGATAACCTTGCCCCAGTGCTTAGAACAGTGCTTGGCACGTAGAAAGCACTTAACAAATACCATCATTATTATAAAGAAGCAGCATGGCTTAGTGGAAAGAGCACAGGCTTGGATGTCAGAGTTCATGGGTTCTAATCCCAGTTCTGCCATTTGTCAGCTGTGTGACTTTGGGCAAGTCACTTCACTTCTCTGGGCCACAGTTACCTCATCTGTAAAACAGGGATTAAAACTTGTGAGCCCCACGTGGGACAACCTGATACCCTTGTATCTACCACAGTGCTTAGAACCGTGCACAGAGCACATAGTAAGTGCTTAACAAATACCATCATTATTATTATTATTATTAATAAATGCCACTGATTGATTAATTGTTACAATTCTGCTTCAGCCTCAAAGGTTATACAAGCAGGAGTTTTCGTTGAAGATTTGCTCCACTCTTTTTACAGTTTGTGCAACTTCCATCTGGCTAGGAATTTCTTAGGAGCTGGCAATTTCACCTAAATTGCTATTTATGAGGGATCATTATTTTTAAAAACTGGTCTTCCAAGACGCATCTTGGTTGAAACTAACAATCCCGGTTTAGAGCCAATATCACATTGGATGTTATAATATCATTTTCACTAAGGCTTTTAAGAAGGACCTATAGGGGCATGTGTCAAGTTCCCTGAATTCTTTAGAAGACTCAATCAGTCAGTGGTATTTATCGAGTACTTACTGTGTGCAGAACACTGTACTAAGCACTTGGGAGAGTATTGTAAAACAGAGTTAGTAGACCTCTTCCCTGCCCTGAATGAGATTACAGTCTAGAAGAGACAGAGTTCTTTTATCACACAGTTTTCACTACACACTTTGGGTGGAACATGATATCTGGAACATAAGAACATGAGAACATGAGAAGCAGTGTGGCTCAGTGGAAAGAGCACGGGCTTGGGAGACAGAGGTTGTGGGTTCTAATCCCGGCTCTGCCACTTGCCTGCTGTGTGACCTTGGGCAAGTCATTAACTTCTCTGTGCCTCAGTTCCCTCATCTGTAAAATGGGGGATGAAGACTGTGAGGCCCACGTGGGACAACCTGATGACCTTGTATCTCCCCCAGCGCTTAGAATAGTTCTTGGCATATAATAAGCACTTAATAAATACCACCATTATTATTATTATTATATCTGAATTCAGTAGTGTTCTTCTGAAATGCACATTCATCTGAATCAAGTCTGAAGAGGTGTCCAGAGATGCAGCTAGACATGTACATGGGCTGCTTAAGTACCACAACACAAATTTTCCTCAAGACTTTACCGAAGAAGCGGTGTGACCTCATGGAAAGAGCACAGGCCTGAGAGTCAGAGGCCCTGGGTTCTATGCAGGCTCTGCCTTGGTAAGCAAGTTATTTAACTTCTCTGTGCCTCAGTTACCTCATCTGTAAAATGGGAATTAAAGCTGTGAACCCCATGTGGGACATGGACTGTGTCCAGCCTGATTAGCTTGTATCTACCCTGGCTCTTTGTACAGTGCCTGGCACATAGGAAGTGCCAAATAAATGCTACAAGAAAAGAGAGAACTGACTCTAATAATGATGGCATTTGTTAAGCGCTTACTAATCTATCAATCAATCAATTGTATTTATTGAGCACTTACTGTGTGCAGAGCACTGTACTAAGCGCTTGGGAAGTACAAGCACTACATGTGAGGCACTGTTCTAAGCGCTGGGGGGGATACAAGGTGATCAGGTTGTCCCATGTGGGGCTCACAGTCTTCATCCCCATTTTACAGATGAGGTAACTGAAGCTCAGAGAAGTTAAGTGACTTGCCCAAGCAGACGTAGTGGAGCCGGGATTAGAACACGACCTCTGACTCACAAGCCTGGGCTCTTTCCGCCGAGCCACGTTTGTGAAGTGTTTACTTTATGTGCTATCCACTGTGCAAAGTGCTGGGGTAGATACAAGCTAATCAGGTTGGGCATAGCCCTGACCCACATGGAGCTCCCAGTGGAAGTAGGAGGTTGAATGGGTATCACATCCCTATTTTAGAGATGAAGAAACTGAGGCTCAGATAATTAAATTGCACAAGGTCACACGAGAGGCAAGGGGCAGAGCTGTGATTAGCATCCCGGTGTCTTGAAGTCCTGTGCTTTTCCACTAAGCTGTTGCTCCTAATAGTAGCACTATTGACATCTTCAAGGACCCAGGCCTCAGCTCTGCAGCAAATGTTACCAACTAGCATCTGACAGGACCTAACTTGCAGGCTGTCTTATTTAGAGCTCTATTCTTTGTCAATCAATCAATCAATCATATTTATTGAGCGCTTAGTGTGTGCAGAGCACTGTACTAAGCGCTTGGGAAGTACAAGTTGGCAACATATAGAGATGGTCCCTACCCAACAGTGGGCTCACAGTCTAGAAGGGGGAGACAGAGAACAAAACCAAACATATTAACAAAATAAAATAAATAGAATAGATATGTACAAGTAAAATAAATAAATAAATAGAGTAATAAATATGTACAAACATATATACATATATACAGGTGCTGTGGGGAAGGGAAGTGTTTTGTACAATGCAAGACACCAAGCCAATAAATGATGATGGCATTTGTTAAATGCTTACTATGTGCAAAGCACTGCTCTAAGCGCTGGGGAGGATACAAGGTGATCAGGTTGTCCCACGTGGGGCTCACAGTCTTAATCCCCATTTTCCAGATGAGGTAACTGAGGCACAGGGAAGTTAAGTGACTTGCCCAAAGTCACACAGCTGACAATTGGTGGGGTCCGGATTAGAACCCATGACCTCTGGCTCTCAAGCCCGGGCTCTTTCCACTGAGCCACGCTGCTTCTCTTAAATCTGAAATGCTTCCACTACTGTTACTACTACAGGTGACTGAGGTTCTAACTTGTCTCCCCCCCTAAACTGAAAGCTCGTTGTGGGTAGGGAATGTGTCTGTTGTATGGTACTCTCCCTAGCACTTAGTACAGTGCTCTGCTCACAGTAAGCACTCAATAAATATGATTGACTGGCTGACTAGCTCTTCTGCTAATTCCTGCTTAGCTGTCTCCAATCCTGACTCTCCTGAAAGGCCTGTTCTGATTCTTCCACCTGCTGTACTGCTTGAAGCTAGACCAGACCACTCCATGTGTGACCACTTTTTTTATAATAATAATAATAATGGCATTTATTAAGCGCTTACTATGTGCAAAGCACTGTTCTAAGCGCTGAGGAGGTTACAAGGTGATCAGGTTGTCCCACGTGGGGCTCACAGTCTCAATCCCCATTTCACAGATGAGGTAACTGAGGCCCAGAGAAGTTAAGTGACTTGCCCAAAGTCACACAGCTGACAATTGGCGGAGCTGGGGTTTGAACCCATGACCTCTGACTCCAAAGCCCGTGCTCTTCTCCACTGAGCCACACTGCTGGTATTTGTTAAGCGCTTACTATGTGCCAGGCACTATACTAAGCACTGGGGTAGATACAAGCTAATCAGGTTGGGCACAATCCATGCCCCACATGGATCTCAAAATCTTATTCCCCATTTTACAGATGATGGAGAAGCAGTGTGGCTTAGTGGAAAGAGCCCAGGCTTGGGAGTCAGAGGATGTGGCTTTTAATCCCACCTCTGCCACATATCTGCTGTGTGCCCTTGGGCAAGTCACTTCACTTCTCTGGGTCTCAGTTACCTCATCTCTAAAATGGGAATTAAAAGTGTGAGCCCCACCTGGGACAACCTGATTACCCTGTGTCTACTCCAGCACTTAGAACAGTGCTTGGCACTTAGTGCTTAACTAATACCATCATTATGGAAGCAGCATGGCTCAGTGGAAAGAGCACGGGCTTTGGAGTCAGAGGTCAGGGGTCCAAATCCTGGCTCTGCCACTTATCAGCTGTGTGTCTTTGGGCAAGTCACTTAACTTCCCTGTGCCTCAGTTACCTCATCTGTAAAATGGGGATTAAGACTGTGAGCCCCCCATGGGACAACCTGATCACCTTGTGACTTCCCCAGTGCTTAGGACAGTGCTTTGCACATAGTAAGTGCTTAATAAATGCCATTATTATTATTATTATCATGTAACTGGAGCACAGAGAAGTTGAGTTGTCCAAGATCACACAGCAGACTTGGGACAGAGCCAGAATTGGAACCCAGGTCCTCCCATCTCCAGGTCTTTCTTTGTTCTGGCTACCCAACTCCACCAATGCCTCACTGCTCCAATTAGTGAGGGATGTCGGCTCCAGAAGGAAGTCAGAGTCCTTCTCGGAGTCTTTAACGTGATTCTCATTCTCATTTCTTTCATGTCATCAGGGCTTTGCTCTGACTCTGGGAGACTCATGGAATAAGATATGAAGAAGATGTATGACCTGTGATTACTGCCAAGCCAGCCCCGACTCACTGCAAGTTAGTTGCTGTTTGTTTTTCTTTACCAGGGCCTTTTTGAAGCCATAAACCAGGAAAGAAGATCTGTCTTGCTGTCAATGATGTGCCGGATTAGATGGCTATGAATCAAAAGGAGGAAAGTAAGGGGTTGAGAGACAGTCCAGGAATGAAAATGATTCAAAATGTCTGCCCGTGTTTCTGCCCAGCCTTAATGAAGTTGACAATGTAGCCCAGGTAATCAGCGGAAGGAACAGGAATCTTAAGTGCTAAGAATCCTGTTGTTTGAACTCTATAAAGGACTTGATACAGGATGGACAGTAGACTGATATCAGCCCCTTAGCCTTCCATGTTCCAGAATCTTCACGTTGGAGTAAATTTTTCCTTTTCTCATCTCCTCCTCTTATTTTCTTATGCTGCAAGATGGTAGAATCCAGGACAGTTGGAGTGGAGAAGGGGATAGGCCAAGAGGAAAAGAGCTCATACAAGTGAAACCATACAACCCTTCCCACCAGGGACATGGGTCCCCCACTTCCTCTCTCCTTAACTCCCTCTTCTTCCTGGTCACTACTACAGCTCAGAGTTGAGAAGCAGTAATGACTGGAGTAGATGTTTCCAGTCTTCCTCACCTCCTGGACAGACCCTAATTTGACTCATTAATCAATCAATCAATCAGTCGTATTTATTGAGCGCTTACTATGTGCATAGCACTGTACTAAGCGCTTGGGAAGTACAAATTGGCATCACATAGAGACAGTCCCTACCCAACAGTGGGCTCACAGTCTAAAAGGGGGAGACAGAGAACAGAACCAAACATACCAACAAAATAAAATAAGTAGGATAGAAATGTACAAGTAAAATAAATAAATAAATAAATAGAGTAATAAATATGTACAACCATATATACATATATACAGGTGCTGTGGGGAAGGGAAGGAGGTAAGACGGGGGGATGGAGAGGGGGACGAGGGGGAGAGGAAAGAAGGGGCTCAGTCTGGGAAGGCCTCCTGGAGGAGGTGAGCTCTCAGCAGGGCCTTGAAGGGAGGAAGAGAGCTAGCTTGGCGGATGGGCAGAGGGAGGGCATTCCAGGCCCGGGGGATGACGTGGGCCGGGGGTCGACGGCGGGACAGGCGAGAGCGAGGTACAGTGAGGAGATTAGTGGTGGAGGAGCGGAGGGTGCGGGCTGGGCAGTAGAAGGAGAGAAGGGAGGTGAGGTAGGAGGGGGCGAGGTGATGGAGAGCCTTGAAGCCCAGGGTGAGGAGTTTCTGCTTGATGCGCAGATTGATCGGTAGCCATTGGAGGTTTTTGAGGAGGGGAGTAATATGTCCAGAGCGTTTCTGGACAAAGATAATCCGGGCAGCAGCATGAAGTATGGATTGAAGTGGAGAGAGACACGAGGATGGGAGATCAGAGAGAAGGCTAGTGCAGTAGTCCAGACGGGATAGGATGAGAGCTTGAATGAGCAGGGTAGCGGTTTGGATGGAGGGGAAAGGGCGGATCTTGGCAATGTTGCGGAGCTGAGACCGGCAGGTTTTGGTGACGGCTTGGATGTGAGGGGTGAATGAGAGAGCGGAGTCGAGGATGACACCAAGGTTGCGGGCTTGTGAGACGGGAAGGATGGTAGTGCCGTCAACAGAGATGGGAAAGTCAGGGAGAGGACAAGGTTTGGGAGGGAAGACAAGGAGCTCAGTCTTCGACATGTTGAGCTTTAGGTGGCGGGCGGAAATCCAGATGGAGATGTCCTGAAGGCAGGAGGAGATGCGAGCCTGGAGGGAGGGGGAGAGAGCAGGAGCAGAGATGTAGATCTGGGTGTCATCAGCGTAGAGATGATAGTTGAAGCCGTGGGAGCGAATGAGGTCACCAAGGGAGTGAGTGTAGATTGAGAACAGAAGGGGACCAAGCACTGAACCTTGGGGAACCCCCACAGTAAGAGGATGGGAGGGGGAGGAGGAGCCTGCAAAAGAGACTGAGAAAGAACGACCGGAGAGATAAGAGGAGAACCAGGAGAGGACGGAGTCTGTGAAGCCAAGGTCAGATAACGTGTTGAGGAGAAGGGGGTGGTCCACAGTGTCAAAGGCAGCTGAGAGGTCGAGGAGGATTAGGACAGAGTATGAGCCGTTGGATTTGGCAAGCAGGAGGTCATTGGTGACCTTTGAGAGCGCAGTTTCCGTGGAATGAAGGGGACGGAAGCCAGACTGGAGGGGGTCGAGGAGAGAGTTGTTGTTGAGGAATTCTAGGCAGCGCGTGTAGACAACTCGTTCAAGGAGTTTGGAAAGGAATGGTAGGAGGGATATGGGACGATAACTAGAAGGTGAGGTGGGGTCAAGAGAGGGTTTTTTTTAGGATGGGAGAGACATGGGCATGTTTGAAGGCAGAGGGGAAGGAACCAGTGGAGAGTGAGCGGTTGAAGATGGAAGTTAAGGAGGGGAGAAGGGATGGAGCGAGAGATTTCATAAGATGAGAGGGAATGGGGTCAGAAGCACAGGTGGCCGGAGTAGCACTTGAGAGGAGGGAGGAGAGTTCCTCTGAGGATACCGCTGGGAAGGATGGGAGAGTAGCAGAGAGTGTTGAGAGCCGGGGGGTTGGAGAAAGGGGGGAAGAGACTTTGGGGAGGTCGGACCTGATGGATTTAATTTTGTTAATGAAGTAGGAGGCCAGATCGTTGGGGGTGAGGGAAGGAGGAGGCGGAGGAACCGGGGGCCTGAGAAGGGAGTTGAATGTACGGAAGAGCTGGCGGGGGTGATGGGCATGGGTGTCAATAAGGGAGGAGAAATAGTTTTGTCTGGCAGAAGAGAGGGCTGAGTTAAGGCAGGAAAGGATAAACTTGAAGTGAACGAGGTTGGCATGGTGTTTAGACTTTCGCCAGCAGCGTTCAGCAGCTCGAGCATAAGAGCGAAGGAGGCGGACAGTGGCAGTGATCCAGGGCTGTGGGTTAGTGGTGCGAGAGCGGCAAAGGGAAAGGGGAGCGAGCGAGTCTAGCTGAGTAGAAATTAATGTACCCCATGCATAATACAAAAGAGGTGGCATTTCATAGGGAAGCCACATGGCTCAGTGGAAAGAGCCTGGGTTTGGGAGTCAGAGGTCATGGGTTCTAATCCCAGCTCCACCACTTGTCAGCTGTGTGACTTTGGGCAAGTCACTTCACTTCTCTGTGCCTCAGTGACCTCATCTGTAAAATGGGAATTAAAACTCTGAGCCCCACGTGGGACAACCTGGTTACCTTGTATCCCCCCCCCCCCCAGCGCTTAGAACAGTGCTTGGCACATAGTAAGCACTTAACAAATGCCATCATTATTATTACTCCCCCTCCCCGCCTCACAGCACTTGATTGTATATATGTACATGTAATTCTATTGTATTAATGATGTGTTTATTATCTATAATTCTATTTATATTGATGCTATTGATGCCTGTTTACTTGTTTTGATGTCTGTCTTCCCCCTTCCAGACTGTGAGCCCATTGTGGGCAGGGATTGTCTCTGTTGCTGAAATGTACTTTCCAAGCACTTAGTACGGTACTCTGCGCACATTAAGCGCTCAGTAAATACGATTGAATGAATGAATGAATGAAAATGGGGATTAGGACTGTGGACCCCATGTGGGTCATAGACTGTGGAAAATTTGAGAATACTGCAGTTTCCCAAAACCCCTGGTCCAAAGAAAACTCATCTTTCCAAGGGCAGAGGAGGGGGAAGGAGAGAGCAACTTAAGACCTGATTTCCTTTGGCACAGCAACCCACGGAGATTTCTCACTGCTTCCATACCTCCAACTCCTTCAGAAAATAGACTGTGCCAACACAACTCAAACCCCCTCTTTTCTTCCGCCCTCTCCCACAGCTGATTTTATCTCTGGCCTGCCCACCTTCTCTGCTGTTTGTGAGCTGCACCTGTTTTCTGAAGCTCTGACTGGAGGTAAATGTCGGCAGTTTCCTGTCTCTGCCCACCCCCAGGACTTCTTTTCAGTTTCACCATTAAGAGACTTCAGACTTCCTGTTTGGTGGGTGTTTTGGTTTTTTCTTTTCTTTTAGTATAAATCTCTTAGGTTTTTTTTTAAAAAAAGCTATTTCCTGTATTCAGACTTCTTGCTGCTAAAAAAAACAAACCCAGTTCAATTCTCGGCAAGGCCCCGACTGGTAACATCTCCAAATCTTCTTCCAAATCTTGCCTTTTTATTTTCCCACTCTCCTCCCTATAAGCTTTCCACCTTCCCCTTCCCTCCCCACCACCCAGTTCTCCTTCCCCTTTTCCCTGTGTATTCAACTGACCTCTCTCCACCTGGTTTAGGGAGGAACCTGTCTGGCTTGTGCATGATAACTTCCTAAATGCTTATCTATTACGAGCAGGTATGTACAGTAGAGGTGACGTTTCGGTGATAGATTTAAAGCCTAATCCAGGTCACGTCAGTGAACAGACAGACTCCGTAAGGGTAAGGAAGTGTTAAAATAGCCCCAGTTTAGGTGGCTTTTGCAACGAAGACTTAGGATGCAGCCGAGAACTGTCTTGTTAGGCCGCTTCAATATAACTGCTTCTCTTTACTTTGCAACTAGGTGCCGGTGGGATGGATGGTGATCCGGTGCTTGAAAGCCATCCGAGGGAATAATCCATTTGGCCTGAAGCCTGACCTCTATGATGCCTTTGATAAATTACTGGAGAAGTCAAGGATAGAATAGACTGAAAGCAGGCTATCGAGGAGTCAGACTCATCCATAAATTGCGTCCCATAGGTGAAGGAATTTTTACCAAAGACAAGATTTCATCCTCGCTAATAGGCCCGAACTTAGCATCTCAGTATCTCTCCCAGATTGGCTTATGTTTAGAGTTTCATTTCAGATACTGCACGACAACTTAGATGCATGTTTCCCATTTAGCTTAAGAAATTGCCAAACCCTCTTGGGAAGCTAAAGAATATTCTAATTTGGAAAAAAAAATAGTTTCTGCCTCATCTATTTGCTAAATTTCTTCCCTGGTGTTTTTTTATTGCTAAAGTCATTTGCGTGAGGCATCATTTTGACTTTCTAAGTGTGCGTCGGCTTTTGCTGATTGTTCCCCTTTGGACGGCTGCACCCTCTATTTGTGCCATGACAGTTCCTTGCTGGAGAGATGATTGTGTTTCCACTAAGAGATTATGATTTCAGGTGGGAAGGAAGCAACGGGAGCAACAAAGAGATGAAGTTCTGGGGAAGTACAATTTATTTTCTTCCAGGGTCCCCAGTAACAAGAAAATTGAAGTCTTGAAAATGCAGGGCATAGAAGGAAGATTGGCATCCAAACAGGATGTTTTGCCAAGGAGGGATTTGCTCGCTACCTCCCTGCATTGATTATTCATCCTTAAATGCCCTGCTTTCAATGGTCACGTCGTAGAATTTCAAATGAACCGTTCTGATGTTGCCGTGGTTCTCATAACCATCACTCTCGGCTTTTGGGAGTGCTTAATCCATCCCGGCTCTGCCACTTGTCAGCTGTGTGACTTTGGGCAAGTCACTTAACTTCTCTGTGCCTCAGTTCCCTCATCTGCAAAATGGGGATGAAGACTGTGAGTCCCCCATGGGACAACCTGATCACCTTGTAACCTTCCCAGTGCTTAGAACAGTGCTTTGCACATAGTAAGTGCTTAATAAATGTCATCATCATTATTATTATTATCATCCCAAAAAACGATTTGAAATCCTACCCCAGGAACATATTTTAGCTTTGCTGTGTAGACATGGCTTGTGGAAGGATTGTTAAACTTGTTTTAATAACATTTAATCTCCTATCCTGTATTCCCTGCTGTGGTAATCTTTACTCCCTTCCCAGTGAATGTCTGAGAAACCCACTTTTTTCCTTAGCCAAGCACTGTTTCCCTGGGGATTTTTTTTATGGTGTTTGTTAAGTAATTACCATGCGTCAAGCACTGTTCTAAGTGTTGAGGTAGATTCATTCATTCATTCAATCAATCATATTTATTGAGCACTTACTGTGTGCAGAGCACTGTACTAAGCGCTTGGGAAGTACAAGTTGGCAACATGTAGAGACGGTCCTTAGGTAGATGCAAATTCATCAGGTCAGAGAGAATCCCTGTCCCACACAGGGCTCAAAGTCTAAGTATTGTTTTCTCTCTGGGGAATCCTGTGTCCTCTTTTCCTTTTTATTTGAAGTTGGTCAGGACTGTTTTCTTTGAATCATACTTTTTCAGGTTTGTGATTCCCCAATTAAGCCTTCTTTTCCAGACTCTTTCCTTTCTGCTTCATCTTGGATCTCTTGGATACCCTTGGATCTCTAACCTTTGGGCACTTGGTATTCATCCCACCCTCAGCCTCACAGCACTTATATACATATCTCTAATTTATTCATATTAATGTCTGTCTCCCCCTCTAGACTGTAAGTTTAATGTGGGCAGGGAATGTGTCTACCAACTGTACGCTCTCAAGTGCTTAGTACAGTACTTTGCACACAGTAAGAGCTCAATAAATACCATTGGCCGATCGATTGATTGGTTGACTAATTTGAGAGAGTGCTACTTGCTCTGAGGAAAGATAACATTTCCTCACCTACCTCATGAGTAGCAGGCCTGCCACATAACATCCTTTCTTATTTTTATTCTTCCAAGAAAAAAAGGATGACCTCTGAGACTCAAAGTGGCCTCTAACAGTCTCTTATGAAACAGCGAATGATTGGGGTCTTTTTCTGTAGAAAAGAATGGGGAAGAAGAGTGATAGGAGATATCACTAAGCAGTCAACAGTAAAGGAAGATCAGTCAGTGCTATCTACTGAGCATTTACTCTGTGAGAGTACTGGACTAAGCCCTTGGAAATGTACAAAGACTAAGCAGTAGCCTCAGGAAGAAGACATTTTAGAGAGTCAATCTGTCTCTGCCACTTCTGGGCCCCTTCTCTGCTTCTCCAGCCCTTTTCTCTGAGACCAGTATCATTAAGAAACCTCCAAACCCTTTCTTCTCATCCGCCCGTTTCCAGGCAGGCTCAGATGCGGATAGTAGAGGATCCAGGTCCTTTCTCTCCCCTCTCTGATCCTCTCTCTCCTCTTTCTTGTAGCCCATCATGGCTTCCACTTGGAATATACTACAGAGAGATGTCTTCACCCCTTCGGGTGAAAAACTTCTGGAAATAGCCCATGTTTGGAAGACTGGGAAGAAAAAAAAGACCGCGGTACTCTGTATCATAGGTAAGTATCCTGATGCATGGATGGAATGGAAAGTGCTCTGGTGCTTAGAGCAGTGCTTTGCACATAGTAAGAGCTTAACAAATGCCATTATTATCCTTATTATTATTATTATTATTAAAAAGTCAGCGGTGAGAGGGATGTTGCTTTAGAGACTTAGATCACTGTGACTGGGAAGTCAGCAAGGAAATATGAAAGCCACATAGCGTTGACAGAGTGAAGGAATGGGAGTCAAGAATGCTGACTGGTCACTATATGACTATGACCAAATCTCTTAATTTCTCTGGGCCTCAGTTCCCTCAACTATATAACAGGGATAATATATCCCTGCCTCTCCCTATCTCACAGGAATATCGAGAGGGCAAATGGTGAATGCAGAGCTTTGAAATAGGGAGGTAAAATTAATCGACCAGTCAGTGGTATTTATAGAGCACTTACTGTGTGCAGGGCACTGACTACGCATTTGATAAATGGTGAAGTTATTAATGAGAAACACTGTTATTAGTGATTATGACCATCTGATCTGGCCACCTTGATTTTTGCCTTGCTCTTTTTGAGAGTCAGTCTTGCCTCAGAGGCCTGGCTCATTTCCATTTGTCCCTCTGGATTTCCTAGGAGATCGTGCAGTGTTGCATCCCTCAGTTCAGTATACAACTCAGTTCAGGTAAAAGACTCAAGATTTTTCCTTTGGTAATAATAATAACAATATTAAAAATCACAGCATTCAAGTGCTAATTATGCACCACTTTACTTTGCACTGGAGTAGAAATGAAGTCAGGTGAGACACAATTCCTGTCCTGCATGGGGCTCGCTGTCTATGAGGAACTGAATCCCCATTTTACACATGAAGAAACTGAGGCCCAGAGAAATGATGAAGCAGGAAGGCCTCGTGGATAGAGGTTGGGCCTAGGAGTCAGAAGGTCCTGCCAATCCTAGTTTCACATCTTGTCTGCTGTATGACCTTGGAAAGGTCACTTAACTTCTCTTGCCTCAGTTCCCTCATCTGTAAAATAGAGATGCAGACTGTGAGCCCCATGTGGAACAGGGACTGTGTTCAACTTGATTACCTTGCAATCAAGTAGCAAAATAGCATGGTTCAGTGGAAAGAGCATGGGCTTAGGAGTCAGTGGTCATGGGCTCAAATCCCAGCTCCGCCAATTGTCAGCTGTGTGACTTTGGGTAAGTCACTTCACTTCTCTGTGCCTCAGTTCCCTCATCTGTAAAATGGGGATTAAGACCGTGAGCCCCCCGTGGGACAACCTGATCACCTGGTAACCACCCCAGCGCTTAGAACAGTGCTTGGCGCATAGTAAGCACTTAATAAATGCCATCATCATCATCATTATCTACCCCAGTGCATAGAGCAGTGCTTGACACATCATCATCAATCATATTTATTGAGCACTTACTGTGTGCAGAGCACTGTACTAAGCACTTGGGAAGAACAAGTTGGCAACATATAGAGACAGTCCCTACCCAACAGTGGGCTCACAGTCTAAAAGGGGGAGACAGAGAACAAAACCAAACATACTAACAAAATAAAATAGAATAGATATGTACAAGTAAAATAAATAAATAAATAAATAAATAGAGTAACAAATATGTACAAACATATATACATATATACAGGTGCTGTAGGGAAGGGAAGGAGGTAAGATGGGGGGGATGAAGAGGGGGATGAGGGGGAGAGGAAGGAAGGGGCTCAGTCTGGGAAGGCATCCTGGAGTAGGTGAGCTCTCAGTAGGGCCTTGAAGGGAGGAAGAGAGCTAGCTTGGCGGATGGGCAGAGGGAGGGCATTCCAGGCCCGGGGGATGACGTGGGCCGGGGGTCGATGGCGGGACAGGCGATAACGAGGTAAGACACATAGTAAGTGCTGAACCATACTTGACATATAGTAAGCACTTAACAAATGCTATTATTATTATTATTATTATTATTATTGTTATCTGCTTTTCCCATCTTCATCACTCCAAGTCACACATTCCCTGGTTTTTGACTTTCCTTCTTAGTGGGTGCCAGTCTGCCTATGCAATTGTTCCTGGTGAAAGTGAGAAGGGCAGATAGAGGTGAGCAGTATAAGAGGACTGACAAGTGGCCCTTGAAAGACCTGAAGCTGGTAGATGGAAAGCAAGCCAATCAGGTATTGTACCAGAGACAACTGTTTCTTAAATGACGAGGAGGAATGTAGAGTCCTCCAGAGGTAATGACTAGATTGAAAAGCAGCGTGGCTTAGTGGACAGAGCATAGAGGATAGTGGATAGTGGGAATCAGGAGGACCTGGGTTCTGCTGTGTGACCTTGGGCAAATCACTTAACATCTCTGGGCCTCAGTCACCTCATCTGTAAAATGGGGATTAAAAGTGTGAGCCCCAGGTGGGACAGGGACTGGGTTCAACCTGATTAACTTGTAGATACCCTAGTGATTAGAACAGAGCTTGGCACATAGAAAGTGGTTAACAAGACCTTCCCATTATGAGCCCACTGTTGGGTAGGGACTGTCTCTATATGTTGCCAACTTATACTTCCCAAGCGCTTAGTACAGTGCTTTGCACACAGTAAGCGCTCAATAAATATGATTGATTGATGCAGCGTGGCTCAGTGGAAAGAGCACGGGCTTTGGAGTCAGAGGTCATGGGTTCAAATCCCGGCTCTGCCACTTGTCAGCTGTGTGGCCTTGGGCAAGTCGCTTCACTTCTCTGGGCCTCAGTTACCTCATCTGTAAAATGGGGATTAAAACTGTGAGCCCCCTGTGGGACAACCTGATCACCTTGTAACCTCCCCAGCGCTTAGAACAGTGCTTTGCACACAGTAAGCGCTTAATAAATGTCATTATAAAAAAAAAGCCAGCCTGACCCTGCAGTGTGAATCTATAATAATGTGGATTATTATTAGTAATGATTATAATAATAATGACAATATTGGTTAAGTGCTTACTCCGTGGCAAGCACTATTCTAATATACAAATTAAACAGTCCCTGCCTCACATGGGGCTTATAGTCTAAGTAGGAGAGAACAGGCATTGAATCCCGATTTGACAGAAGAGGAAGATGAAGCCTGGAGAAGTTAAGTGACTTGCCCAAGGTCACACAGCAAACTGGCAGAGGCAGAATTAGAACTCAGATCCTCTGACTCCCAGGCCTGTTTTCTTTCTAGTAGGCTACACTGCTCCTGAGGAATTACATGGTTAGGAGAACTGAGGAGGGCTGATATGAGATGGGAGAGGAAATGTGGGTTCTCCCCACTGGCACACTTTTTCAGGTCTGGACCCTAATGCTCAGGCCCGTTCGGAGGTCTCATTAATGCAACAGACTGCAAATCAGCTTCAGAAATCTTTTGGGAATGGACCCACAGCTCCTTTCACTTCCTATGACTCCACTGCATGAGAAGAATCAGTCCACTCTGTTTGGACCTCCCTTTGATGAGTCTGTTGCTTCTGTGTGTGGAAACCACCCCCAAAATATTGTCTCCGGTCCTCCCTCATTGTAAAACACTCAGTGAGCCCATATTCTAAACTGCATCCTCCAGAGGAACCCATAAACCCAGCTAGGGTGGAATTGATACCTGGGTGAATTTCAGCTTCTTCAAAAGATGGGATTCATATTTATGAGGGGATTGGAAGCTGCAGGCCCCTGAGTCTTGCAAGCTCATTAAGCAACCTCCCAACAACCGTACTGGTGATAAATTCTCCCCAGGCCGGGAAGGATTAATCTATCCAGAAGCCCTTTGTCTCCACTATGTAAAACCAGGCGGGAGGCAGGAAGCATGCATCACTTAGTGGTGTTTGGACAGCCCCTGCAGTAAAGTGAAGGGTAACTGAGTCAATAAAGTGTTGGTAAATACGGCTTCATTAGGAATAAGAGAAAAAGACATGTTACCTCCAATAAAGCTTTTCCCCCTTTGACCAATAGGAACTTCCCAGAGGAAGATTTCAAGCTGTACTGAACGGCTAATGAGATAAGCATAAGCATAAGCAATGAGATAACGGCTTAGAGAAGCAGTGGAAAGGGCCCGGGCTTTGGAGTCAGACGTCATGGGTTCGAATTCTGGCTCAACCACAAGTCTGCTGTGTGACCTTGGGCAAGTCACTTAACTTCTCTGAGCCTCAGTTCCCTCATCTGTAAAAATGGGGATTAAGACTGTGAGCCCCACGTGGGACAACTTGATTACATTGTATCCCCCCAGCGCTTAGAACAGTGTTTTGCACATAGTAAGCACTTAACAAATGCCATCATTATTATTATTATTATTATAAGGACTATAAAATGAGGCTTCTATTCAGACATCTTCCCTCTGGAGTTCTGTCCTCTGCCTCCCTGCTCCTTCTGTTGACATGCCCATCAGCAAATTTCAGCTGCCGGGTTGGTTAAGAGAAGGAAGTGTGGCCTACTGGAAAGAGGATGGGCCTGGGACACAGAGGACACGGGTTCTCATTTTGGCTCTGCCGCTTCCTTGCTTTATGGTCTTGGACCACTCGGCTTCCCGTTGTCTCACCTTCCTCATCTGTAAAATGGGGATTCAAAACCTGTTCTCCATTCTAGACTGTGAGCCCCGTGCAGGAGAGGGCTGGATTGTCTTGTAAATCCTGTAAGATTGTCTTGTAAGTGCTTATGCATACCACTGCTTAGAAAAGCAGAGTGGTTCAGTGGAAAGAGCATGGGCTTGGGAGTCAGAGGTCATGGGTTCTAATCCTGGCTCTGCCAATTGTCAGCTGTGTGACTTTGGGCAAGTCACTTAACTTCTCTGTACCTCAGTTACCTCATCTGTAAAATGGGGATTAAGATTGTGAGCCCCCCGTGGGACAATCCGATCACCTTGTAACCTCCCCAGCGCTTAGAACAGTGCTTTGCACATAGTAAGTGCTTAATAAATATCATTATTATTATTCTCTGTGCCTCAATTACCTCATCTGGAAAATGGGGATTAAGACTGTGAGACCCATGTGGGACAACCTGATTACCTTATATCTCCCCCAGTGCTTAAAACAGTGCTTGGCACATAGTAAGCACTTAACAAATACCAAAATTATTATTAACAAGTACTATTATGATTATTATGCCCTAGTCTGTGCTGAAAAAGCAAAGTCTTTCCTGCTCTGGCATTGGCACGGTCAGAGGGTGGGAACTGGTGAGACTTAGGAGTCCTTTATGTGCTCTTTACTAGTCAAGATGGGAATACTGCAGAATCTAGCACATGCCAATGGTCTCTGGGCCCTTTGCCTTTCCTTGGGGAAAGGCCACGGATATAAAAACTTTAAAATATGAAAGCCCATAACCCAGACTAATAAAGGAAAAGGTCCCTGCAAATATATGCAGAACAATGAATCTCCTTCAGGAGCAGCTGGGATATGTTTTGCAAGATGCACCTTGTGTTTGGGCTTTCTACTTCCATCTTTAGAGCGATTTTCTTAAGATGTCCAGGGAGGGTACATAGCTCACTGTAAAGTGATTAAACTATTCAGGTTTTGAGACAGGTATTTGGAGCTTCTCTGAGGTCCACTAATTTTGAATCCAAAGTGGGAAACAGCGTGGTCTAGTAGAAAGAGCACAGGCCTGAGAGTTAGAGGACCTTGGTTTTAATCCCAGAAATGTTTTGTGACCCTGGATGGGTCACTTAACTTCTCTGGGCCTCGGTTTCCTTAGTGGTAAAATGGGGAATTCAAAACCTGTTCTTTTTTTATGGTATTTGTTAAGCACTAACTATGTGGCAAACACTGTTCTAAGAGCTGGGTTAGATACAACTTAATTAGGTCGGACATGGTCCCTGTCCCTTGGGGGGCTCACAGTCTAAGTAGGAGGGAGAACAAGAGAACTGAGGCACAGTAATTTGTTCTAGTCACACAGCAAGCAATTGGCAGAGCCGGGATTTTGAACCCAGATCCTCTGACTTCCAGGACCACGGTCTTTCCACTAGGCCATGCTGCTTCTTCCTACTTAGAGTGTGAGCCCCACGGGGGGGGGACAGGGACTGTGTCCAATCTGATTAACTCATATCTACCCCAGAGCTTATTTGACACATAATAAGTGCTTAACAAATATAATAATAATAATAATATTTGCATGAGGAACTTCAGTTTGGTTTCTCCGGCGGCCCATCTAGCAGCTGCTATCAGAAGCTCTCAGTCTTTGTTCATCTACACAGCTTGCCCAACCTTCATCAACATGCAGAGGATGCAGTTAATAGATGTGGGGGTCAGCCGCTGCCGTTTGCAGTGTCAGGTTAATTTCACCAAGAGGTTCTTTGGAAACAGAGAACTCTGAGGGGAAAAAAATCTGCTTTGGTTGCTGACAGCAAAAAAGCAGATCCGCCTATGACAAGAGGTCTCACGAGTATCTCTGAGGATGAGATTAAGTATTCAGGAGATTACACAGGGCTTGCTGGAGCCCCCTGGTAAAATGAAACTTGGGTGAAAGGGAGGGAGGAAAAATCCAGGTCATCATTTTTCTTTAAAGGACAGGGAGGAAGCACTGGGGAATATCTGCCTTTTTCCGGCTTCAGAGAGAGGTCAGATGACCTCACAAGTTATCTGGTGGGCGGGAGGGGGTTCGGAGGAACTTAAAGCCGGGGGATGTTCTTACCAGAACAACAGGCAGAGGATTAATATATGGACACAAAAGAAGATTTCCCAAAGACAGAAAAGATATATGAATCAGTAGTGTGTGTACCGAAGAAGCAGACCCTAGAGCTGAGACCATGTAGAAAGTAAATGCCTAAGGCTTATTAGTCAACCAGTCAGTGGTATTCACTGAGCACTTACTGTGTGCAGAGAACTGTACTAAGTGCTTGAGAGAATATAATAAAGTTGGTAGATGCGTTTCTTGCCCACAAAGAGCTTATAGCCGAGAGGAGGTTAACACAGTAGTGGCTAATCTACAGAGAAGGAGCTTAGCTTAGTGAAAAAGGCACAGCTTGGGAGTCAGAGGTCGTGGGTTCTAATCCCGGCTCTGCCACTTGTCAGCTGTGTGACCTTGGGCAAGTCACTTCACTTCTCTGGGCCTCAGTTATCTCATCTGTAAAATGGAGATGAAGATTGTGAGCCCCACCTGGGACAACCTGATTACCTTGTATCTACCCCAGCGCTTAGAACAGTGTTTGGCACTTAGTAAGCGCTTAACAAATACCAACATTATTATTATTAATCTGTGGTTTTTGTAGTGCTGAAGTGTGTCCCAGGAGAGGTAAGGCAACCTTGAATGTCTGCATCTTTCTCAGTCTCCATCCCACTTAGTTACACCCAGCTTTCTGGGGTTATGGGGTTAAGTCCCTGATGAACTCCACGATCAGCCAAAACTCATGTTTAGACCACAGACTTCTCCAATCCCTTGAGTGTGCTCAGAGCAGTTCTTCCAGCAACAGCTCTTGTTCTATCCAGGTATACAAACTTTGTTGCAAGAAAGTTCCCTAATTCTCAAGCAGCGTTTTATCCAAAACACCTCGTGATCATGTGGGTTATTGAAGACCTGAGTGCCCCAGTTCTAGGAGCAAGACACAGGGGAAAAAGAAAATGGGATAAAAACAGAAACTCTTCAATTCCCTTGATGGAGTGATCTGGTCTCAGATAGTCTATTATTCCTTCTCAAGTAGAGTAGAGGCAAGCGTGTAAAGTCCGTTAAGATTGCTGTTGGCTGGGAACATGTCTCCCTACTCTGGTGTATTATACTTTCATCATCATCATCATCAATCATATTTATTGAGCGCTTACTGTGTGCAGAGCACTGTACTAAGCGCTTGGGAAGTACAAATTGGCAACATATAGAGACAGTCCCTACCCAACAGTGGGCTCACAGTCTAAAAGGGGGAGACAAAGAACAAAACCAAACATACTAACAAAATAAAATAAATAGAATAGATATGTACAAATAAAATAAATAAATAGAGTAATAAATATGTACAAACATATATACATATATACAGGTGCTGTGGGGAAGGGAAGGAGGTAAGATGGGGGGAATGGAGAGAGGGGTGAGGGGGAGAGGAAGGAAGGGGCTCAGTCTGGGAAGGCCTCTCCCAAGAGTTTAGGACAGTTCCCTCAGAATTTAGTATAGTGCTTGGCACGTAGAAAGACTTTAACAAATACAATAATAATTATTATTATGTTATTCACTTTGCTCGTTGTGGGCAGAGAACGTGACTACCAGCTCTATTGTACCGCATTCTCCAAAGTGCTTAGGACAGTGCTCTGCACATAGTAAGTGCTCAGTAAATAGCATTGATGATGATGAGTTTCTTTTAAGGTTACCAGGAGTGGGTAGACTCAGAGCTCAGCACAGGTAAAAACTAACCGTTTACTTGTTCTGTTTTCCATACCCTTCCTGAAGCCAGCATTCTGTTGGCTTTTTCTGCCGCCACAATTCATGTTAGTTTCCTTGGATTATTGGCACCCAGGGAGCTGAGACTAAGCCTGTTTTATGTTATAGGTTCCATATGAGTCCCAGATAGTAGATATTTTTGATGATGATGGGTTGGTGACTAAGATCAACCTCTATTCTTTACCAATAACCTCAATGTCTCCCATTGGGATCTGTTGTTAGGGCCAAGTAACTACTACTACTAATAGTAATAATGATGGCATTTGTTAAGCACTTACTATGTGCAAAACACTGACTATCAGCAGCTCAACCTTCTGATGCCAATCTCATTCCAGATAAGCATGGTTTCTAAAATAAAATTTCATTTCTGGAGTTTCTCGTTTGATGGGGAAAAAAAGTCCTGATTTATGTTACCAAGTCCAGGTTTCTTAGACCGTATTGTCTTTTAGAACAGGTAGCAGGAATATAACTCATAACCTTTGTATGATTTAGTCACGGGAGAGATTCTGATTGTCTGAGTGACTTGGTAATGGTCTTCTGGCCACAACTTAATTTTCATCCAGTAGTTGTGAATTTTTTAGACTTATTTTCCTCAAAATTAAAATTATGACATCCCAAACCTGGAATTGAGTTATACTAGCCAGAGCAAGAAGGATTATTTTTCAAAACTAAATAAGGGCTATGGATCCTAAAATCCAGGGAAACCAAAAGTGGTATTCCTGCTTTCCACTGCCAAGGCCAGAAGAGTTTGTAGCTGGGGCTTTCTAGCTGAAAGGAAGGTAATCTCAGGACATATTTGAATTGAGGGGACTGGAGAAAGAATAGAACTCAAGTTCCCTTCCCTGACTGAAACTCAATTACATTCAGGTTTAGGAATGGAGGATAATTGACTAAACAATTTTTAATTACTCACAAGTGTCTAGGAAACTCTCTTGCCTGGTCTCATTAGTGCAGGAGGAAAAACAGGGATGTCACTTTCCTCACAGAATATTAATCACTTGAGTTTGTCCAGGGTGCTTTCTCCATCTCAGTACCTAACCTCCAGATTTATTCAATCGTATGCCAGCAATCTCTTCAATAGTGAACACCTGATGAAGCAGAGAGCAGCAGTGTGGCAGTCCAGCACTTAGAACAGTGCTTCCAGCGCTTAGAACAGTGCTTTGCACATAGTAAGCACTTAACAAATGCCATTATTATTATTATATTATAGTGGAAAGAGGAATCTCAGCTCTACCAATTTCTTGCTATGGGACCGTGGGCAAGTCACTTCACCGCTCTGTGCCTCAGTTGCCTCATCTGTAAAATGGGGATTAAACCCACCTCCCACCAACTGAGATGGTGAGCCCCATATAGGACAGGGATAGTGTCAAACCTGATCTACTGGTATCTACTCCACCACTTAGAATGGTGTTTGACACGTAGTAAGCACTTAACAAATACCATAAAAAAAAATGCCTAGGCCAGAAATTAACTTGTGGAGAATTTAATTTTTCACATTCCTATTGTTGAAAACTGGTTGGGCTGGGATGGTAAACCAAGATTTCAAGTTCAAACCACAGGTTTCAACTCCATCTTCAAGTTTAGAGTGAAATTGACTGCTTTCTTGCTGAAAGTCAGCTCCTCTCTCCTCCTGCTTCCCCTCCTTCCATTACCAAAATCTTCCATTTCCAAAACTGGATTTCTCTTGTATATTAAAAATGACAAGAAGCTCATAAACACCCCATCCAAACACCTTTGGGAGATATTACTGTAAATTAATCTCAAATATAGGGGAGTAGCATGGCTTAGTGAGGAAAGCACTTGCCTGGGAGTCAGGAGGACCTGGGTTCTAATCCCGGCTCCTCCGCTTGTCTGCTGAGTGAACTTGGGCAAGTCACTTCACTTCTCTGGGCCTCTGTTACCTCATCTGGAAAAATGGGGATTAAGACTTTGAGCCCCATGTGGGACAGGGGTAATGACCAACCTGATTAGTTTGTATCTACCCTAGCGCTTAGAATAGTGCTTGACACATAGCAAGAGTTTAACAAATACCATCATCATCATCATTACCCACCCAAGAGAGATAAGCAGGCTCTGACCTAGAGACACTTATTTGTGTTTTGGGGGAAGAAATAGAATTCAAGTTTTCCATGTGGTGTGAATTCAGAATGCCAACCGTGCTCTAACGAAGAAACGGGGACTCTTCCACAACTAGGATGACCCCATCAATGAGGCAGCTCAGATTTAAATTCTGCCCTGGGATAGACTAATGTTGACTCAGCTGACCCACTGAATGACATAACCTGAAGACTTCTTTTTTTTTAATGATACTTAATAACTTAATGAGTGCCAAGCACTGAACTAAGTGCTGGGGTAGATAGAAGGTAATCACGTTGGGCACAGTCTTTGTCCCACATGGGGCTCATGGTTTAAGTAGCAGGGAGTAGGATTTAATTTCCATTTCACAGATGAGGAAATTGAGACAGAGAGATGTTAAGTGAGCCCTGATGTGAAACAGGGACTGTGTCCAAACTAATTAGCTTATATTTGCCCCAGCGCTTAGTACAGTGCCTGGTATATATTAAGCACTTAACAAAAGCCACAATTATTATTATTATTATCAATATTGTCATTGTTACTATTATTTGCCCAAGATCACACAGCAGACAATTAGTGGAGCTGGAATTAGAATGTGCTCTTTCCACTAGGCCAAAGCAGAAATTAAATCTAAAACTCAGAGTGATGGGCTCATCCTCAGCGTGAAGAGTCCCCTTTGTTTTGTAGGAAGGGAACCTAGAAGAAGAAAACCGAATTTCTGTTGAAAGGGATGACTGTACATTAAAAATGAAATCTCCCACACCACCCAAACACTTACTCCTCACCCTCCTCCTCACCCTCGGCTTCCAGGCTGTCCATCACCTCGCCCCCTCCTACCTCACCTCCCTTCTTTCCTTCTACAGCCCAGCCCGCACCCTCCGCTCCTCTGCCGCTAATCTCCTCACCATGCCTCGTTCTCGCCTGTCCCGCCATCAACCCCCGGCCCACGTCATCCTCCGAGCCTGGAATGCCTCCCTCCGCCCATCCGCCAAGCTAGCTCTCTTCCTCCCTTCAGGGCCCTACTGAGAGCTCACCTCCTCCAGGAGGCCTTCCCACACTGAGCCCCTTCTTTCCTCTCCCCCTCGTCCCCCCCTCCATCCCCCCAACTTACCTCCTTCCCTTCCCCACAGCACCTGTATATATGTATATATGTTTGTACGTATTTATTACTCTATTTATTTATTTTACTTGTGCATATCTATTCTATTTATTTTATTTTGTTAGTATGTTTGGTTTTGTTCTCTGTCGCCCCCTTTTAGACTGTGAACCCACTGTTGGGTAGGGACTGTCTCTATATGTTGCCAACTTGTACTTCCCAAGCGCTTAGTACAGTGCTCTGCACACAGTAAGCACTCAATAAATATGATTGATTGATTGATTGATTTAGAAGGCCACTTTGTAGTTACAGATCTGACATCATCCTTCCTAGACTGGCATGGAGCAATCCCTTTAAGGTCTTAATTCTTCTGGACCTGGGAATGTGACCCAAAAATAGTGATTTGATATTGTCAAAATATCAACATTTACCAAGCAACAACACCAATAGCATTGGTTAAGCACTATGTGCCAAACACTATACAAAGAGCTGGGGTAGATACAAGACAATCAGTGGAGACACAGATTCTGCCTCACATGGAACTCAGTCTGAGGGTACAAGAACATGCTGCTCCTCTATAAATGAGATTAATTTTACAGTGATATCTCCTGAAGATGTTTGGGTGATGTGGGAGATGTTATTTTTAATGAGCTTCTTGTCATTTTTAATGTATAGTCATCCCGTTCAACAGAAATTCAGTTTTCTTCCTTTAGGTTCCCTTCCTCTCCCTCTGGACTAATGCCAGCCTTTGGGATGTGTACGCGTACACAATCTAACATATGTCGTCTCCCAAAAATATCCGTGTTACACGATGCGAGTGCGACTGGACTTTCCCAGTCACTTAATGTGGCTGCTTTGTGCCCAGGAGGATTCTGAGTTTTTGTGCTCCTTCCATGGCACCTAGGAAACTCCCGAATTTGATCTGCAGTTCGATAAGATCTACAAATGGACAGCCGGCAGCTCTGATGAGAAGAACACGCTCCTCCGCTGCTTGTGGAAGCTGAACAAGCGTCACCTCTCGGGCAGGATTGCATTTATCAATGTTCCCTTGGAATCGGTGGAAGGTAATTATGGCACGTTGCCACGAGGACGGGTGAGTGGCACTTTTCCAAAAGTCAAATGCGTTCTCTGATTCTCGCCCGTTTGCTGTGCTCGGAAAACATCTCCTTTGCCTTTCGATTAGCTCTTTCTCAATTCTGTCTGCAGCCAAAACAGGGGAAATAGAACTAGAGCTTCTGCTTTTTGATAATAATAATAATAACAATAATAATAATAATAATAATAATGTCATTTGTTAAGCGATTACTAGGTGCAAAACACTGTTCTAAGTGCTGGGGAGGATACAAGTTGATCAGATTGTCCCACGTGGGGCTCACAGTCTTCATCCCCATTTTACAGATGAGGTAACAGGCACAGAGAAGTGAAAAGTGATTTGCCCAAAGTCACACAGCTGACAAGTGGAGGAGCCGGGATTTGAACCCATGACCTCTGACTCCCAAGCCCATGCTCTTTCCACTGAGCCATGCTGCTCTGGGCTCCTTGGTGTCTGGAATCTGAGCTCAGAACTTTTGGATTCCTTTTGGAAAATCCTGGACACCAGTTGTGGTCCTAGCAGTGGTGATTGTCACTCAAATATGAGACAGTTTTGTATCCCCTCCCGGCTGGGAAAACAGGTCAAAGCATTGAAATAAGGGAGCAGCCCCATTCATTCGGTGTGTACTATGTATCCAGGAAACAGTGTGGTTAACTTATAGTTCATACTCTATCCTAATCCTCCTCGACCTCTCAACTGCCTTCGACACTGTGGACCACCCCCTTCTCCTCAACACGCTATCCAACCTTGGCTTCACAGACTCCGTCCTCTCCTGGTTCTCCTCTTATCTCTCCGGTTGTTCATTCTCAGTCTCTTTTTCAGGCTCCTCCTCCCCCTCCCATCCCCTTACTGTAGGGGTTCCTCAAGGTTCAGTTCTTGGTCCCCTTCTGTTCTTGATCTACACTCACTCCCTTGGTGACCTCATTCGCTCCCATGGCTTCAACTATCATCTCTACGCTGATAACACCCAAATCTACATCTCTGCCCCTGCTCTCTCTCCCTCCCTCCAGGCTCGCATCTCCTGCTGCCTTCAGGACATCACCATCTAGATGCCTGCCCACCACCTAAAACTCAACATGTCCAAGACTGAACTCCTTGTCTTCCCTCCCAAACCCTGCCCTCTCCCTGACTTTCCCATCACTGTTGACGGCACTACCATCCTTCCCGTCTCACAAGTCCGCAACCTTGTTGTCATCCTCGACTCCGCTCTCTCATTCACCCCTCAAATCCAAGCCGTCACCAAAACCTGCCGGTCTCAGCTCCGCAACATTGCCAAGATCCGCCCTTTCCTCTCCATCCAAACCGCTACCCTGCTCGTTCAAGCTCTCATCCTATCCCATCTGGATTACTGTATCAGCCTCCTCTCCGATCTCCCATCCTCCTGTCTCTCCCCTCTTCAATCCATACTTCACACCACTGCCCAGATTGTGTTTGTCCAGAAACGCTCTGGGCATGTTACTCCCCTCCTCAAAAATCTTCAGTGGCTACCAATCAACCTACGCATCAGGCAGAAACTCTTCACCCTCGGCTTCAAGGCTGTCCATCATCTCTCCCCCTCACCTCACCTCCCTTCTCTCCTTCTACAGCCCAGCCCACACCCTCTGCTCCTCTGCCTCTAATCTCCTCACCATGCCTTGTTCTCACCTGTCCCGCCGTCGACCCCTGGCCCACATCATCCCCCTGGCCTGAAATGCTCTCCCTCCCCACATCTGCCAAGCTAGCTCTCTTCCTCCCTTCAAGGCCTTACTGTTAGCTCACCTCCTCCAGGAGGCCTTCCCACACTGAGCCCCCTCCTTCCTCTCCCCCTCCTCCCTCTCTCCATCCTCCCCGCATTACCTTCTTCCCCTCCCCACAGCACCTGTATATATGTATATATGTTTGTACATATTTATTACTCTATTTGTTTATTTATTTTACTTGTACATATTTATTCGATTTATTTTATTTTGTTAATATGTTTTGTTTTGTTCTCTGTCTCCCCCTTCTAGACTGTGAGCCCACTGTTGGGTAGGGACCATCTCTGTATGTTGCCAACTTGGACTTTCCAAGTGCTTAGTACAGTGCTCTGCACACAGTAAGTGCTCAATAAATATGACTGAATGAATGAATGAACAAGTACCATTAAAAAAAACAAACTGGAGAAGGGAAAAGGTCAGATCATTAGATGATCTGCTCCTTGAGACAGGGACTACTTCTCTTCTAGTGTGTAAGTCACCAAGCACCTGCTTTGCTCAGTAAAGCTGTTGTCATGATGATAACCTTCTGAACTAAGATCCTTTGCTCATCAAATAATTTTAGCAACCTCTCTGGTCATCATTCTGCTTAAATTGCCCCAAAACTGCAGTGGACTGGATAATACGGTCCCAGGTCATAGAGTCTTGCACAGTCCAGGCCTTTGTTTTGAAAACTGAACCCAGGCTTTTTTTTTCCAACAGGAATGCATCAGAATAAAGGCTTGGTATTTCTCATAGCTGGGGAGATGATAAGCACCAGGCGCCAGTGAGAGTCAAAAAACAGGAAAGCAAAACCCCTAAACTAGGAAAGATAAGTGGAGGAAGGAGGCTTTTTTTTTTTGGTTTAAGGACTTTCACCTGCCTCTGCTACCACCACTTGTTTTGATTTCTAACACTACTAGTAAACTATCGCAGAGATGCAGCATGGCCTAGTGGAAAGAACATGGGCTTGGAAGTCTGACGGCCGAGGTTCTAATCCCAGTTCCTCCAACTGCGTGCTGTGTGACCTTGGGCAAGTCACTTTGCCATGCCTCAGTATCCTCATCTGTAAAATGGGGATTCAAAACCTGTCCTCCTTCCCCCTTAGGCTGTACCCCATGTGGGACAGAAACTGTGTCTGGTCTGATCAGCTTGTATCTACCCCCATTTTAGAACAGTGCTTGACACATAGTAAGCACTTACCAAATGCCATAATTAATTATTATTATAATTTTATAGTCGTTGTAGTAGTAGTCGTAATAACATTAATTAAATGCCCACTAAGCTCAATGCACTTTGATTAGCACTTGGAAAGTACCAAATGAAGATGTGACATACATGCTCCCTGCCCACAAGGCACTTAACAAGACTTGAACAGGGGGAGAAGGACATAAATTGAATTACAAATATTTAATTAACACCTATACATAAATCAATTGACCATATTGAGTCTTGGAGTAATAGTAGGGATGGTGTTTATTAAGCACTTACCATATGCAGAGCACTGTACTGAACGCTGGGAGAGAATACACAGGTGAGAATTACCCATGGCCCCTGTCCCTCAGGGTTGGGGGCAGGAGGGACTGTGAGCCAGCTGTTGGGTAGGGACCGTCTCTATATGTTGCCAACTTGTACTTCCCAAGCGCTTAGTACAGTGCTCTGCACACAGTAAGTGCTCAATAAATACGATTGAATGAATGAATGAGGGCTCACAGCCTAAGAAGGCTAAGAAGGACTGAAGTAAACAATTCTAGGACTTTTCCGTGAAAGAAAATAAAAAAAAAACCACCTCTGGCCTTAGAAATAGTCTACTCCCATTGCTTATATGTAGTCTAGGAAAATCACCATCAATCAATCAATCATATTTATTGACAGCTTACTATATGCAGAACATTGTACCGAGTACTTGGGAGAGTACAAAATAATAAACAAGACACATTCCCTGCCCACAGTGAGTTTAAAGTCTAGAGGGGGAGACAGACATTAATGTGAATAAATAAATTATGGATAGATACATAAGTGTTGAGGTGCTAAGGAGAGGTGAACAAAGGGTGAAAATCCAAATATAAGAGCAACACAGATGAACCATCCATCAGGTTCATTTCAAGGGAGACAATTTGTGAGCTAGGACAGGAGGTGGGGCAGAACAATAATAATAATGATTATTGTATTTGTTAAGCGCTTACTGTGTGCCAAACAGTGGGGGTACATACAAGGTAATCAAGTTGGACATATGGGGCTCACACTCTTATCCTTATTTTACAGCTGGAGTAACTGAGGCCCAGAGAAGTAAAGTGACCTTCCCCAGGTCACACAGCAGATGTGGAATTCATGTTGACAGATTTGGTCGCCCAGGCCACTACTTCTCAGTCACCATTCTAGTCCCATTTTGCATTTACCTAGTGCTTTGCACTCACATTGTACAACCTTTGACCCCATTAGCCCTTACAAGTTAGTTGGAAGTTATGTTATCAAGTGTAGCAGTGATGGAAATACTAATTTCTTACACCAGGAGTCTTGATTTTATACTGTTCCATAGACTTTATGGAAATCATAGAACAAGAAGCAGATGAAGCAGCAAGGCCTAGGGAAAAGAGCTCAGGCCTGGGAATCAGAGGCCCTGCGTTCAAAACCTGGCTCTGCCACCTACCTGCTGAATGATCTTGGGCAAGTCACGTATCTTCTTTGTGCTCAGTTCCCTCATCTGCAAAATAGGGATTCAATGCCTTTCTCCCTCCTACTTAGACAGTGAGCCCTATGTGGGACCTGATTATCTTATATGTACCCCAGCGCTTAGTACAGTGCTTGGCACATAGGAAACACTTAACATATACCACAATTATCATTATCATTACAATAATAGTGATTATTATTAGCGGCTAGGAGGACTCCAAATTTATTTGCAGCTGTTCCCTACCCAGAATCAGATTTCCATGTTGTCCACATTCCAACCCTCTTCCACTCAGTATTCCACCTGAGTGTATGTATGTGGGGGATACTGGAGTGTCCAGGGCTCTGTGGGGGGAATCCCTTGACCATAAAAATTGACCCCCTCAAAGTCCCAGGACCAAGGGGAAGTTTCCCCACCCACCCCAATATTTGTTTGGCCCCATTCTTCACTCTCATTTCCATCCCTATTATTTCCTAGATGTGGAACAAAGTCCGAGATATAAAGAATTTGTTCAAGGAGACAGAATTTGGATTGGAATTTAGCCCCGCTGAGCTGGTGGGGCTCCTAAACTAACGTCTTTTCTCTCTATGAATTTTGAGCACATCTGTACTTTCCTCCTTGCTCCCTTTATGCCTTCACCCAGTAGTCTGTTTTACTGAAATTATTTCAACTGCAAAGAAAACGAAGCACTCTCGAGAGACCGGGAAGAACATGTGAAGAACCGATCACCGCCCTGGTCTTTCCACAAGAATGAAAAGCAGAAGTCAGCTGGGTGGAAAGTTAATTTATTCCCTATGACAGTTCTACTTCCCAGAGGCAGAGAAGAACAGGGATGAGTTCTTTGGACAAGGTTTGGGGTGAAAGCCCCAGGGACATTGTGGTAAGTGGAGGAGTCGTTTGAGAAGAAAGAAGATGTAAAGATTAGGAAGTCTTCATCCCACGAAGGTCATGTTTACAGGAAGCTTTATAGAGCAGACTAATCTCACTGCCCTGACCTGTGCTACTTATGAACAACCTTGCCACTGCTGGCTGAGGTGAAAAACGGGCAGTTTAACTTGCCTTTAATAGCCGTAACTGTAAACCATAGGCTATTGAGGTGAGAAAGTATTGTGGCTTACAAATTGCTTGGCCTGAGAGCAGACTTCTAGTGGGGCATTGACCTATCATTGCTTCTGTTCCCCCTTTTGACAGGAAAAAGGAACTGATCCTGACTAGCTACCCTGTAAATATGCCACTAAAATGTCCAGTCTTTGACGAATTTGCCAAACTGGAAGTTCTCTGTCCGTAAAGTCAGATTGGCTTCTTGGCTCCTGTCCAGTCCCTAATTCAAGATCTTCATATGTGCTTTCCATAAATACTGCTATCTGTGGGCTAGGAAACATAATTTCCGAATTATTTCAGCTCCTCCTATAGCGCGTAAGCTCCTTTGTTTTTAATGGTATTTTTTAAATGGGATTTGTTAAGCACTTACTATGTGCCAGGCACTGTACTAAGCCCTGGTGTTGATACAAGCTAATCAGGATTATAATGATAATGATGGCAGTTATTAAGCGCTTACTATGTGCAAAGCACTTTTCCAAGCACTGGGGAGGTTACAAGGTGATCAGGTTGTCCCACAGGGGGCTCACAGTCTTAATCCCCATTTTACAGATGAGGTAACTGAGGCCCAGAGAAGTTAAGTGACTTGCCCAAAGTCACACAGCTGACAACTGGCAGAGCCAGGATTAGAACCCACGACCCCTGACTCCAAAGCCCATGCTCTTTCCACTGAGCCAAGCTGCTTCCCTGGGCACAGTCCATGTTGCACGTGGAACTAACAGTCTTAATCCCCATTTTAAAGATGAGGTAACTGAGGCACAGAGAAATTAAGTGACTTGCCCGAGGTCACACAGCAGACAAGTGACAGAGCCTTGTGGGCAGAATTCATGACAGTAAACACTATTGCACCGTACTTCCCCGTGCACTTAGTACAGTGCCCTGCACCCAATAAGCAATCGATAAATGCCACTGATTGACTTTTTTTCTGCTTTCAAAATGTTTTAATTTAATATCCAGCTGGACAGTGGGAAGCTGTTTTCAGTTTGCTTTTATTGCTGCAGGGTTGCTTCTTATATTTCTGTTTGAGGGTGGAATTGTGGATATAGCTGTCAGCATCCAAATGATAAGCAGGATAATTTTCTTACTGCCTACAGGGAGCACAATCCTGGATGAGGTGCTAGGGGATGGAGCGTTAAAATTCAGTCCCACAGGGCTCCATTAGTGCTTTCCCAGTGTACGAGGAAAACCTATAGAAAAATTAACAGCTCATCATTAGAGATGCACCTGTTGACAGTGAAAACAGTGCTACCTGATGAGAGCCCCCTGAACAGCAGGATAGATTTCCCTCCCTTTCTCATCCACAGCTCCATAGTCCAGGAAATAGAAGATCGTAGATTTATTGCACCTTTGTAAAGTTTATAAAGTAGTACTAATGGTGTTTATGCTGAATGTTATGCCTTGAACTGAGGGCTTGGGATGGTAGAGCACTGCTGTCTGACTTTGGGCAAGTCACTTCACTTTTCTGTCCCTCAGTTATTTCATCTGTAAAATGGGGATTGAGACTGTGAGCCCCACGTTGGTCAGGGGCTGCGTCCAACCCGATTTGCTTTGTATCCACCCCTTAAGCGCTTAGTACAGTGCCTGGCATAGTGTAAGTGCTTAACAAATACCATTATTATTATTATTTCCAAACCGTCTGTTCCTCTGGGGGGGAACTGGGGGGTGACCATCTAATGAGGGGAGGGGACCTTTACAGAACCTTTAGAGAAACAGCATGGCTCGGTGGAAAGGGCATGGGCTTTGGATTCAGAGATCATGGGTTCAAATCCTGGCTCCGCCAATTGTCAGCTGTGTGACTTTGCACAAGTCACGTAACTTCTCTGTGCCTCAGTGACCTCATCTGTAAAATGGGGATTAAGACTGTGAGCCCCCCTGTGGGACAACCTGATCATCTTGTAACCACCCCAGCACATAGGAGAGTGCTTTGCACATAGTAAGCACTTAATAAATGCTATCATTTTTATTATTATTACCTGGGGGTTCTTGTTTGTACTTCCCAAGCGCTTAGTACAGTGCTCTGCACACAGTAAGCCCTCAATAAATACGATTGATTGATTGATTCTCTGTGCCTCAGTTACCTCACTTGTAAAATGGAGACTTAAATGTAACCTTGGGCAAATCACTTCACTTCTCTGTGCCTCAGTTACCTCACTTGTAAAATGGAGACTTAAACTGAGCCCTAAGTGGGACAGAGACCATATCCAACCTGATTAACTTGTATCTACCCCAGCACTTAGTACAGTGCCTGGCACATAGTAAGTGCTTATCGAGCACCATTAAAAAAGTGAGTCCAATCAGTAGTATTTACTGAGTGTCTACTGTGTGCGGGGCACTGTACTAAGGGGCTGGGAAAGTCTCTGGCGGACCTGGGGACTTGTTTCAGGTCTTTGCTCTCTCTATCCAGGATACCATAGGCTACAGGAAGAGCGAAAGGCAAATTCAGAGTTCGCAGTACAGGAAGAAGAGACAGAGTACCAGGAGATGACCCCGAAAGAATCTGCTGATATGCTGAAACTGATGGAGGAGTACGAACCGCTAGTGAGCAACTCGGTAGCTTTCGTGGAGCGCCTTAGTCGAGATCTTCAGCTGTTGGATGAGGTAAGGAAGGAATAAAGAGTTTGGATGGCCCTGAGATCCACCTTCTTTCCAGGCTCCTGAAATGGTTTCTTGAAAACTCTTAGTTGGCCTAGAGGATAGAGCACGGGCCTGGGAGTTGGAAGGCCCTGGCATCTAATGCCGGCTCCACTGCATGTCTGCTGCATGACCTTGGGCAAGTCAGTTCACTTCTCTGCCTCATCTTCCTCATCTGTAAAATGGGGATTAAGGCTGTGAGCCACATGTGGGACAAGGGACTGTGTCCAACGTGATTACCTTGTTTCTATCCCACTGCTTTGTACGGTGCCTGGCACATAGCAAGCACTCAACAAACACCACAATTATTATTATTATTAGTCAATCATATTTATTGAGTGCCTACTGTTTTCAGAGCACTATACTAAGCACTTGGGAGAGTACAATATAACAATAAATAGACATATCACCTGCCCACAACATACTTGGTTCCACCACAGATCTCAGAAGCGGATTGCATCTCTTTATAATTTATGTGATGTTTGGTAAGAGCTTACTATATTCATTCATTCATTCAATCGTATTTATTGAGCGCTTACAGTGCAGAGCACTGTACTAAGCACTTGGGAAGAACAAATTGGCAACATATAGAGACGGTCCCTACCTAACAATGGGCTCACAGTGTAGAAGCGGAAGAGTGCAGAGCACTGTACTAAGCACTTGGGAAGAACAAATCGGCAACATATAGAGACGGTCCCTACCCAACAATGGGCTCACAGTCTAGAAGCGGAAGACAGACAACAACACAAAACAAGTAGACAGGTGTCAATACCATCAGAATAAATAGAATTATAGCTATTTACACATCATTATATGCCAGACACTGTTCTAAGCACTGGGGTAGATATAAGTTAATTAAGTTGGACATAGACCCTGCCTCTCAAGGGGCTCACAGTCTAAGTAGGAGGGAGAACAGGTATTGAATCTCCATTTTACAGCTGAGGGAATTGAGGCCCAGAGAAGTGAAGCAACTTTCCCAGTCACACAGCAAGCAATTGGCAGAGCCGAGTTGGTGACCCAGGTACTCTGACTCCCGCTAGGCCACCAAACTGCTTCCCTAAATGGTTTCTCCCATTTCTTCCTCCCAATGGAACAAGCAAAAATGATCTTAAGAATAGGGGAGTGCCCTCTGGTTTAAAGGAAGAATGAAAGTGATACTGAGACCACAGCACACTGGAATGCACAGAAGCCCACTGAGAATTGGGAAAAACAAAGTAAGAAATCTAGTGTCATCCTCTCCTACCTCAGTCTACTGCTCCTGTGGTCTGAGGCCCAAGAACTGACCCGTTCCAAGGACCTTGTGACTATAATTTGAGGTTATGTAGCTATGCAGTCACATAAATCTGATATTTATGGGTGCACAAATGCTGGCAAAAGAAAAATGGCGGTATTTGTACTGTTTGTGATACCTGGAGCCCAAGCTTCTAATTTAATATGGTTTACCATGGGCCTCTCCGGGGAATTTAAATCCTCATGCTTTTCAGAGAGACGGCTTCTTTGGAAGGAGTAGAATTATAATCATTACCTATGCAGTTCTTCTCCAGAGATCAGACCCTGTTCACTACTCCCAAGCCATTTTGCTTCCTGCTGCTTTCACTTACGCATGGAGGGAAATCAGAAAGTTCAGGATTAATAGATTCGTTAGCCTTCTAGGGCTATAATTTATTAACAGGTGACCATTTTTAATAGTTTCCACTGGGCGAAGGAGACCCTCTGTGCAAAATTAATAATAATGATGGGATTTGTTTAGCGCTTACTATGTGCCAAGCACTGTTCAAAGCACTGGGTTAGATACAAGGTAATCAGGTTGTCCCACGTGGGGCTCACAGTCTTAGTCCCCATTTTACAGATGAGGTAACTGAGGCACAGAGAAGTTAAGTGACTTGCCCAAAGTGCAAAACCAAAGTATATGTGCTGAAAAGATTTAGTCAGATACTGAGACACGAGCAATGGAAAAAAAGTTTGTTCTTGTTGTTTAGTATTTACATAACAACTTTAGTTGATATGGGCTCAAGGGACGCAGCATGGCGTGGTGGATAGAGCACAGGCCTGGGGGTCAGAAGGTCATGGGTTCTAATCCTGTCTCCAACACTTGTCTGCTGTGTGACCTTGGGCAAGTCACTAAACTTTCTATGCCTCAGTTGCCTCATTTGTAAAATTGGGATTGAGACTGCGAGCCCCACATGGGACGGCAACTGTGTCCAACCCAATTTGCATGTATCCAGCCCAGTGCTTAGTACAGTGCCTGGCACGTAGTAAGCACCTAACAAATACCATAATCATTATTATTACTATTATTAGTAGTATTAGTAATAGTAGTAGTAATATCGGTCTTCTCCAAAATGATGATCTCTCCTCTCTAAGGGCTGAGAATTAATAATGATGGTATTTGTTAAGCACTTACTATGTGCTAAGCATGGTTCTAAGCATTGGGGTAGATACAAGGTAATCAGGTTGTCCCATGTGCTACTGAATGCTATCAATAGTATTTATTGAGAGCTCAATCTGTGCAGAGCATTGTAGGAAGCACTGCGGAGAGCACAATAGTGTCAGTAGACATGATCGCTGCCCTCAAGAAATTTACAATCTTCTGGATTTAATTTAAGCTCTAGATAATTCTGTGATTAATTATCAGTGTGTACATTGTCCAGGCATTTTGGTTTTTCCTCCATCTACTTTTCAGCCATTTGGCTAACCAGGTAGCCCTCAGCTAATGAGAGCGCAAGAAAATGAAGAAGATATGTCTCTTGGTAACGTAGAGAGGTTCCCTGCCCACAACAAGCTTATAGTCTACTTAGGTGAATGGGACCTCACCAGAAGATTAAACTCAGTAATGATTTTGTGGATTTTGTTCCCAAATACTGAGAGGAGGTCAACAGCATACATATATATGGTTTAGAAATGAATGACCTTTCTATGCTTTGCCCTTCCCCTGGGATTTATAACCTGCAATTTTCATTGAGTCTTAATTTGCTTTTACTTTTCCTGCTACTTTTATTTTTTTTTTACTTTAAAAAGAGACTCTGGGAGGAAAGAGAGAAGCCTTATTAGACTACATCTTTGATTTCCCAAGTGTTCTGGGGGAATCTTCTGACTCCTTTTCAAGGGTGAAGGCTGGGTTGGAGTCAGAGAGATTTTTATTTTTAATGGTTATTTAAGTGCTTACTATATGCCAGAAACTGTACTAAGTGCTGGGATAGATACAAACAAGCTAAAGAAGCAGTGTGGCTCAGTGGAAAGAGCCCGGGCTTTGGAGTCAGAGGTCATGGGTTCAAATCCCGGCTCACCCACTTGTCAGCTGTTTGACTTTGGGCAAGTCGCTTCACTTCTCTGGGCCTCAGTTCCCTCATCTGTAAAATGGGGATTAAGACTGTGAGCCCCACGTGGGACAACCTGATCACCTTGTAACCTCCCCAGCGCTTAGAACAGTGCTTTGCACATAGTAAGCGCTTAATAAATGCCATCATTATTATTATTATTAATCAGGTTGGAAGCAGTCCATGTCTCACATGGAACTCACAGCCTTACTCTACATTTTACAGATGAGGTGACTGAGGCACAGAGAATTCAAGCGACTTGCCCGAAGTCACACAGCAGAGGGTGGAGGAGCCACTATTAGAACCCAGGACCTTCTGACACCAGGCCCATGCTAGATCCACTAGGCCAAGCAGCTTCTCAATTTTTCCTGAGATGTCAGGCTGATAGCTCACTGTGGGCAGGGAATGTGTCTACCAACTCTGTTCTACTGTATTCTCTCAAGCGCTTAGCACAGTGCTCTGCACACAGTTAGCGCTCAGTCAGTACAGTAGATGGAAAACAATTGGGTGCCAACTTGGAGACAAACTGTTACCAGATCGACATCAGCCATTGACATTAGCCTGCCCTAAGCCTATAGAAAACTCAGGACTGCAGCATTAATGTTCTGCAATGCAGCAGTCGGAGCAATGTAATTAAAAACCTCATAGAAACGGTTTAGCATATATGCCCAGGCGACAGTGATTAAACTGCGAGTGACTTAATGCCATTCCAACAGATTTTTCTTCCAACTTGAAACACTGATTACCTCTCACAGGGGACTAACTATATGCAGAGTTCGCACTCTTTAGACTTTAGTAGATTTTTGAATTATTTCTGGGGCTAAATACACTGAAATGAGAAGATTTCTTTTCCCCGTCAGAAACAGCTGAATGAATTCGACTGCAACTTTTCACAATAAGAAATCATTTTGATGCTGAAATAAAGTTTCAGCTATAAAGGAGATTAATTTTGTAAAGTTTTCGGCAAGTGAAAATGAGGATTTGGAGTAGGAGTGACATTAGAGCCTAGAGTATTGTTTTGCTTCTTTGAACAATATCAATCACTAGCAAAAATAACATTGTCATAACCAGCAAGCTCACGTAAACACACAGAAAAGCCTCATTCAATTGTAAACACAGTACTTATCAGCAAAATGTTCTGTCCTGCAGGAAAATAACCCTTTCTTACAGCTCGCAGCTGCCAAAGGCATAATAGAAATATACCAAATTAATAGGCAACAGCTAGAGTTAGGTATTTTTAAACATGGGTTGTTTTAAAACACTGGATTGTAAGTAAGTTCCTCAAGGTGAGTTATGTCTACCAACTCTCGTCTATTGTACTCTCTCAAACACTTAGGACAGTTCTGCCCACAGTAAGCACTCAATAGATACCACTGATTGGTAGACAACTCTGTTGTGTTATACTTTCCCAAATGCTTAGTGCAGTGCTCTGCACCCAGTAAATGCCAATAAACACTACTGATCAATTGACAACTCTGTTGTAATGTTCTCTCTGGAGCATTTAGTACAATGCTCTGCGCTCACTAAGCACTCATATACCATTGATTGATTGATAGAGAACTTCGTTGCACTCCCCCAAGTGTTTAGTTATAATAATAATAAGGATGAGGGTATTTGTTAAGCACTTACTATGTGCCAGGCACTGTTCTAAGCGCTCAGGTAGATACCAGGTAAGCAGGTTGTCCTACGTGTGGCTCACAGTCATAATCCCCATTTTACAGATGAGGGAACTGAGGCCCAGAGAAGTTAAGTGGCTTGCCCAAGGTCACACAACAGACAAGTGGTGGAGCCGGGATTAGAACTCATGACCTCTGACTCCCAAGCACGTGTTTTTTCTTTCTTTCTTTCTTTCTTTCTTTCTTTCTTTCTTTCTTTTTCTTTCTTTCTTTCTTTCTTTCTTTCTCTTCTTACTTTCTTTCTTTCCTTTCTTTTTCTTTCTTTCCTTCCTTCCTTCCTTCCTTCCTCCCTCCCTCCCTCCCTTCCTTCCTCCCTCCCTTCCTTCCTTCCTTCCTTCCTTCCTTCCTTCCTTCCTTCCTTCCTTCCTTCCTTCTTTCTTTTTTTTTCATGTGGTACATATGGACACAGATTGCTTCCTTCTGGCTTTTGTTTATTTTGTGACTGTAATATTTTCCTTAGAGCTCCATTTAAATGGCAGACGAGAGAGGGGCCATATTTACAGTGCCACCATTTCCTGCTCCGTCCATTCTGGGGGTTGTCTACCAGTTTGCTGCTACTGCAGTGACACCACTTACCCCAGAGCCTGTGAGAAAAAAGACCTTGGCATCCCCATCAATCAATCAGTGGTATTTATTGAGTGTTTACTGATCCAGGGAGGGAGGAGGCGACAAGAGGCGCTGTCCCAGGACAATCCTCTGGCTTGGTGGTGGAAATTAAGAGACTCTTGGGGATCGAAACAAGCTGACCCTCTTTACTCTTCATGGCTCCTGTGAGGACAAACTTAAATCAACCCCTTAGGCTAAGCAGCATAGCCTAGCTGAAAGAGATTGGGCCTGGGTTTCAGAGGACCTGGGTTCTAATATCCTCTGCCACTTACCTGCTGTGTGACCTCAGGCAAGTCACTTTGCTTCTCTGGGCCTCAGTTTCCTCATCAATAAAACGGAGATGCAAAACCTGTCCTCCCTCCCTCTTATACCGTGAGCCCCAGGTGGGACAGGGACTGTGTCCAACCTGATAAATTTAAATCTACCCCAGCCCATAGAACAGTTCTTGACACATAGTAAGTACCTCAAAAATATAAAAATAATAATATGAATTCTGACAGAACTGAATGCATTTCTGTCCTCTTCACTCTTACTTTAGGTTAATGTCAGGTGTATGCCTTTCTTTTAACGCTTCCATTAGCTGGTATTGCTTTATCACGTGGCTGGGTTTCGAATAACTCCAAGTGCTTCACAGGAGGAAGGGGACAGACATTTTTAAAGAGAGGAAATAAAAAAGAAACATGCAGAAATCGATTTCCTCAACGAAGGTGTTAATCCAGTGAATAGCACACAATTAGCATTTGGAAGCCAGTCATTAATCTCTGATAGTTCTTGTCAAAGGTAACTAGCAAGTATTGATTCCACCTTTCCAGATAATGGGGGTCCGCTTTCCTTCAAGCTGTATCACCTTAGGTTTCCTCTACAGCCTTAGGGACTAAACTGTTCAGTAATGTTACTAGAACAGTTCAGCAAACAAGGAAACACAAATTAAGCAATCACTGGAGAAATGAATCACAGAGAGATGGGGATATGGGGGGTAGCCACGCATTTACCTTTTTGCTAACGCGGTGAAAATGCCATTGTATTAACAAACGGAGACCATCAACCCGTTTTAGTCATTATCATCAGCGGTATTTATTCAGCTCTTACTATGCGCAGAGCACTGAACTAACTGCTTGAAAGAGTACAATAAAACAGAGTTGGTAGACACACTCCCTGCCCATAATGAGTTGTCATAGAATTAAGTCTAAGAGGTTTTTTTTTTAATTCAGTGCTTTTTATTTTTAAGACAAAGCAATAGTATAATCCCTGCTACGCAGTTGTGCTTTATTCTGACATTAAAAAAAAATCGGCATTATTGGGTGGAGGAGACTGGGCTTTGAAGGCCTTCAGGGAGCGGGTTCCCGTTTGCCCCTGAGACTCTACACATCAGCTGATACTGATGAAACTGCTTGAGAAACAGTCATATTTATTGAGCACTTACTGCATGCAAAGCACTGTACTAAGCGCTTGGGAGAGTACAGTACAACAATTAACAGACACATTCCCTGCCCACTACAAGCTTACAGTCTTGAGAAGCTATATATAGCCTCATGAAAGGCCTGAGCATCTGGTGTTAGGCTTCTAGAAGCTTAAGTTATAGACTTTCAATTGGGTATGAATCTCGAAACCCTTTGGATAGCAAATTTTGACTACCAAGCTCGCAAAGAACGCAATCACTTTCTTGAATTTGTTTCACTTTCTTTAACCTCTCCATCAATCGATCATATTTATTGAGTGCTTAATGTGTGCAGAGTACTGTACTGAATGCTTGGCACTATGCTGAGCTATTGCGAGAGTACAACATAACAAAGTTGGTAGAAACATTCCCTGCCCACAACGGGCTTACAATCTAGAGGAGGAGACAAACATTCATATAAATAAATAAATTCCGGATTTGAATTCCAGATAAGTGCTGTGGGGTTGAGGGTGGGCTGAAAAACAGAGAGCAAATCCAAGTGTGTGATGCATCATGATGAATCTGTTATTTAGTGGATACAGCATGGGCTTGGGGGTCAGAAGGACCTGGGTTCTAATCCTGCCTCCACCACTTGTCTGCTTTACTACCTTGGGCAAGCCATTTCACTTCCCTGCACCTCACTTCCGTCATCTGTAAAATGGGGACAAAGAATGAGAGCCCTATGTGGGACAGGGACCGCATCCAATCAGATTAGCTTTTGAGCCCGCTGTTGGGTAGGGACCGTCTCTATATGTTGCCAACTTGTACTTCCCAAGCACCTAGTACAGTGCTCTGCACACAGTAAGAGCTCAATAAATATGATTGAATGAATGAATGAGTCTACCTCAGAGTTTAGAACAGTGCCTGGAACATAGTAAGTGCTTAACAAATACTACAATTACTATTAATAATAATAATAACAATAATAATGATGGTATTTGTTAGGCGCTTATTTTGTGCCAAGCACTGGGGTAGATACAAGGTAATCATCATCATCAATCGTATTTATTGAGCGCTTACTGTGTGCAGAGCACACAGCGCGTGGGAAGCGCGTGAGAAGTACAAGTTGGCAACACACAAAGACAGTCCCTACCCAACAGTGGGCTCACAGTCTTTATCCCCATTTTACAGGTGAGATACCTGAAGCACAGGGAAGTTGTGACTTGCCCAAAGTCACACAGCTGACAAGTGGTGGAGGAACCCGCTTCCTCTGCCTGCCAAGGCCGGGCTCTTTCAACTAAGACACGTTAATATTCACTGGAGGGTGTTCTCCATAGTAGAGTATAGAAGGAGGATAAAAGCCTCCATTTTGCCAACCCACTTGAGCCTCCCGTTCTGAAATTTCCAGGGGTTTTGTTTGCCCTCTCCTTTCTGTTGTACAGGCCAACCTGCAGTCTGTCATCTCCTCTGAGCATCAGGTGGCCCAGCTCATGGGCTTCATTGACGAAGCCCTCGAGGAGGTCGCCGGCGTGGAGGAAACCTTGCAAGTCTACGAGAAGCTCCTGGGCACCATGAAAGAGCAGATGGATCACATTCAGCAGCGGAACTCCTTTCTGCAGCTCATAGATACCAACCAAGAGAAACTGAAGAATGAGATCCTTTTCCTTGTGGTATGAACTTGTACTTCCCAAGCGCTTAGTACAGTGCTCTGCACAAATAAGCGCTCAATAAGTACAATTGGATGAATGAATGAATGAATGAAAGAATGAGGAGAGTGGCGAAGGAAACTTCTACAGTCATCCCCACCACCCACTCCCGGCCCAGGGAATTCTTAATCTATTACTGGCTGGGAAGTGAAAGTTGATGTCAATATTCATTCAGTCGTACTTATTGAGTGCTTACTGTGTGCAAAGCACTGTACTGATCGCTCTGGAGAGTACAGTGCAACAATAAAAAGACATAGTAAAGCAGACTGGGGAATTTGGGCTTCAGTGTTACCCAATTGACAAATTTTCCCTGGGCAGAAATTGTATCCAACTCATTTTGGGTTTTTTTTTTTTAATGATATTGTCAGTCCACCCCAGAGTTAGTAGATGGGTATTTTTGCCAGCAGTTAAAAGGCAGTGACCAAAGGGATAAAACACTGTCCTTCTCACAGAGCGAACTCAATGAGGAATGAGATCTGCTCGTGGGTACCTGGGACTGAGGGTCTTGAGTTAGACAAGCAGCATGGCGTAGCGGATAGAGCACGGGCCTCGGAGTCGGAAGGTCACGTGTTCTAATCCTGGCTCTGCCACTAGTCTGCTGTGTGACTTTGGGCAAATCACTTCACTTCTCTAGGATTCAGTTCCTTCAGCTGTAAAATGGGGATTGGGTCTGCGAGCCCCAAGAGGGACCAGGATTGTGTCCAACCTGATTTGCTTGTATCTGCCCCAGGACTTAGTATAGCACAGAGTATGCACTTGACAAATTATATTAGTAGTAGCAGTAATATTATCATTATGGCATAGTGGATAGAGTATGGGTCTGGGACTCAGAAGGTCTGGTGTGGGACCTTGGGCAAGTCACTTCACTTCTCTGAGCCTCACTTACCTCCTCTGTCAGGGATTGAGACTGTGAGTCCCTTGTGGAACAGGGACCGTGTCCATCCAGCCCGATTTGCTCATATTCACCCTAATGCCTATTAAAGTGCCTGAAACATAAAAAGCACTTAACAAATATCATAATAATCATTATTGTTGTTATTATGAAAAGAGTGTTTAATTGAACTGTTTGGGTGTCCTACTAGAATAAACTGAACCTTAGCAAGAAGCACTACGAGGCGCTGAGAAGCGGGGATCTGTCCACTCCCAAAAAAGTGAAGGCCTGCAGTGCTGCCGTGGGAGCCTTCACATCCTGCATGAATGTCGAGATTCAGCCGGGTAAGCACTGCCCAAACCATCACTCTTTCCGTCTCATACGGGTTGACCTCTCAATAATTCATTCATTCGATCGTATTTACTGAGCACTTATGGTGTGCAGAGCACTGTACTAAGTGTGCGCTTGCAACATTCAACAGAGACACTCCCTGCCCACAACAAGCTTACAGTCTAGAGTGGGGGACACAGACATGAATACAAATAAATAAAATGACGGATATGTACGTAAGTGCTATGGGGCTGGGAGAGGGGGGAGAGCAAAAGGAGCAAGGTAGGGCGATGCAAATATTGGTGTAAGACTGTAAGCTCACTGTGGGCAGAGAATGTGCCTGTTATATTGCTAGATTGTACTCTCCCAAGCACTTAGTACAGTGTAGATTAAGCACTCAATAAAGGCCACCGACACACTGACTTGTGTTTTAAACCATATAAGTACTTCTCACCTGACAATTCACAGTAAACCCATTGCATAATAATAATTATTGAGCACTTACTGTGTGCAGAGCACTGTACTAAGCGTGCGCTTGAGAGAGTGCAATGCAACATTCAACAGGCACACTCCCTGCCCACCACGAGCTTACAGTCTAGAGTGGGGGAGACAGACATTAATACAAATAAATAAAATGATGGTTATGTACGTAAGTGCTATGGGGCTGGGAGGGGGGTAGAGCAAAAGGAGCAAGTCAGGGCAAGGCAAATGTTGGTGTAAGACTGTAAGCTCATTGTAGGCAGAGAGTGTGCCTGTTATATTGCTAGATTGTACTCTCCCAAGCACTTACTACAGTGTAGAGTAAGCACTCAATAAATGCCACTGATACACTGACTTGTGTTTTAAACCATATAAGTACCTCTCACCTGACAATTCACAGTAAACCCATTGCATAATAATAATTATTGTGGTCAGTCAACCAATCAATCAATCAATTAATCGTATTTATTGAGCACTTACTGTGTGCAGAGCACTGTACTAAGCGCTTGGGAAGTACAACTTGGCAACATATAGAGACAGTCCCTACCCAACAGTGGGCTCACAGTCTAAAAGGGGGAGACAGAGAACAAAACCTAACATACTAACAAAATAAAATAAATAGAATAGATACGTACAAGTAAAATAAATAAATAAATAGAGTAATAAATATGTACAAACATATATACATCTATACAGGTGCTGTGGGGAAGGGAAGGAGGTAAGATGAGGGGGATGGAGAGGTCAACCAGTCAATCAGTGGTATTTATTGAGTGCTTCCTGCTTGCAGAGCACTGCAGTAAGTGCTTGGGGGAATACAATATAACAGAGCTGGTAGACATGTTCCCTGCCCACTGTGAGCTCACAGTCTAGAAGGGGAAAAAGACACTAGTATAAATAAATTATGAATACATACGTAAACACTGTGGGGCTGAGAGAGGGGTGAATAAAGAGAGCAAATCCAAGTACAAAAGTGATGCAGGAGGTTGTGGGGGAAGAGGAAATGATGGTTTAGTTGCGGGGAGAACTGTTGGAGGAGATGTGATGTAAGGCTTGAAGGTGGGGAGAGTTAGTGTCTGTCGGGTTTGAAGAGGGAGGGCATTCCAGGAGGCAGAGGCAGGATGTGAGTGAGAGGTTGGTGGTAAGATAGAGAAGATTGGGATACAGTGCGTAGGATGTCACTAGAGGAACAAAGTTTGCCGGCTGAGTTGTAGTACTGAGAGCTCACCTCCTCCAGGAGGCCTTCCCAGACTGAGCCCCCTCCTTCCTCTCCCCCTCGTCCCCATCTCCATCCCCCCATCTTACCTCCTGCCCTTCCCCACAGCACCTGTATATATGTATATATGTTTGTACATATTTATTACTCTATTTTGCTTGTACATATCTGTTCTATTTTATTTTGTTAATATGTTTGGTTTTGTTCTCTGTCTCCTGCTTCTAGACTGGGAGCCCACTGTTGGGTAGGGACTGTCTCTATATGTTGCCGACTTGTACTTCCCAAGCGCTTAGTACAGCGCTCTGCAAACAGTAAGCACTCAATAAATACGATTGAATGAATGAATGAATGTGAGCCTGTTGTTGGGTAGGGACCGTCTCTCTATGTTGCCAACTTGTACTTCTCAAGTGCTTAGTACAGTGCTCTGCACACAGTAAGTGCTCAATAAATCTGATTGAATGAATGAATTAAGCATTTGGCAGGTCAGTTGTTATATTGGGATTGGAAACTAAATCACTCCGTCCCTTCTGTTTTCTCTCCAGGTCTAAAAGAGCATTAATAATAATAGTAATAGTAATAATTGTGGCCTACATTAAGCATTTACTGTGTGCCAAACGCTGTACTAAGCACTGGGGTAGAAACAAGATCATCACATGAAGTTCATATGGGGTTCACAATCTAAACAGGAGGAAGAATCCCCGTTTTGCAAATGAGTGAAATGAAGCATAGAGAAGTTAATTGGCATACGGAGGAGCAGCATGACTCAGTGGAAAGGGCACGGGCTTTGGAGTCAGAGGTCATGGGTTCAAATCCCGGCTCCACCACTTGTCAGCTGTGTGACTTTGGGCAAGTCACTTAACTTATCTGTGCCTCAGTTACCTCATCTGGAAAATGGGGATTAAGACTGTGAGCCCCCCGTGGGACAACCTGATCACTTGTAACCTCCCCAGTGCTTAGAACAGAGCTTGCACATAGTAAGCACTTAATAAATGCCATCATTATATAAGTAGCAGAGCCGGGATTAGAACTCAGGTCATCTCACTCCCAGGCCCATGATCTTTCCACTAGGCCACGCTGCTTCTCAGTAAAGAGAGAATTATGGATGTGTTCTTTACAATGAATAAAACCAGGGCAAGGTCTAACATGGACTTTGAAGTTCCAGAAAGGCAGTGTTCTGGGCCCTCCCTGTGGGTTACCTGAGGAGGGTTAAAAATGTTGAAATAAGAGGAAGAAACAGTAACTGACTAGTGGACACATTAACGAACTCTTCAAGATTGTAGAATGGAAACTAGTCGTGGTCAGGGAATGTCTCTACCAATTCTGCTACATTGTACTCTCCCGAGCACTTAGTACAATGTTCTGTACACAATAAGCTCTCAATACATATGCCTGATAACCTGATCAATTGATTCTCCAAGCGGAAGTTAGCATAAGTAATAAGAAAACCAGTTTCAGTTAAATCAAAAATTACTTTAACTACAAATACACAGCCTATTTTGGAAATATCCCAGGTCCTGATTTTAAGGTCTGTTTTAATCTGGATAAGGTACTTAGAGTCCCAAGTTTGAATTTTATATGTGGCTTAAGTGAATGTTGCGTGTTGATAATGTAACATTGTGGGTAAGATTGGATATGTGTGGATCATTCTTAAGGGAACGTCTTGTGCATTGATATACAACATGAAAGCTCACGATCATGGAGAGTCTTTTGTTTGTTCTGGTCAATTATTTAGGAGCAGGAAAATCAAGGTCAAAAATAGAGAAAATCCAGCTTGTTTGAAAACATCAAAAATCATTTTCCTTTTCTGTCCAGCCTTTGTATAAATTTGGGTGTGGGCACGCTTTGCTTCCTTTATTATAACATAATTCATTGTGTTTAATGCACAAATGTGAGTTAATTTAGGTGGGGCCTTGAGATATAAATGGAAACATATTATTGCTTTGGGTCCCACACTGAAAAAGAGGTGGGACCAAGCGTGATTTATTTCTCCTTGTTTTTCAGCTTACAGGAAGCTGCAGGCCGTAGCAGAACAACTAATCAAGTTTGAAACTCTCCGACAAAACTTCGAAATCAGCTTTGTCAGCCACGTTGTCAACATTTTCGAACAGCAGGTAGATTAGCCCAGCAGTCCTGTTGAGAGAACTTTCTGTGGGTTCTTTAAATTGTTTCTTGACCGAAAAATGAGGTAATACCATCCATGCACACAGCCTCTTTTGGCAGACTTTCTTTTTTAAGAGCAGGCCACCTACTTTGGACTAGCCCCCCGGTAATAATAATAATTTTGGTATTTGTTGAAGACTTACTATGGGCCAAGAACTGCACTGAGAGCTGGGATTGACACAACTCAATTAGAGCAGGCAGTCCCCGTTGGACGTGGAAATTCACAAACTAAAGGGAAGGGAGAGCGGGTATTTAATCCCCATGAAAAGATCAGGAAACTGAGACAGAAAATGTAGCTGATTTGTCCAAGGTAATACAGTAGGCGAGTGGCGGAGCCGGGATTAGAATCCATGTCTCCTGACTTCTAGTCCTGTCTTCTTTCCCCTAGGCTGCATTTCCTCCATCACAAGAGGTGTTCTGTTATCTCCTTCCACAAGCAAGTCAGTCTCTCATGCATCAATCAATCAATCAACCTCTAAATTTGTTTTTCTACCTATGGCCTTTAAGGCCGGAAAAGAGAACATTTGAGGAGTTAAAGGAAATATGACCCACATGCAGATTTCCTCTTTTTTTTAACCATCTCAGCCTTACCATCCTTATATTTTATTCTAAGATTGTGAGTCCCTGGAGGACCAGGGATCATGTCTAACTCTCACTTGTGTATTTTTTCCCCCAGTAATAATAATAATAATAATGATAATGCCATTTATTAAGCACTTACTATGTGCAAAGCACTGTTTTAAGCGCTGGCGAGGTTACAAGGTGATCAGGTTGTCCCACGGGGGGCTTACAATCTTAATCCCCATCTTCCAGATGAGGTAACTGAGGCCCAGAGAAGTTAAGTGACTTGCCCAAAGTTACACAGCTGACAATTGGCGGAGCCCGGATTTGAACCCATGAACTCTGACTCCAAAGCCTGTTCTCTTTCCACTGAGCCACGAGCTCTACACACAGTAGTTGTTTAATAAATACTATTGCTATTACTACTACTATTACTCCTCCTCCTCCTATGTTGCTGACTTGTACTTCCCAAGCGCTTAGTACAGTGCTTTGCACACAGTAAGTGCTCAATAAATACTATTGAATGAATAAATTAATCTCCGGTATTTACTGATCTCCTACTGAATGCCAGGCACTGTACTAGGACTTGGGAGAGTAAAATGGAGGAAAAGGACGAGACCCCTGCCCTTGAGGATTAGTTTAAAAATATATGTAATTTTAAAGGGAGGTCAGAGAATAAACAGTGCCCATGATGACGTCTTCTTTGATTTTGTTTTTGTTTTTAATGGTGTCTGTTAAGCGCTTACTATGTGCCAAGCACTGTACTAAGTACTGGCGTAGATACAATTTTATCAGCTCAGACACAGTCCCTGTCCCACATGAGGCTCACAGTCTAAATTGGAGGGGGGAAGATTTAATCCCCATTTTACAGATGAGGTAACTGAGGCACAGAGAAGTTAAGTGACTTGCCCAGGACCACGCAGCAAGCTATTGACAGAGCCAGGATTAGAACCCAAGTCATCTGACTCCGAGGCCCATGCTGTTTTGACTAGGCCACGCTGTTTCTCCATGCTGGTAAAATAGACAGGCTTGTCCAACAGAGTGCTATATATTTGAGACAAATGGATTCATTCACAGAGGGAACTTCATTTTTAATCTATTTGGGATTCTGCATAGACTCCCATTGTGAGGGATTGGTGAGGTTCGTGGGAAATAACCACCATCTTGTTTTTAGAAGAAAATTTCTGGGTGTTTACCTCCTTGCGTTCTGGAGATATTTCACCTTGGGCTTTCTTTGTGGTTCCTTCTAGAACAGTAGGAGGTCTTGAACTGGTCCCCACAATCCAACTTGTATTTTCTCTTCCCCCACTGAAGACTGTGGCCTAATGAATAGAGCCCAGGCCTAGGAGTCAGAATGTTAATAATAATAATTATGATTATGTTATTTGTTAAGCACCTACAACGTGCCAGGCACTGTACTAAGCACTGGAGTGGATACAAGCAAGTAATAATAATGTTGGTATTTGTTAAGCGCTTACTATGTGCCAAGCACTGTTCTAAATGCCAGGGGGGATACAAGGTAATCAAGGTTGTTCCACGTGGGGCTCACAGTCTTCATCCCCATTTTGCAGATGAGGGAACTGAGGCACAGAGAAGTGAAGTGACTTGCCCAAAGTCACACAGCTGACAAGTGGTGGAGCCGGGATTCGAACCCATGACCTCTGACTCCTAAGAATAATAATAGTAATAATAATAATAATAATGGCATTTATTAAGCACTTACTCTGTGCAAAGCACTGTTCTAAGTGCTGGGGAGGTTACAAGGTGATCAGGTTGTCCCACGGGGGGCTTACAGACTTAACCCCTGTTTTACAGATGAGGGAACTGAGGCCCAGAGAAATGAAGTGACTTGCCCAAAGTCACACAGCTGACAAGCGGTGGAGCTGGGATTTAAGCCCCTGACCTATGACTCCCAAGCCTGGGCTCTTTCCATTGAGCCTCGCTGCTTCTCTTCAGGTTGAACACAGTCCCCCTTCCACATGGGGCTCGCAATCTCAATCCCCATTTTACAGATGAGGTAACTGAGGCACAGGGAAGTGAATTGCTCAATTTCACACAGCAGACCAGTGGCAGAGCTGGGATTAGAACCCATGACCTTCTGACTGTCAAACCTGTGCTCTATCCACGATGCCATGCTGCTTTTCTCAAAGACAACTGCAATGGCTGGGAATTGAACCTGGGCCTCCCACGTGGCAGGCGAGATTTCTACCACTGAACCACTAATGGACCTGGGTTCTAATCCCGGTTCTGCCATTTGCCTGCTGTGTGACCTTGGGCAAGTCTTTTCACTTCTCTGTTTCTCAGTTCCCTCATCTGGAAAATGGGGATTAAGACTGCGAGTCTATGTGGGACATGGACTGTGTCCAACCTTGGGCAAGTCATTTCACTTCTCTGTTCCTCAGTTCCCTCATCTGTAAAATGGGGATTAAGACTGTGAATCTATGTGGGACATGGACTGTGTCCAACCTTGTATTTAACCCAGCACTTAGAATGGTGCCTGGCACATAGTAAGTGCTTAGCAGATACCATAAAAAAAAGTCCATGTTGACTTTCGAAGTCCTTCCTTTAATAGAACAAGGCTGCTTCCCCGCCAGAGCAGTGATAATCTCAATTTAAATAATTTGATTCCCAAGTTGCCCAGTGTCTCCTGCCTATAAAAGAAGCTTGACTTCCAGCATATTTCCACCCACTCCCTCACCTGGTCCTCCTCCCCTCTTTTATTTTTAACTTGCGTTTGGACATCTTGACAGTTGTGGCTTGCAGATTTTTGGATACTGCTCCTCTGAGTCACCCTCCCTAATCGAGATCCACGTTTGCAGAGACCTTGCGGTTTCTAATGAAAGATGCGCACACGCACATAAACACACACACACAAATAACACACACAACCCCCCAGGGAGTCATCTGACCAGGCCCTCAGCTGTAATATTCCATGGCTCTTCGGGTTACCCTACATCCTGTTTCCACTGGAAAGAAGAACCTCCCTTCCCCCACCTCAGCCAGCCACACCACGATTTTCAGGAAGGTCGGTGTTTTCCCTCTTTATTCCCACAAATGAGTTGTGTCAGAAGCACACTGGAAGTTTGGAGACTTGGAGCTCTGAGAGAAATGAAGCAAGGGCCACGGACTAGATAAAATTGGAGTGCCTTGCTTGGACTAGATAAAATTGGAGTGCCTTGCTGTCATTTTAGGGGACGGGTCACGTCTCCAGGGTAACACAACCAGAGAGGAAGCTGATCATCCCTACCCATGGGGACCACCACCAGGATCTGTTGCTCTTTGTCCCTCTTATGACTTGGCTGAAGAATACCAACCCGGCCCTGTTTCAAGACTTGCCAAAGGTACACAGGTGACAGAATATTTCCCGTGCACTCCGGAGGCGAGACGGCAACACTGACCGTGTGGCTGTGTTGAGTTCAGTCTACTGATATTTATTGAGTGTTTCCTGCATGCAGAGCACTGTACTAAGCAGTTGGGAGAGCACAATACAGAGAGGCAGCATGGCCTAGTGGAAAGAGCAAGGGTCTGGGAATCAGAGGACCTGGGCTCTACCAAGGTGTCACCTTGGGCAAATCACTTATCTGTCCCTCAGTTCTCCCATTCTAATAATAATAATAATGGTATTTGTTTAGCCCTTACCATTTGCCAAGCACCATTCTAAACTCTGGGGTAGCTACAATAATAATAATAATGATGGCATTTATTAAGCGCTTACTATGTGCAAAGCACTGTTCTAAGCGCTGGGGAGGTTACAAGGTGATCAGGTTGTCCCTCGTGGGGCTCACAGATTTAATCCCCATTTTCCAGATGAGGGAACTGAGGCCCGGAGAAGTTAAGTGACTTGCCCAAAGTCACACAGCTGACAATTGGTGGAGCCGGGATTTGAACCCATGACCTCTGACTCCAAAGCCCGTGCTCTTTCCTACTGAGCCACGCTGCTTCTGAAGGTAATTAGGTTGGACATATAAGTGCTTAACAAATAATATTAAAAAAATGCAACCAGAGTTGGTAAATATGTTCCCAGTCTAGAGAAGGAGCTTACAGTCTAGAGGTCAGTAAAATCCAACACAGCAGATATTTACCTAATGGTCTATGTTAAACTCCACTTCACCTCTAGACTATAAATGCTTTGTGGGCAGGGAAAGTGCCTACCAACTCTATTGTGTTATACTCTCCCAAACACTTAATACAGTGCTCGGCACACATTAATTGTTCAATAAATACCACTGATTGATTGATTGATTGACCATTCCATTCTAATCCCATCCACCCTAGTGGCATCACACAATCATCAATCATCAATCGAGAAGCAGCATGGCTCAGTGGAAAGAGCCCGGGCTTTGGAGTCAGAGGTCATGGGTTCAAATCCTGTCTCCACCAATTGTCAGCTGTGTGACTTTGGGCAAGTCACTTCACTATTCTGTGCCTCAGTTACCTCATCTGTAAAATGGGGATGAAGACTGTGAGCCCTACGAGGGACAACCTGATCACCTTGTAACCTCTCCAGTGCTTAGAACAGTGCTTTGCACATAGTAAGCACTTAATAAATGCCATCATTATTATTGTTATTATTATCAATCCCTGGAATTCCTAGTCAATTTCTAGTCAGATTTACCCCAATATGTGTTGGGCATTGGGAGTCAATAAATGTGGCTACTTCTACTACTAATCCAACCCAATTAACACAGACAGGGTTTTTCTAGGTAGTACCTTTTTACATTAACATTCTTTCGCATGCCTTAGCCATCAGAAAACAAGACCTTATCCTAGAGTGGCCATAAAATAATAATAATAGTATTTGTTAAGTGCTTACTCTGTGCCAAGCACTGTTCTAAGCACTGGGGTAGATACAAGATAATCGGGTTGTTCCACGTGGGGCTCACAGTCTTAATCCCCATTTTACAGATGGGGTAACTGAGGCACAGAGAAGTGTAGTGACTTGTCCAAGGTCACACAACAGACAAGTGGCAGAGCTGGGATTAGAAACCAGGTCTGTCTGACCCCTGGACCCATGCTCTATCCACTCACCACGCTGCTGCTGTATATTGAGCAATCAATCAATCAATGGCATCTATTAAGTGCTTTCTGTGTGCAGAGCACCATACTAAGCACTTGGGAGAGTACAATTCAACAGTCAGTTAATAGTATTTATTTATCACTTACTGTATGCACAGCACTATGCTAAACACATGGGAGAGTACAATATAACAATAAACAGACACATACCCTCCCCACAACGAGCTTACAGTCTTGAGGACTGATGGACATGATCCCTGCCCTCAAGAAACTTACAATCTGACGGGGGAAACAGACATGAAAATAAATTACAGATAGGGAAGTGGCAGAGCATAAGGATATGTACTCGCTGTGGGCGTGAGTATGGAAGCGCTTAAGATGTTTAAAAGACACAGAAAGGAGGGCAAATAGGGTGGGGAAAGGCAGGTTAGTCGGGGAAGGCTTCTTGGAGGAGATATGATTTTATTAATAGATCTTTGAAGGTGGGACAAGTGGTGGTCTGTCAGATATGAAAAATTTAGTTACATTAATGTCCATCTCCACCGCTAAATTGTAAGATCTTTGTGGGCAGGGAATGCATCCACTCATTGTTATATTGTACTCTTCCATGCCCTCAGGAAAGTGCACTGCGCACACAGTATGAGCTCAGTAAATACAATTGAATGAATGAATGAGTGAATGAATAATAAGAGCTTGGGAAAGTACCACCAAATTAGTAGATATAATTCTTGCCCTCAAAGCGTTTACAATCTAGCAGACTGTGATTGAAAATGTATTTGGGTAAGAATGCATCCATTCAGAGTTGACCAGAGACAATGGGTGTTGAATATTCTGCCCGATTCTCTTCGGAAATATAGCCCTCTTTTAGTTATGGCGGGCACGGAGGCAGAGTCTTTCTAGTTTCCTCCATTTCCCAACTTTTCCCTCTTATGGCTTCTTTGGATTTCTTCCCTTGCCATTTGCTTCAAATTTCTGACTTCTCTCTCCCCTCCACCCCTTTCCTATTCCGAGCAGCTGAGAATAGTTTGCAGCCCCCACTTCTTTACCCATTTTGGATAGAATAATATGCTGAGTTAAACTCCTGTCACCCCCATAAGAAAGATACGGTTAGAAAAATACAGTATCTGGAAGCATTTCTGAAGTATTCTCCTGCAGTTGCAGTATAAATGCCAAGAATGTAAGACAGGCTAGTGATAATGTAATGAGGAAAGTGTCGAAATCACAAGAAAGTAATGATCTTAGACAAACATCTTGGGAAGCAGGCAAATCTGTCTCTTTCACTACCAGGCGTGAATTATAGAGATGGAGGTGTGGGGAAGGATTAATTATTCTGGAAGCATCTGATTGTAGCAGATTCATCCCAAATCTAAGGCCGTCTTGGTTTCTGAGCTGTATGGGTTGCTAGCAAAAGGGATGTGGGTCCCAGTCTATGAATCCACTGCCAGAGGATTGCTATCTCTGCGCTGCTTAAAGCTATCTCTGCCCATCATTCTAGAAACTTCTCTGCAGTCTTTTGCCACACTGAAGGGCAGTGGATCAGTGAATGAGAGGAAGCTGTGGAAATGCAGAGAAGGCACCTTCTCAGTCTTGAGGGTGATGAGGAGGTGGGCAAGATATTAATAAATGAGAGTAATTGGTATTTCCATCTTTATTCCCTCCCAGATCTATACCAGAAACCTCAGCAAACTCTACGAGAGGCAAATCAGGATGTTTTTTGAGCGGGCGAGAATGCTGCTAGAGAGAACAAAAGAAAGTAAGAAGTATCATGTTGGGGACTTTGAAATAGGACAAGTGTTTCTATGATGGGGAAGGAAGATGTGGAAAGTTCATGATAAGCAATCAATCTTTATTTGGCATTTACTGTATGAGGAGCACTATACTAAGTACTTGGGAGAGTATAATATAACAATAGAACAGATACATTCCCTGCCCACAATGAACTTACACTCTAGAGGGGGAGACAGACATTAATATGAATAATAGATACATACATAAACATTGTGGGGCTGAGATGGAGGGAGTAAATCAGAGCATCTAATGGGAATATCTAAAAGACAGATAACACGAGCATAATTCTAGCTCTCTGTGTGCTAATGTAAGACCACATTCAGCTCCAGGTGACCTCTCCCCTTCTAGACTGTAAGTTTGTTGTGGGCATGGAATGTTTCTGCTAATTCTGCTGTACTGTACTCTCTGAAGTGCTTAGTATAGTGTTCTGCAGGTAGTAAGTGCTCGATAAATACTATTGATTGATTGATCAGTTCTGCTTGATGGATGAAACGATGTCACCCGTTCAGCTTACCTGGTTAGGAAGCATCTGCTCTCTCTTCTAGAAATCTTCATAGTGAAAGCTCTGGGCTTTTCTGTAATTATGCAGGATGAAGGTGCAATGTGGTGGTGTCCTTCAAATTCAAGGATGCTAATGCTCGTGGCATATTAGCATTATTTTCCAATCCATATCAATAGCACGAGCCCAGCCAAAGGGAGCTCAGTGGGAATTGAAAGGCATCAGAGACGATCAGTTGCTGTGCAGTGAACATCGGTGTAGACTTGCTGACTCCTACAGGAAAATTTCTCCCAGGTCAAGAGACCAGGCAAAGGGGTGCTAAAGGGGAGGAATAATAATAATAATAATGGCATTTATTAAGTGCTTACTATGTGCATAAACATCACAGAAGGCAGTAAAGCAGCTAGGGAGAATTCAGCTCTCTCTAATTTGAGTATTTGGGGGCATCAGCTTGATTAACTTCTACTACTCTTGCGCTTAGAACAGTGCCCATCACATAATAAGCATTCAAAAAATATCAAAATAATAATTTAATGGATACCAAAAGATTTATGTAGAAAAAAATCATCAGGATGAGGGAGTTTATGGAGTCTCCTTCTCCAGAGATTTTAAAGAAAAAGATAGAGAAGTTTTCCTTCAATCAGGGGGATGGAAACAGGGTGAATTTTCAAGGTTCTTTTTAGCTGTTTGGCTCTGGGTTCTGACTGACCTTTCTGGATTCAGGCCACCCTGTTCTATTTACTCCTCAGAATGGGATAACTTGCTGATTCCCCACTCTGAACACCCCCTCTCCCCCCGCCATCTCCATGTACACTGGTTATTTTTCTTTTATCAATCAATGGAATTGATTATTGTGGGCCAAGCATTTGGGAGAGCACAGCACAACAGAGTTGATAGATATTTTCCCTGCCCCCAAGAAGCTTACAATCTAGAGGAGGAGAAACATATTAAAGGCATCCAATATTCCTTCTCCCTTATCCTCTGTGTCACCTGTGGTTTACTTGCCCTTAGGCTTCTACATCTTCCCACATCCTCCTCTCTAGAATAATTATGGTATTTGTTAATCACTTACTGTGTGTCAAACAGTGTTCTAAGCATTAGTTTGGTTAGGAGATAGTCAGGTCCCACAGTCCAAATGGGAGGGAAAATGGGCATCGAATCCCATTTTGCGAAGAGGGAACTGAGGCACAGAGAAGTTATGTGACTTGCCCAAGGTCACCCAGGAAAGTGATGGAGCAGGGATTAGAACCCAGGTCCTCTTACTCCCAGGCCTGCCCACTTTCCACTAGCCCATGCTGTGTCTCAAAATCTGTGTTTTCCCTCTTTTTCTGGCAAGAGTCTGAACCCTCGTCTGAGATTACTTCTTACCCCAGCAATATGGACATTCTTGCTCGTTGTGGTCAGATAAATTTGTCTGTTCATTGTATATTGTACTCTCCCAAGTGCTTAGTACAGTGCTCTGCACACAGTAACCTCTCAATAAATACAATCGAATGAATGAAAGTTTCCAAATAGATTGGGTTTCCCTGGTTTCATTACTCATCGCCTCCTCCTCTTGTCTTGTCCAAATGCCATCTTCAGCCTCAGATTTTAGAAATCCAGATTTCTTCCCTCTCCCTGCTTTTTGATGTGCTTTCATCATATAACTAAAATAAAAATAACAACAACTTGGTTAGTTGTCATCTGACAGCTTCAGAGATAGTTTCCAGATGAATTCAGGGCACCTGATGAGAGCAGGCATCTACCACTGCTATTCCTATGTTGGGCGTTTTCCCAGAGTTCAGACAAAATGCAGTGTTGAATTTGCCCTCTCGGGCCGAGTTGAATAACTTTGCTGAGCCCGGTTGCTCTGGTTAAGTCATCCTGGAAAGCACTAATCAGGCATGAGGGCAGACAAGGACACCCTTGTCCACAATTCATTCATTCATTCAATTATATTTATTGAGCGCTTACTGTGTGCAGAGCACTGTACTAAGCACTTGGGAAGTACAAGTCGGCAACATATAGAGACGGTCCCGACCCAACAAAGGGCTCACAGTCTAGAAGGGGGAGACAGAGAACAAAACAAAACATGTGGACAGGTGTCAAGTCATCAGAACAAATGGAAATAAAGCTAGATGCACATCATTAACAAAATAAATAGAATAGTAAGTATGTACAAGTAAATTAAATAGAGTAATAAATATATATATATATAAAGTGCTATGGGGAGGGGAAGGAGGTGGGGCGGGGGGGATGGGGAGGAGGAGAGGAAAAAGGGGGCTCAGTCTGGGAAGGCCTTCTGGAGGAGGCGAGCTCTCAGTAGGGCTTTGAAGGGAGGAAGAGAGCTAGCTTGGCAGATGTGTGGAGGGAGAGCACTCCAGGCCAGGGGGAGGATGTGGGCCGGGGGTCGACGGCGGGACAGGCGAGAACGAGGTACATTGAGGAGGTTAGTGGCAGAGAAGCGGAGGGTGCGGGCTGAGCTGTAGAAAGAAAGAAGAGAGGTGAGGTCTTGTCTCTGCCTGTGTTCCTCTCTCCAAGTTTCCCAAGTGGGTATTTTATTCTTCCTCTTGCAGCTGTTTCCTTCAGGGTGGCTTTCTCTTCCTCTTTGGTTTGAACCTGCTACTCCGCTGTTATAGATTTCTCCTCTTCTATAGTGGCTTCCCCTCACCTCGCTCATTTAGTATCCTGCTCATGGTCTTGGCTCTGCCCAAGCTAACCTGTCTCAGTCCCTCGCCACTTGCCCACCAACTCTGCTCCACTTAAACCACATTCCTTCCTGTTCGTTCATTCGATCGCATTTATTGAACACTTACCGTGTGCAAAGCACTGTACTAGGTGCTTGGGAGAGTGTGATACCACAACAAACTAACACATTCCCTGGCCACAGTGAGCTCATAGTCTAGAGGTTTCCTTCAAAACCCAGTACTTACACAAGGTCTTCCCTGGCTAATCCCTGGTCACATGGTCCACCATAGCATTTAGTAATTTAAATTCATGTTGTGGGTTCTAGTTCAATCAGTTGATCAGACCATGAGCTCCTTGTGGGCAGGGAATGCGACTACTATTTCATTGCATCCTCCCAAGAACAGCGCTCTGCACACAGTACGTGTTCAATAAATATGACTTAATGATATATTAATTGAGTGCGTACTTGTGTGCACAGCACTGTAGTAAGCACTTGGGAAAGTACAATATAATAGAATTGGTAGCTGTGATCCCTGCCCTCAAGGAGCTTCCAGTGTCCAGGGGGAGACAGACATTAAAATAAAATAAATTTATATTAGCCCCCTCATTAAAATATAAGATCTTATATATAAGATCTTATTACTTTTTGTAATAATAATAATTATGGTACTTGTTAAGCACTTACTGTGTGTCAAACACTGTTCCAAGAGCTGGGGTAGATACAAATTAATCAGGCTGGACACCGTCCCTGTCTCACATAGGGCCCACCCTCTTAATCCCCATTTGTATATGGGCCACAGTCAAATACACTGCACAAGGGCCCATATTTAAGTGACAACTCTCCAATCAATTAATCGATCAGATCTATTGAGCACTTGTATGCAGAGCACTGTACTAAGTACTTGGGAGAGTACACAGTAAGTGCTCAACAAATACAACTGAATGGATACAACACAACAATGTCACTGACACATTCCCTGCCCAAGGTGAGCCCACAATCTAATAGGGGAGACAGACATTAATACAAATAAATAAATTATGGATATGAACATAATTGCCGTGGGGTTGGGTGGGGGTGTGTGAATAAAGGGATCAAGTCAGGATGACCCAGAAGGGAGTGAGAGGAAAGGAAATGAAGGCTTAGGGAAGCCCTCTTGGAGGAGATAAATAAGGCTTTGAAGGTGGGGAGAATAATTGTCTGTCAGATAGGAAGAGGGAGGGCATTCCAGGCCAGAGGCAGGACATGGACGAGAGTTTGGCTGTGAGAGAGATGAGATGGAGGTACAGTGACTAGGTTGGCATAAGAAAAAGACAGAGAAGCAGCGTGGCTTAGTAGAAAAAGCATGGTCATGGAAGTCAGAGGTTTTGGGTTCTAATCCCGGCTCCGCCACTTGTCAGCTGGGTGATTTTGGGCAAGTCACTCAACTCCTCTGTTCCTCAGTTACCTCATCTGTAAAATGGGGATTAAGATATGAGCCCCACATGGGACAACCTGATCACCTTGTATCTACCCCAGTGCTTATAACAGCGCTTGGCACGTAGTAAGTGCTTTACAAATGCCAGCATTATTTTCTAGACTGTGAGCCCGTTGTTGGGTAGGGACCATCTCTATCTGTTGTCGATGTATACTTCCCAAGTGCTTAGTACAGTGCTCTGCACACAGTAAGTGCTCAATAAATATGATTGAATGAATGAATGAAGGGGAACAAAGCGTGTGAGCAGAGTTGTAGTAGGAGAGTAATAATAATAATAATAATGATGGCATTTATTAAGCACTTACTCTGTGCAAAGCAATCAATCGTATTTGTTGAGCGCTTACTGTGTGCAGAGCACTGTACTAAGTGCTTGGGAAGTATAAGTTGTCAACATATAGAGACCGTCCCTACCCAACAGTGGGCTCACAGTCTAGAAGGGGGAAAAAGCACTGTTCTAAGTGCTGGGGATGTTACAAGTAATCAGGTTGTCCCACGGGGGGCTCACAGTCTCAATCCCCATTTTACAGATGAGGTAACTGAGGCACAGAGAAGTTAAGTGACTTGCCCAAAGTCACACAGCTGATAATTGGCAGAGCGGGGATTTAAACCCATGACCGCTAACTCCAAAGCCCGTGCTCTTTCCACTGAGCCATGCTGAGTAGCGAGGTGAGGTAGCAAGGTAATTGAGTGAATTATCAAAGCTGTTGCTAAACCGCCTATTCCAGAATCTTATTTCTGGACTGTGAGTTGAAGCTGCTTTGTTTTGCAAGTTTATGTCGGCATTATATTCAAAGCTTGTTCTCTAGAGATAGAAAGAAGTGGAGTAGGGCCAGACTCTATTGCAGTGGGGCTTTGACAGCCATGGCAGGAAACAGAAGCAGCTTGCTAGGAAGCTGCCAAGAAGGAATACATATAACACACACTGTCTTGAAAGCTAACCCTCTGTGCTGGAGCCATTCTGAAGATCCCAAAGCAAGGGCACTGCCTTTATTAATATTACTGATGATGATGATAATGATGACGGTATTTGTTCAAGGGTTTTCTAGGTTCCAGGTACTATGAAGTATGGGAACTATGAAGTGACTCTCCTGGCTTCCTCTTCCACAGCCTAAGTGTGGGGCCCATCCAGATCGGCTGTCCCTCGAGGCATCAGTGGAGCTGGGATAGGACATTTAAGTGTTTTTGGGAAGATAAACCCGTATAACGTTTCTGGGTTTCACCAAGATGGAATTGCATGGGCTTCCCCAGGCCCCCATGAAAATTTTACAACCTCGATCTCTGCAGTTGTCGAGACAGCTGCATCCAATGTTGTGGTAGAGAAAAGGGCTCTTCTATTCACGTAACTCAGCCCTGGCAGCTTTGAGGCTTCTTCTTCTTTGCAGGGGAGAATCGGGTTTTTTCCAAGTTCATCAAGGCGATGTAGACCCATGGCCAGGGCAAATGCTCTTTCTCAGCTTTGAGAGTGGTTTTGCCCAGCTGAGCATCTCTCCCAAACACCTTTGGGTTCAGTTACTCCTGCCTGGAAGCAAAGGATTTGGGGTCAGCTGGTCTCTCCAGGCTGGGGTAGATACAAGTTAATCAGGTAGGACACAGTCCCTGTCATCAGCACCATCATCAATCGTATTTATTGAGCACTTACTGTGTGCAGAGCACTGTACTAAGCGCTTGGGAAGTACAGATTGGCAACATATAGAGACAGTCCCTACCCAACAGTGTGCTCACAGTCTAAAAGGGGGAGACAAACCAAACATACTAACAAAATAAAATAAATAGAATAGATATGTACAAGTAAAATAAATAAATAAGTAGAGTAATAAATATGTACAAACATGTATACATATATACAGGTATATACATATATACAGGTCCCTATGGGACTCACAGTCTTAACCCTCATTTTACAGATGAGGTAAGTGAGGCCCAGAGAAGTGAATTGACTTGCCCAAGGTCATGCAGCAGACAAGTGGAAGAGCTGGGTTTAGAACCCACATCACTCCCAGGCCCATGCTCTATCCATTAGGTCATAATTATCATTATTATTACTGTTCTTATTATATTTGTTAAGAGCTTACTAGGTGTCAAGCACTGTTCTAAGTTCTGGGGTAGATACAAGTCAATAAGGAAAGCAGCATAGCCTAGTGGAAAGATCACAGGCCTGGGAGCCAAAGTACCTGGGTTCTAATACTTCTCCACTTCTCTGCTGTTTGAGCTTAGGCAAGTCAGTTCCCTCACCTGTCAAATCATCATCATCATCATCATCATCAATCGTATTTATTGAGCGCTTGCTATGTGCAGAGCACTGTACTAAGCGCTTGGGAAGTACAAATTGGCAACATATAGAGACAGTCCCTACCCAATAGTGGGCTCACAGTCTAAAAGACTGTGGGGATTAAGACTGTGAGCCCCATGTGGGACAGGGATTGTGACCAACCTGATTATCTTGTAACTACCCCAGTGCTTAGTACAGTGCCTGGCACATAGTAAAATGCTTAACAAATACCATAAATGAATAAAAATTGAGTCAGACAGAGAAGCCCAGTCCTTCAGGGGGCTCGCAATCTAAGCAGGAGGGAGAGCAGGTATTGAAAGCTCATTTTACAGTTCAGTTAAGTGACTTGCCCAAGGTCACACAACAGACAAATGGTATATATTCTGTCCTCCAGACCTGTGCTCTTTCCAATCAATCCATCAATCGTATTTACTGAGCGCTTACTGTGTGCAGAGCACATGCTGCTTCTCAACCTTTTGAGGAAGGGTTGAAGGAACAAGGATTAGTCAGATTGGAAAAGACAAGGTGGAGGGTCAGTTTAACAATTGTCTTTGAGAACATAAAACTTCTACACTGAGGAAATCGGTCAGTCACTTTATTGAGAGCTTACTGCGTGCAGAGTGTTGTACGAAGTGCTAGGGAGAGTACACTATAACAATAAATAGACACATTCCCTGCCCACGACGAGCTACAGGAAGAGACCAGTGTTTTGACAGTTTCTTTCCCTTTAGCTACCAGTTAGTGTGGCAACAAAAATCCTAGTATGGTCCTGGAAAACTGGGACTTCAGATTCTTATTTCATAAGACTCTCGTGGGCTGTGAACTTTGCCGTCTCGTCTCGTTCTCCCTGAGCCAAGCAGGTCAGACTGTAACCAACCTAATTATCTTGTATCTACCCCAATGCTCAGCACAGTGCTTGGGACATAGTAAGAGCTTAACAAATGCAACTGTTACTGTTATTGTTGTTATTATTAATAATGAAAACATGGGGCATTTGGAAATATCCCATGAGCCTCAGTCTCATAATATAGATATAAGAAGCCATTTGTATAGTTGAAATAATGCTTTGGAAGAGTAATTAATTAATTATGGTATTTATTAAGCACTTACTAGGTGCCAAAGACTGTACTAAGTGCCAGGATGATACAAGATAATCAGGTTGGACACTATCCCTGTCCCAAATGGAATTCACGGTCTAAGTAGGAAGAAGTAGGATTTAATCCCCAATTTACAGAGGAGGTAATTGAGGCCCTGAATAGTTAAGAAATGTGCCCAAGGTCACACAGCAGACAAGTTACGGAGCTGGATTTAGAACCCAGGTCCTCTGACTCTCTGTCCTTTGCTCTTTCCACGGAGCCACAAGTACATGCCTGAAAGGTAGTTTTTAATCCAATTGAGTCAAAGACCAACTTTGGGAATTGGGGGACCAACAAAGTGCATTATTTGCATCTCCAGATAGATGTTTTTAAATGTTTTGCCTTCAGTATCTTGAGATTAATGATTCAGCTGTTCTCTTCCCCTGCAACAGTACTGCATAGTTCTTTTTCTTCTCATTCAATCCGTGGCTTTTATTGAGCTCTTCTTGTGTGAGCAGTGTGCTAAAGATTTAGGAGAGTACAATAGAGTAAGGAGACATAATTCCTGCCCTCAAGGAGCTTAGACCCTAGTCATCTACCCTTCAGTAGCCAGTCATTGCCTTCTAACTTTGCATTGGACCGTCTTGTCCTCCCACCTCCCCGAAAGGTGTGTTAAAATTTAGCTCTCAACTGCCGATAGATTCATGGTCAAGTCTCCAGATCTCTTTCTCTCTCTACACAGATAAATGGACAACAAAAATCCAATCGTCTTTCATGCTTTCTCCTTAAACCAATTCCCATTAAGGTATTTTTAGTAATCACTTAATTTTTAATATCAAAACTTGGCTTCAAATGACAGAAGGGAAAGTCTCGGGATGGATTGATATTCTATCTTATTAAATGTAAATCTATAACTCTGGATTTGGAAAGCCACTATTTACAGAAATGTGAGTTAAACTAATGGCATTTGTAAATGCACTGGCCAACAGTTGCACTGTAATTCCTTCACTGATAATGCCACAGGTTTATTTCCTTGTCTTTTTTTAGATAGCACTTACCAATTAGAAGTTTTCTTCAGAAACTTCTGAAGGACTCTGAGAAATGTTCTCAACTGTCTTATTCCTTTAAAATTAGGTCTTAGTACTCCTGCAAATCAAAATATGAGAAACAGGATTAGCAAGGAGAAGTCCATTTTTATTAGTAGGATCAGATCAATATTTTAAATTAGCTTGAATAATATTGAGATAATGTAATTAGATTTTTTTCCACATGAGGTGTTTGGTGGAAAAAACTATGGGTAAAATCCTCTTTAGCCCATACTTTACTTTAAAAATCAATAAATAAGACAAAACTAAAAGTTTTATGTTTTAAAAACTTCTGTTTTAAATCTATAAACTGATGGGCAGAAAAGGAACTAGAGTCCTCTGAAATATAAAACCAGTTTGTGATACTGTGTAACATATAAAAAGTGAGTCTGTGTAATTTAAGTGTTATGGAAAAATTAGAATATCAAGTTAAATATTTTTTCAGTTTATGAAGTGCGTTTGTCTCTTGAAAGTCTTCAGCAAATATCAATTCAGCATACAGGTGAAGGGAGAATGTTAATATTATCACTGTTTCAGAGATGACGCTCGCAGAACTGGTGGATGTGAGAGAGAAGGTAAATACCTTGTCTAAGGCACCAAAGACAGTTAATATTAAAACGGCCAAGTTCTTGAATTCCGGGTTGATAAACCAGTCCTGGTCAATGTTAGTTCAATGAACAACTCCTTCCTTCTGCAGGGTTTAAGTTTTTAGGGGTGTTTTTATGGTATTTGTTAAGCACTTACTATGTTCTAAGCTCTGTGATAAATACAAGGTAATCAGGTTGGACACAGTCCCTGTCCTACATAAGGCTCATAGTCAAATAGGGAGGGAGGCTACAGGTATTGAATCCCCATTTTACAGATGAGGTAACTGAGGCACAGAGAAGTGAAGTGACTTGCCCAAGGTCACACAGCAGACAAGTGGCAAAGCTGGGATTAGAACCCAGGTCTTTTGACTAGCAGGACTATGCTCTTGCTAGTAGGTCAAATTGCTTCTAAGGATAGTAAAAGGCAGTTCACTGATGGAGAGTGGGATGTTAACTATGATGGTACTTTTCCCGACTAGATTGTAGGCTCTTTGTGGGCGGGAATCATGTCTACAGTGATGTCTATTGCACTCTCCCAAGTGCGTAGTACAGTGCTCAGCGGAGTAAGCACTCAATAACTGCTATTACTTCTATTCCTTGATTGATTGTATCTTCCTTTAAGTGGCTTGCCCAAGGTCAAGTGGAGGACCTGGGATTAGAACCCAGGTCATCCGAGGTCATGGGTTCAAATCCCGGCTCTGCTACTTGTCGGCCATGTGACTTTGGGCAAGTCACTTCACTTCTCTGTGCCTCAGTTACCTCATCTATAAAATGGGGATGAAGACTGTGAGCCCCATATGGGACAATCTGATCACCTTGTGTGTACCCCAGCGCTTAGAACAGTGTTTTGCACGTAGTAAGCACTTAACAAATACCATCATCATCATTGTTATATTATTATCATTATTTAGAAGGTCGTGGGTTCCAATCCAGCTCCACCACATGTTTGCTGGGTGGGCTTGGGCAATTGCTTCACTTCTCTGGACCTCAGTTACCATCTGTAAAATGGGGATTAAGAGTGTGAGTCCTGGGCAGGACAGGAACTGTGTCCAACCTAACTTGAATCTACCTCAGTGTTTAGAACAGTGCTTGGCACATAGTAAGAACTTAACACGTACCATAATTATTATCATTATTATTATTATTATTAGTTCCCGCACCTGCAGATTGGGGATGCAATTCCTGTTCTCCCATCTACTTAGACCAAAAGCCCCATTTGGGACCGAATTACCTCGCATCTTCCCCAGTGTTTAATACAGTGCTTGGGACATAGCAAGCTCTTTACAGATACCGCAACTTGATTGAATTGGGTAGCTAGGCAAAACATTTGATGGATTAGATAAGCTTCTAAAAATGATATGTATGACTGCCTTAGAACCACACTTTATGATTCAGTGCTCAACAAGGAAAATGAAGGTACTAGAAACTGTGAGTATCTGAAACGTTCTAAACTTGAAGAAAGATAGCAATCGGAGGGAAAGCCAACTGGCTTCACAGCCAAAGATTTCACCTGGAATGAAGATAACGGGGAGATGAATAGCAGCAACAGTTGCTGGAACATCTAATTCATTCATTTCATTCAATCGTATTTATTGAGTGCTTACTGTGTGCAGAGCACTATACTAAGTGCTTAGGAAGTACAAGTTGGCAAGATATAGAGACGGTCCCTACCCAACAGTGGGCTCACAGTCTAGGAGGGGGAGACAGAGAAGAATACCAAACATACTAACAAAATAAAATAAATAGAATAGATATGTACAAGTAAAATAAATAGAGTAATAAATATGTACAAACATATATACAATTATAGATATATACACATCATTAATCAAATCACAGTCTAGAAGGGGGGAGACGGACAACAAAACAAAACATATTAACAAAATAAAATAAATAGAATAAATATGTACAAATAAAATAAACAAATAGAGTAATAAATACGTACAAACATTTATACATATATACAGGTGCTGTGGGGAGAGGAAGGATGTAAGGTGATGGGGAGGGGGAGGAGGAGGATCTAATCCGGCATTAGACACACCAACTGAATTTTCACTGATGCTAAGATCACTGTGTTGAGGGGTCTGTGGGTAATGACTGTCACAGAGCGAGGTGACATCCCATTAAAGGCAGATTCATGCTGGGATGATGCTAGAATGGGTGAAGAGGAGGAAAGAGAGTTGTAGAAATGGCTTGCAGGTGGAATACAATGCTCCTTTGTGCAAATTATTAGCAAAAATCAGGAAGAGAATGCAAGGAAATTGCCCTCTAGACTGTTAGATTTCGCCCAAACGTTTTGTTAGCCCTCTAGACTGTAAGATCCTTGTGGACAGGGAATTTGTCTATCAGCTCTACTGCACTATTCTCTCCTAATCACCTAGTACATTGCTCAGCACACAGAAAGTGCTCAATAAAGACCATAGATTGATTACAGCAGTCTTGAAGTCCCACGATATCTTTGGTTCCCTCCTCTCTATAATAATAATGATAATGATAGTAGGAATGGTACTTGTTAAGGGCTTACTATGTGTCAAGCACTGTCCTAAGCCCTGGGGTAGATACAAATTAATCAGGTCGGCCACAGTCCCTGTTCCACGTGGGGCTCACACTCTTAATCTCCATTTTACAGACAAGGTAACTGAGGTCCAGAGAAGTGAAGTGACTTGTCCAAGGTCACATGGCAGAGATGTGGCAGAGCTGGGATTAGAACCCAGGTCCCTCTGACACCCAGGACTGTGTTTGATTCACTAAGCCATGTTGCCAAGGTTCAAAAATCTGGGACAAGTAAAATCTCCACTAGCCCTTAAAATGGACTCCATCTCCACCCACGTGGGTCAATGTCAGCTCCTGCTCCTCACGCAGTGTGGTTTAGTGGAAAGAGCCCAGGCTTGGGAGTCAGATGTCATGGGTTCTAATCTCCGCTCTGCCACTTGTCTGTTGTGTGACCTTGAACAAAGTCACTTGACTTCTGTGTGCCCCAGTTACCTCATCTGTAACACAGAGATTAATCAGTCAATCAATCAATCGTATTTATTGAGCACTTACTGTGTGCAGAGCACTGTACTAAGCGCTTGGGCAGTACAAGTAGGCAACATATAGAGACAGTCCCTACCCAACAGTAGGCTGTGAGCCCCACGTGGGGCAACCTGATCACCTTGTATCTGCCCCAGTGCTTAGAACAGTGCTTGGCACATAGTAAGTGCTTAACAAATTCCATCATCATTATTATTATATCCAGAATAGCCCCTATTAATAATGATAATAATAATAATAATGATGGTATTTGTTAAGCGCTTACTATGTGCAAAGCACTGTTCTAAGCACTGGGGGCATACAAGGTGATCACATTGTCCCACGTGGGGCTCACAGTCTTCATCCCCATTTTACAAATGAGGGAACTGAGGCCCAGAGAAGTTAAGTGACTTGCCCAAAGTCACACAGCTGACAATTGGCAGAGCTGGGATTTGAACCCATGACCTCTGACTCCAAAGCCCGTGCTCTTTCCACTGAGCCACGCTGCTTCTCTGTTGGTCAGTGGGGATCTCTGATCATCCCCCTCTTGGTCCAGACCAATTTGCCCGGTCCATTCCCACATCCAAGTGCCCAAAGGCGCTGCTTCCGAGCCATGGAACATGGCAGTAAGCACTTGGGCCGAGGCGGGGGCTGGGAACCCTCTCACTTGGCTTTCACTTTTACTGTGTTAGAGAGTCACTGGGCCAGTGAAAGGCCAGAAATTGTTATGCTTCCAATTGGGTACGTTTGGGCCAAAACCAGCTCTTTAAATACACCAAAGCAAGCTGTGAACTGCAGCTCGACAGTCAAACCTCAGCAGGATTTCAAGACTGATGCTATAATTAGCAGCAACAGCTTGAAGGAAGACAGACCAGTCACTAGAAATCTGAAATGAAGCCAGCACTGAGAGAGAAAGAGAGATTCGCTGGTCGATCCAGACTTCCCAAAGGAAACTTGGTGGCGTAGTGGAGAGAGCACTGGCTTGGGAAGCAGAAGGTCAAGGGTTCTAATCCTGACTCTGCTACTGTTGCTGAGTGACCTTGGGAAAGTCACTTCACTTCTGTGAGCCTCAGCTGTATCATCTGTAAAACGGGGATCGAGACCTTGAGTCCCATGTGGGACAGGGACTGTGTCCAACCTGATCTGCTTGTATCCACCACAGCGTTTAGTACAGTGCCTGGCACAGAATAAGCACATAACAAATACCATAATTATTATCATTATTGTTATTATATACTATTTCCTTTGGGTTCCATGCGGAACAGGGACTGTCTGATCTGATTAACTTGTATCTACCCCAGTGCTTAGAACAGTGCTTGACACACAGTAAGCCCTTAACAAGTACCATTCTTACTATCATTATCATTATTATGATTATTATTACAGAGAGGAGGGAATCAAAGATATCATGGGACTTCTTTCCCACAGACATTAAGCTTTATTTCAGTAGTTTGTTTATTGTTTCTTTGGAACAATTTAAATTGTCACATCGCCAGCTCCTAAGAAGAATGGAATACATTAAAGTGCTTACTATGCAGTGAGCATTGTGCTCAGCACTAATGTAGATACAGGATAGTCAGATTGAATTTAGTGCCTATCCAAGAAGGGCTCACAGTCTAAGGGAAAGAGAGAACAGGCATTTAATCCCCATATTATAATAATGATGGCATTTGTTAAGCGCTTACTATGTGCAAAGCACTGTTCTATGGATGATGAAGCTGAGGTGCAGAGGAGTTAAATAACTTGCCCACAGTCACACAGCAGGCAAGTGGCGGGACTGGGATTAGAACCCAGATCCTCTGTCAGGCCTGTTCTCTTACCACTAGATCATGCAGTTCTTGCCTCCCTAATCTTTCATTCATTCAATTGTATTTATTGAGCGCTTACTGTGTGCAGAGCACTGTACTAAGCACTTGGGAAGTACAAGTCGGCAACATGTAGAGATGGTCCCTACCCAACAACGGGCTCACAGTCTAGATGAACCAGACTGGGAAAGGGGTAATGGTCAGCAGCAATGAAAGATCTTTCCAGAATATTTGGAGGCTTTCCTTCACTTCTTTCAATCTTATTTATTCATTCATTCAATCGATCATATTTATTGAGCACTTACTGGCTGCAGAGCACTGTACTAAGTGCTTGGGAAGTACAAGTTACTCATCGCCTCCTCTTGTCTTGTCCAAATGCCATCTTCAGCCTCAGATTTTAGAAATCCAGATTTCTTCCCTCTCCCTGCTTTTTGATGTGCTTTCATCATATAACTAAAATAAAAATAACAACTTGGTTAGTTGTCATCTGACTCAGCTTCAGAGATAGTTTCCAGATGAATTCAGGGCACCTGATGAGAGCAAGCATCTACCACTGCTATTTCTATGCCGGGCATTTTCCCAGAGTTCAGACAAAATGCGGTGTTGAATTTGCCCTCTCGGGCCAAGTTGAATAATTTTGCTGAGCCCGGTTGCTCTGGTTAAGTCATCCCGGAAAGCACTAATCAGGCATGAAGGCAGGCAAGGACACCCTTGTCCACAATTCATTCATTCATTCAATTGTATTTATTGAGCGCTTACTGTGTGCAGAGCACTTTACTAAGCACTTGGGAAATACAAGTCGGCAACACATAGAGATGGTCCCTACCCAACAACGGGCTCACAGTCTAGATGAACCAGACTGAGAAAGGGGTAATGGTCAGCAGCAATGAAAGATCTTTCCAGAATATTTGGAGACTTCCATTCACTTCTTTCAATCTTATTTATTTCTTCATTCTATCGTATTTATTGAGCGCTTACTGCATGCAGAGCACTGTACTAAGTGCTTGGGAAGTACGAGTCGGAAACATATGGAGACAGTCTCTACCCAACAACGGTCTCACCGTCTAGAAAAGAGAGACAGACAACAAAACAAAACATATAGACAGGTGTCAGAATCGTCAGAACAAGTAGAATTGTAGCTATATACACATCATTACCAAAATAGAATAGTAAATATGTACAATTAAAATAAATAGAGTAAAAAATCTGTACAAATATATACAAGTGCTGTGGGGAGGGGAAGGAGGTAGGACTTTGAGTGCTTACTGTGTGCAAAGCACTGTACTTAGAGAAGCAGCATGGCTCAGTGGAAAGAGCATGGGCTTTGGAGTCAGAGGTCATGGGTTCAAATCCCTGCTCCGCCAATTGTCAGCTGTGTGACTTTGGGCAAGTCACTTCACTTTTCTGGGCCTCAGTTTCCTCATCTGTAAAATGGGGATTAAGACTGTGAGCCCCCCGTGGGACAACCTGATCACCTTGTACCCTCCCCAGTGCTTAGAACAATGCTTTGCACATAGTAAGCGCTTAACAAATGCCATTTTTTAAAAAGTGCTTGATTCAATCTAAGACTTGACTCTGCCTTCTGAGTTTGGGGCTGGAGTTGGTGGTAATATCTATAGCAGGAATGAGAAATATTGCTGAGAAGAGAGCTGCTTTGTATGGAAGCAGTGTGGCCTAGTAGAAAGAACATAGGCCTGGGTGTCAGGGGTCCTGGGTTCAAATCCCAACTCTGCCATTTACCTACTGTGTGACCTGGAGAGGTCTCTTCACTTCTCTGTGCCTCAGCTTCCTCAGCTGTAAAATGGGGATTCAATATCTGCTTTGCTTCCTACTTATGTGGGACAGGGATTGTGTCCAATCTGATTGATTTGTATCTACACCAGTGCTTAGTACAGTGTTGAGCACATAGACAAGCAGCGTGGCTCAGTGGAAAGAGCAGGGGCTCAGGAGTCAGAGATCATAAGTTCTAATCCCGGCTCTGCCACTTGTCAGCTGTATGACTTTGGGCAAGTCACTTCACTTCTCTGTGCCTCAGTTACCTCATCAGAAAATGGGGATTAAAGACTGTGAGTCCCAAGTGGGACAACCTGATTACCTTGTATCTCCCTCAGTGCTTAGGACAGTGCTTGACACAGAGTAAGCGCTTAACAAATACCATTACTATTATTATAGTGAGGGCTTAACAAATAGCATTAAAAAAATCCCCTAGCCATATTAGCCCTGATCTCTCAAGTCAGGCAAACTCTAAAGGTTGTCTCTTCAAACTGGGTTAAGAAGTATTAGATATACTGGTTGGCTCTTCTTACGATGCAAGAAATTAAGAAAAGTTTGGCTGTTGGCCACGACAATTAGTCACTTTAACGGAAAGAATGATAATCAGAGGTTTGCAAGATAATGAACCAATTTTCTTCCTTGCTGACAGACCAATGCCGTCTTTTTTAAGCGAATCAAGAAAAGCATCAGGCCTAGGGTAAGCTCACTCTGTCCACTGAGAAAGATGCACTACGTCTGATGAGCAAGTGAATTGTGTTTTTACCTCCTCTTGTGCCTCTCTCAGACAATTAGTTCCTGGACAAAAGAGCCAGGGAGAGAAACGGATCGGTACCATGTAAGAGCCTTTTATGAAAAATTATATTTATTCATTGAAAGGAAAGGAGTGCATGGTCCTTGTTCTGTCTCTCTGAAACCAAATGTCTCTGAAGCAAGAGTTTCTGTTGAGGTTGGGTGGGGCCCGTGGTGGAAGAAAACTAACATTTAACGAGGCTGAACCTGAGAAAGAAGCAGACTGAGGAAAGACCAGTTCTAATTTCTTATGTCTTCATTTCATGTCACACTTGGCTAATATCCCCTTTGTGCCATGCTTACGAAGATATCAGTTGCTCCTGAATGTAAAGATGAGTAACTCGATATACAATCTGATATCTTTCAGATAAACAAAAGAGCAGCTAACCTCATGTACAAGTATGGAGTGTACAGTACAGAACGCATTTGCCATTTGGCTTAGTCCATGAAAACAAACAGCTATCTCCATCTGCTCCTGACCAGGCTTAGGGCCAGGCACTTGGTGTTGCTTCCTGTCTTTTTGAACAAAAAGCTATTTCCCCAGCCCATGTTCTCCCGGAATGTTAGGAACAAGCCTCAATGAATTCCATGTCAAAAGTTCCATTTTAAAAGTTAAATGAAATGAACATAAAAAGTCTGGAGTTGTACCTAGCCAGGATTGATATTAATGATCTCACTTCAAATTCAACTCTGTTATATTTTACTCTCCCAAGCACTTCTATCAGTGAGAATAATAATAATAATACTCGTTAAGCACTTACTAAGTACCGGCACTGTACTAAGAGCTGGGATGGATACGAGTTAATCGGTTTGGACACATTTCCTGTCCCACATAGGGATCCCAGTCTTAATCCCCATTTTGCAGATGAGGTAAGTGAAGCCCAGAAAAGTGAAGTGACTTACCTAAGGTCACACAGCAGATAAGTGGAGGAACCGGGAATAGAACCCAGGTCCTTCTGAGTCCCAGGCCCATGCTCTATCCACTAGGCCATGCTGTTGTTGTATCCAGTGCTTAGAACAGTGCTCCAGCACTTAGAACAGTGCTTTGAACATAGTAAGCGCTTAGCAAATACCAAAATTATTATTATTATTATTATTATTATTATTATTATTATTATTATTATTATCAGGTCACAATCACCCTTGGAATTCATGAATTCAGGCTCCACAGTCTACAAGTGGCAGAGTGCTCTAGCTTCCCCCTGAATTTTCCAGAATAGAAATGATCCTCTACCTTGAGGTGAGAACATTCCCCAATGCCACTACCCATTCAGTCGTAGTTCAGATCATCATCTTTCATCATCTCCCTCTCCATCAACTTGACTGGAGCAAGGCCAATCACCCATAATGAAGGAGCAGATTGGATTTTTCCAAGTACTGAGACGCAATGACCCCTTCCCTCAGCAGATCGAGCTACTAGATTCGGAATCCTTTGTCTGACCATCGCAGGAGCCACGGTCACAAGCTGAGCTACCAAAATCCAAAATAACAGGTTAAAAAGCCTCCCTGAAGGCCCTCCACTTTCTCCTTTGTGTAGGAGCACAGAGGGGGTTGGCGAGAGATTTGCACCCTTACTATTTCTTATGAAAACTTCTAGGACATCACCAAGGGGTTTGGGCGAGTTAGCAGGTTTTGCACTCTCCTGCGGTGATCGCAAGCCAATTTTCCTTCTTAGAGTCCGGACAGAAATGAGAATGTTCCTGATTAGGGAACAGGATAACAAACAGTTCAGCACAGCCCTCTACAGGTCTAAGAACTACACAGCTGAATAGAAAGTACAAATTATATTTCCTTTCCTCTTCAAGGAAGCAGTAATCATCCAATTCCCTTTAATGGTCCACGACCTGCAGCGGGCAGGAGGGAGGAAAAGAGTGGTTGTTATTTATTTTTGTTGATTTTTCTCCGGCTAAGCAGAGCTTTTTACTGAAGTTTCCTTTGTGCTTTGAGTTTCCCTAGTGAAAAGTGACAAGGGAAACTCAAGATAGAAAAATCACCCCAGCCATAAGCCAACAACCATCTTAACCATCTGCTATTGAACAGACTTTTCTCGCTTTAGTGGTGTCTTGGGCACTGAGGGGGTGGAGGTGAAGGAGTGGTGAGTTTTTTTTATATTATCAGTCAGTCAATTAGTGGTATTTATTGAGCACTTATTGGGTGTGCAGGGTACTGTACTAAGTGCTTGGGAGATTACCATACAATACAGTTGGTAGATAATGCCCACATGGAGATTATGGACTCCTCTCCCCCTCCTCCCCCTCTCCATCCCCCTCATCTTACCTCCTTCCCTTCCCCACAGCACCTGTATATTTGTATATATGTTTGTACATATTTATTACTCTATTTATTTATTTATTTTACTTGTACATATCTATTCTATTTATTTTATTTCGTTAGTATGTTTGGTTTTGTTCTCTGTCTCCCCCTTTTCGACTGTGAGCCCACTGTTGGGTAGGGACTGTCTCTATATGTTGCCAACTTGTACTTCCCAAGCGCTTAGTACAGTGCTCTGCACACAGTAAGTGCTCAATAAATACGATTGATTGATCTAAATTGGCCTCACAATGATTTGGCGGATCAAGGCAGATGTCACTATTTACATTTTACAGATGGAGAAATTGAGGCACGGAATGATTTAGTAATTTGCTGTATGTGCTGGTCTGAAGTGCAAATCCTGCTGTGCCACCAAGTCTGTGACCTTAAGTAAATACTACTATTGCTAACTGGTTTAGTAGAGGTCGGGAGGGATGCTAGCAATCAGTCAGTCAGTCAGTGTTTGTGGAGCCCCCATTTAGGGCAAAGCAGGGAAGAAGGAAGGAAGATACCACTGATTGATTGATTGAAAAGCGTCTTGGCCTAGCTATAGGTGCCCACCAAAATGTGGGCCTTTCCTGGGGTAGGTAAGAGAGAGAAAGAGAGAGAGAGAGAGGGAGAGAGAGGAATGGAAGGAGGACAAGTAACTAGGATTTACCGCTTTAATAATAATAATAATGATGGCATTTATTAAGCGCTTACTATGTGCAAAGCACTGTTCTAAGTACCATGTTTAGGATAATAGCGTTTAGGGTAACTGCTTTAACATAATAATAATAATAATGTCATTTGTTAAGCACTTACTATGTGCAAAGCACTGTTCCAAGTGCTGGGGGGGATACAAGGTGATCAAGTTGTCCCACGTGAGGCTCACATCTTAATCCCCATTTTACAGATGAGGTAACTGAGGCTCAGAGAAGTGAAGTGACTTGCCCCAAGGTCACACAGCAGACATGTGGCGGAGCCTGGATTAGAACCCATGACTTCTGACTCCCAAGCCTGTGCTCTTTCCACTGAGCCATGCTGCTTCTCTAGGGAGGGGTCTTTTGAACTGTGCAGTCCCTGGGGGTTGAGACGGACTTGGGGCTGATTTGACCAGTCCTCGAGGGTCTGCCAGCCCTGCCCACCACCCCCGTCACCCACCCCCAGCTCCCCGGAGGCTCTCCACCTCCCTTGGCTCAGGGACAATTCCCTGGGAGGGGAAGGAAGCACGAACTGTTGTTGCAACCCTGCCCTCCTCTGGGAAGACTTGTAAGCCTACTGATAATAATAATAATGATAATGATGGCATTTGTTAAGCGCTTATTCATTCATTCATTCATTCATTCAATCGTATTCATTGAGCGCTTCCTGTGTGCAGAGCACTGTACTAAGCGCTTGGGAAGTCCAAGTTGGCAACATATAGAGATGGTCCCTACCCAACAGCAGGCTCACAGTCTAGAAGGGGGAGACGGACGACAAAGCAAAACATATCAACAAAATAAAATAAATAGAATAAATATGTACAAATAAAATAAAGAAATAAATAGAGTCATAAATACGTACAAACATAGATACATATATACAGGTGATGTGGGGAGGGGAAGGAGGTAAGGTGGGGGGGAGGGGGAGGGGGGAGGAGGGGAAGAGGAAGGAGGGGGCTTCGATTGTGCTTGGCACATAGTAAGCACTTAATAGATGCCATCATTATTACCCACTGAGCCTATGGGCAAAGCACTGTTCTAAGCGCTGGGGGGGATACACAGTGATCAAGTTGTCCACGTGGGGTTCACAGTCTTCATCCCCATTTTCCAGATGAGGGAACTGAGGCTCTGAGAAGTTAAGTGACTTGCCCAAGGTCACACAGCGGACATGTGGTGGAGCCGGAATTCGAACCCATGGCCTCTGACTCCAAAGCCCATGTTCTTTCCACTGAGCCATGCTGCTTCTTCCACTGAGCCATGCTGCTCCTCGGGGTTCTCAAGTTCCGGGGTTCTGATCCGAGTTCTAAAGTTCCGGCTGACCCTCCAGGTCCCCTGCATGTGTTCAGCTGAGAGATTCCAGCTGAGAGAAGCAGTGTGGCTCAGTGGAAAGAGCCCGGGCTTGGGAGTTACAGGTCATGGGTTCAAATCCAGATTCCGCCACTTGTCAGCTGTGAGACTTTAGGCAAGTCACTTGACTTCTCTGTGCCTCGGTTACCTCATCTGTAAAATGGGGATTAAGACTGTGAGCCCCATGTGGAACAACCTGATCACCTTCTATCCTCCCCAGTGCTTAGAACAGTGCTTGGCACATAGTGCTTAACAAATGCCATCATTATTATTATTAACAACAATGATAATAATAGTGGCATTTGTTGTATGCTGACTATGTGCAAACCACTGTACTAAGCGCTGGGGTAGGTATGAAGTAGTCAGGTTGGACAGAGTCCCTGTCCCATGTAAGGCTCACAGTCTAACTAGGAGGGAGAGCAGAAATTGAATCCCCATTTTGCAGATGGAAAACTGAGGCACAGAAAAGTTAAGTGACTTGCCCAAGGTCACACAACAGGTATGTGGTAAAGCCAGCATTAGAACCCAGCTCCTCTGACTTCGAGGAGCGTGCACTTGTGGGAAGGGATAGTACCTACTAACTCTATTGTAGTGTACTTTCCCAATCAATCAATCATATTTGTTAAGCGCTTACTGTGTGCAGAGCACTGTACCAAATGCTTACTACAGTGCTCTGCACAGTGTAAGTGCTCGATAAGTATCACTGATTAATTGGTAATTAGTTATATAGGCTATAAAGCATCCATACATGATAAATTCTGTTCACAGCCAAGTATCTTCATCAGTGAGCTGAATGCCCCTGTGAATTCTGCTACCAAGGTGGCAGACTTTACAGCAATGCAAAGATAAACAAAGATTTACAAGCAAAGTGTATTTTCCTGCTCTCTTTTGCCTGTGAGACCTGCATCTATCACAAACACCACTTCCAACTTCCAGAGATTTTCCACTAATGCCATCTACAGGCGGATCACACAGTCCATCAATATAATATTAATAAAATAATAACGGTATTTGTTAAGTGCTTACCATATGCCAAGCACTGTACCAAATGCTGGGATAGATACAAGATAATGAGGTCCCAAATGGGGCTCGAAGTCAAGGTAGGAGGGAGAACAATCAATCAATCAATCAATTGTATTTATTGAATGCTTACTGTGTGCAGAGCACTGTACTAAGTGCTTGGGAAGTACAAGTTGGCAACAGAGACAGTCCCTACCCAACAGTGGGCTCACAGTCTAGAAGGGGGAGACAGAGAACAAAACCAAACATATTAACAACATAGAATAGATATGTACAAGTAAAATAAATAAATAAATAAATAGAGTAACAAATATGTACAAACATATATACATATACATATTTAAAAAAAAAAATCCTGTACCAAATTTGACTCCACCTAGTCTCACTTTTTTCCCTGAAGTGTGTTTCTAATTTACCAAGGGAGTCTTCCAGACCTCCGTCAACAGATTGGCCCAGGGGTTAATTTCTTCCCCATAACGTACCTTTTCCAGCCCCAAGTAGTCAAATCTTGAGGAGGAAAATGATTTGTGAAGCACAACACACTCTGGAATTTTTTTTTTAATGGTATTTGTTAAGTGCTTACTAAGTGCCGGTCACAGTAACTAAGTGTTAGGGTGGATACAAGATAATCAGGTATCTTATAATCAGATAATCAGAACAAGTATTGAATCCCCATTTTGCAGATGAGGGATCTGAGAGACAGAGAAGTGAAGTGACTTACCCAAGGTCCCACCGTCACAGCAACGCTTGTGAGATCATACCTTTTCTGAGTAGGATAGGTGAAGCGAATGGGCAAAGGTAGGATTTCCAAAGAGCTGCTCTGTGGAGAGCTGAAATGGGGTAATAATGATAATAGTGGTATTTGCTAAGCTTCTACTCTATTGCAAGCACTTTACTAAGTGCTGGTGTAGATGTAAAATAAACAGGTCAGACCCAATCCCAGGCCCCGTCCCAATCTAAATGGGAAGGAATACAAGTCAGTCAGTCAGGGAGTCAGTTGTACTTATTGAACACTTACTGTGTGCAAAGTACTGTACTAAGCATTTGGGAGAGTACAACATAACAATAAAACAAGTGCTGAATCCCTATCTTGCAGATGAGGAAATTGATCCTCAGAAAAATTAAATGACAGGCCCAAGGTCTCACAGTAAGTAAGTGATAGACCTGAGATTAGAACCCAGGCCCTCTGCCTCCCAAGCGTGTGCTCTTTCCATTAGGCTATACTGCTTCCAAGAAGCTCTAAGACTCACTGAAACAAGACCCCAAATGCTGTGCTATACAGGTAGACAAGTTGGAAGACAGCCACAAAAGGCAGTTATACATAATGTACAGCACTTAGAACAGAGACAGAGAAAATAATGACATCATGAGGGAACGATGAAAACTCCACCAAGCACTGGGGGTACAAAACTCATCTGGCCCCCAAGGGACAATTTTATAAGTGCATGTTGTTAAAGCGATTGTCCGTGTTGCATGGGTTTTATTGTTACACTCCCACCAATAAAACAATCTTATTCCTAGTGCCATTTCCTAATTCAAAGGTAGATATATATGGACAAAAGAAAATATAGAGAGCCATATCTTTCATGTTTAGCTTTTTACTACCCCACGAAGAATTGCAAACCCAGAGCCCCTTCCTCTTTTGTGCTTATTTCTTACACCGCCCTCATTTCTCTTCATGTTTTCTCATTTTTCCTTTTATTTCACAAGTATCAGATTTCTCCAGTTACAATATGTAAGACATCCCCGCAGGAAGAAATTGATGAATTGCTCCGCGTATGACTTATATTTTGCTAGAGTTCTCCGGTTCTTGAAGAAAATAACCCTGCTATGCCTGTCTTCTCCCTGCTCTTCTTTTTTTAATTGAAAGCTTAGAGGGCAGCTGCTTCATGCTTTTCAGACTTCCAAGGCTTGATCCCAGGTGGTTCCTTGGCTTGGAATTCTTCAAAGAGCTAGAAATCCACCTTTCATTTCTCTGGGAGATGGGTGATTCAAGAAGTGGTGACGGAGATCCTGTGTGTAGGACCAAAGATACTCTTGGCAAATAAGCAGTCCATGGCACATAAGAATGTTTGCTATGTGGGAGATGTGGCTTTGACAAAAGGGGTTGAATAAAGCATATGAGGCTGAGAGGCAGCTGGGAAATGTAGCAGCTTATAGACAAGACTTACAGACTCAGCTTAACCAGCTCTCCTATGGCAAAGGAGAGGAGAGCCTTTTGGGCAAAAATCCAAATTATGGCAGCCAAACGTCTGCTTTTATCTGAACCACCAAGCCGCAGATCTGGGAACCAGAGTGTTCCTTTTGAAGCAGCTCCTGTCATTCTGCATTTGGATGTTTTCTACCAACAAATTCACCTCCAGCCCATACTTATAATAAGGCTACCCTATTGCTTTTCTCCAGTTAGAGGACATTTGTTTTGCATATTTTTACTTACAATTGTTTGTTGAATTGAAGGCAATATAAGATGAAGTAAAATTAGTATACAACATTTCACCTACAACAAATTTATTCAAATCCAGTGTTTCTAGTTTGATACCCTGAAATTCACAGCAGCGACTGTAGGTTTCTTGAGGGCAGGAATCACGTTGACTCATTCTACTGCACTCTCCCAAGCAATTGGAGAAGCAGTGTGGCCTATTGGAAAAAGAGAGTCAGAGGAGCTGAATTCTAGCCCCTGCTCCACCACTTGCCTTCTGTGTGATCTTGGACAAGTCACTTAACTGTTCTGTGCCTCAGTTTCCTCATCTGTAAAATGGGAATTAAATGTTCTTCCTCCCCCTTAGACTGTGAACCCCATGTGATATAGGGTTAGTATGTTTGGTTTTGTTCTGTCTCCCCCTTCTAGACTGTGAGCCCACTGTTGGGTAGGGACTGTCTCTATATGTTGCCAGCTTGTACTTCCCAAGCGCTTAGTACAGTGCTCTGCACACAGTAAGCGCTCAATAAATACAATTGAATGAATTAATGAATGAATGTGTCCAACTGGATTAGCCAGTATCTACCTGAGTGCTTTGTATAGCCCTTGGCACATACTAAATGTTGATAAATACCATAATTATTATTAATACAGTGCTTGCTACTAAATACTGTTGATTGATTCTTAATGTGGAGGATTGCCATGTGAGTGGGTAAGGAATAGATAGGTCCTCTAAGCACCTCAATCCAGTGTATCATCAATCAAACAATGTTTTTTTTTTTGAGTGTTTACCATACGCACTGTGCTACATGCTTGGGAGAGTAATAATAACAATAATGTTGATGGTATTTGCGAAGAACTGTTCTAAGTGCTGAGTACAGTGCAGCCGAGTTGGTGGAGCCGTTCCCTGCCCACAAGGAGCTTACAGTCCTTTAAAGAGGGACACAGACATCAATATGCATAAACGTTTTATGGTGAATGAGATTTCTGTTTTAGGTTCACATGAAGGATTAGACAAACTGGCGAATTCACCAACCAATGATCCGAGACCACCCCGGAGAACCTCCTTAGCTGACAGCGTGGACGGAGAGGCAGATGAATCAGACCAAGGAAAGATTGGAAAAGTAAGGTCAGAGCTGAGCATCTCTGATGGTCAGAGCTAAAAATCTCAAAGAAATTCTCACACTGTAGTCACAACGGACTGCCAATGCAGTTTTGGCCTAATTTCACCACTCAAACCATCCAGCCCGTTCAGTAAGAGTCACAGGTTTTCTGGGTTGGTCCATGTTCAGCTCCCAGTCAGTCAGTCAGTCGCATTTATTGAGTGCTTATTGTGTGCTGAGCACTGTACTAAGCACTTGGGAGAGGACATTATAACAATCAATGGACACATGACCTGCCTGCAACGAGCTCCCAGCTCTCCAAACTACTTGGGCAGCTCTACTTCACTTCCCAGCAGGGACTCATGTCTTCTCTTCTACCCTATCCCATGATGTCCTCTTACACAACATGATGAACAAAGTTTCCTTGTATATCCAAATCTAAGGGAGAAGGAAATCAACTGAAACTCGAACAAAAGCATTGTCATTACCGGTTCAGACTAATGATCTTCCCTAGTATTCTGTCCTTAAGAGTGGCCACAGGATACTTGAAAGAACTGAAGCAGCATAGTGGCTTAGTGGATAGAGCACGGGTCTGGGACTCAGAAAGACCTGGGTTCTATCCCGGCTCCATCCCTTTCTTCTCCTTCTACGGCCCCCTCTTCCCCCTTAATAATAATAATAATAATAATGATGGCATTTATTAAGCGCTTATTATGTGCAAAGCACTGTTCTAAGCACTGGGGAGGTTACAAGGTGATCAGGTTGTCCCACAGGGGGCTCACAGTCTTAATCCCCATTTTACAGATGAGGTAACTGAGGCACAGAGATGTTAAGTGACTTGCCCAAAGTCACACAGCTGGCAATTGGCGGAGCCAGGATTTGAACCCATGAACTCTGACTCCAAAGCCCGGGCTCTTTCCACTGAGCCACGCTGCTTCCCCTTAGCTGGGTGTTTTCTAGTTTCTCTATGCAACCACTGCTGAAACTTCCACCTTTAACACTTCATCTCATTTACAGCTGTAACTATTATCAAAAAAATTTAGCCAGCCTTCCTATTTGTGTTTTAAATTCAACTCTTCTAGGGCCCAGTAAAATCCAAGACTGGCTTGATATAGTAGCGCAGAATTCTGGCTACAGTAGGTTGGGGAGCTTAGGACTCTCTGCTATTGAGGTCTTTAAAGAGACTGGGTGGGACTTGTAATGACTTTTGGTTTCTGTGCAGATCTTGGAGCATGGTCTGAGAGAGTTGGAACCTTTGTACACGGCTGAGCAGAAGTTTATCACCGAGTTCTTCTTGCTGAACCAAGACGGCCACCAAGAAGGGCTGGAGGAGGTAGGTCAGTGTAAGTGGAAAATGGTATAGAAGGTGGCTTTGCCTTTTTGAGGCCTTAAATAAAGTCGTCAAGAGAAGCAGAGATGATTAATGACCAACAAGTGACTATAACATATCTAATGTAGTCTCCTAACTGCTTAGTACAGTGCTCTGCATACAGTGAATGCTAAATAAATACCATGGACTGATTGGTTGTATCCTACAACTGAAAACAAAACAAAACAGAAATCAGAGGGATGGAGAACCTTCTAAATGAAGATCGACAGAAAAATTTGGGGCTCTTTAATCTCTAAAGATGGTGGCTGATAAGAGACTGTGAGCCCGTTGTTGGGTAGGGACTGTCTCTATATGTTGCCGATTTGTACTTCCCAAGCGCTTAGTACAGTGCTCTGCACACAGTAAGGGCTCAATAAATACGATTGAATGAACAAACACGAATGAAGTGGATGAAATCAGGGTGAAGAAATACCCACTACATTTTAAGGGGAAAGCTCAGTTAAACAAGAGGAAGTACACATCTACCCTCAGAGAACAGCAAACACGTGAAAATTGTTAGCTTGGGAAGTTGTGAAGCTGCAAAAACCAGTATCAATCAGTGATATTTATTGAGCACTTACTGCACGCAGAGCACTGCGCCAAGCACCAGGAAGAGTACAATACAGGGGAATTGGTAAAAAGATCCCGGCCTACAAGGATTTTACAGTCTAGAGGAGGAGGCAAACATTAACATAAATTATGGCTAAGTGCATAAGTGCTGTGGGGCTGTGGGTAAAGTGATCAAGTGGTTAAATGGTAATAATAATAATGATGATGGCATTTATTAAGCACTTACTGTGTGCAAAGCACTGTTCTAAGTGCCGGGGAGGTTACAAGGTGATCAGATTGTCCCATGGTGGGCTCACAGTCTTAATCCCCATTTACAGATGAGGTAACTGAGGCCCAGAGAAGTTAAACGAGTTGCCCAAAGTCACACAGCTGACAATTGGAGGAGCTGGAATCTGCACCCATGTCCTCTGACTCCAAAGCCCTGGCTCTTTCCACTGAGCCACGCTGCTTCTCTAATGGTATTGATCTAAGTGCATGAGTGATGCAGAAGGGAGAGGGAATCTGGGAAATGAGAACTTAAACGGATAAGGCTTCTTGGAGGAGGTGTGATTTTAATAAGGCTGGACAAATTCATACATGATCAATCACCAGTGGAATGTATCGAGCGCTTACCGTGTGCAGAGCAGTGTGCTAAAGGCTTGGGAAAGTGCAATATAATAGAGTTGGTAGACACGGTCCCTTCCCTCAAGGAGCTTTCAATCTAGTGGAGAAAACAGACATTAAAATAAATTATAGATACGGAAAGCAGCAGAGCATGAGGATATGTATCTGTGGGAATGAGATACCAGCATTGAGCTATTAGAGGGAAAATTAGGTAGGCTGGATGTCAGAGAGAACCACCATGACTCAGTTAGTAATAATAATAATAGTTATAAATAGTACTTGTTAAGTGCTTACTGTGGGCCAGGCACTGTTCTAAAAGCTGGGCTAGATCCAAGCTAATCAGGTTGGACACAGTCCCCATCCCACATGGGGCTCAGACTCTTAATCCTCTTTTAGAGATGTGGTATCTGAGGCCCAGAGAAGTGAAGTGACTTATCCAAGGTCACAGAGCAGACATGTGGTGGAGGCGGGATAGAACCCAGGTCCTTCTGAGTCCCAGGCCTGTGCTCTATCCACTAAGCCACTGTGCTGCTTCAGTTCTTTCAAGTAGCCTGTGGCCACTCTTAAGGACAGAATACTAGGGAAGATCATTGGTCTGAACCAGTAATGACAATGCTTTTGTTCGAGTTTCAGTTGATTTCCTTCTCCCTTAGATTTGCTTCTTGGAGGGATCCCTTTTTTATCCTCCCCTCCTAAGACCCATTGCTGTTCCATTAACTTTCCTCTTGCTATGATTCCTGGCTCTCTTGGGTTGGAAATGAGGAATTTCCCTTCAGAAGCTTGGTGTGCTTCAGGGTTTCCTCTCAGAGCAGCTCCTCAGGGGACGTGACAAACCACTGCTTGGGAAGAAGCAACCCAGTCCCAGGTAGCACTGAACACAGGCAATCAATCAATCAATCATATTTATCGAGCACTTACTGTGTGCAGGAGCACTATACTAAACACTTGGGAGAGTACAAATCACAGAGTTGGTAGACACCTTCCCTGTCCATAATGAACTTACAGTGTAGAAGGGGAGACAGACATTAATATAAAAACATGAATGACAGATATGTGTGTAAGTACTGTGGGGCTGAGGGAAGGGTAATTGAAAGGTTGCAAATCAAAGTGCAAGGGTGATACGGAAGGGAGTGGGAGAAAGGAAAATAAGGACTTGGGCAGGGAAGGCCTCTTGGAGGTGATGTGCATTCAATAAGGCTTTGAAAGTGGAAAGAGTGACTGTCCGATATGAAGAGGGAGGGCGGGCCGAGCCAGAGACGGGATGTGTTCAAGGGGTCAGTTCAAGGCAGGCCATGGCCACAACTTTCTGGATTTCACGGTGAAGGAGCAGGCATAGATTTTGAATTACTTCTTGGGGACTTATTCTGTGGATTTTCTCCATGGTACGAGAAAATCTCTCTGGAGCATCTTTAGGTTTATCAAAGAGAGCAGAAGGTCACACTCTTTCCATCCTCTAGAAACCACAAAAAATGGCAGCAAGGCATGAGGGAGGCTTATCAATTCCAGGTAGGGGGAAACACCCAAATTTAAAGGTCTGGACAGGAGTCCTGTGGAGGGGGCAGGGGGCAAGTTACCCAAGTGCCTAGGTGATGTAGAACTGCCAAAGTGGAAGTAGGAGTGGGAAATAGGGTGGGGGAGATGAGAGGTGAATCCAGGAAGGCCTCCTGGAGGAGCTGGGCTTTCAGAAGGGCTTTGAAAGGGCAGTAGCATTGGCAGAAATCCAGACATCAGGCCAACGTCTGCAACTTCAAATTTACCCTCACTTGGGTTGTCCCCCGTGGGACAACCTGATCTCCTTGTAACCTCCCCAGCACTTAGAACAGTGCTTTGCACATAGTGAGCACTTAATAAATGCCATTATTCTTCTTCTTCTTATTATTATTATTAGATTAGTGTTAGTGGAATTAGTGGCAGGGACCACAAACAGAATTATTATTATTTTTATTATTCATTGTATTTATTGAGCACTGTACTAAGTGCTTGAGAGAGGACAATATAACATCACATTCCCTGCCAACAACGAGCTCACAGTCCAGAGAGTTCTGCTCCCTTTAATCATCAGTCAAAGGTACTTTTTGAGGGTTTACTAGGTACAGAGCACTGTACTAAATGCTTGGGAGAGTACAAAACTACAGAGTTGGTACCCCATTCCCAGCCCACAACCAATTTATAGTCTAGAGGGGGAGACAGACATTATTATAAATAAATCACTAATAATAATAATAATAATGGTATTTGTTATGTGCTTACTGTATGCCAAGCAGTGTTCTAAGTGCTGGGGTAGATACAAGATTATTAAGTTGTCCTACATGGGGCTTACAGCCTTAATCCCCATTTTCCAGATAAAGTAACTGAGGCACAGAGAAGCTAAGTGACTTGCCCAAAGTCACACAGATGACAATTGGTGGAGCCGGGATTATAACCCACGACCTCTGACTCCCAAGCCTGTGCTCTTTCCACTAAGCCATGCTGCTTCTCATAATTATGGTATTTATTACGTGCTTAGTATGTGCCAGGCACTGTTCTAATCACTGGGGTGGATACAAGCAAATCGGACTGGACACAGTCCCTGTCCCACATGGGGCTCACAATCCCAATCCCCATTTTCCAGGTGAGGTAACTGTGGAACGGAGAAGTGAAGTGACTTGCCCAAGGTCACAGAGCGGACAAATGGCAGAGCCAGAATTAGAACCCATGACCTTCGGACTCCCAAGACTGTGCTCTATCCACTATGCCAAATTGTTTTGTAATTCATAGCAGATCATTTATAAATGTGTATATAAGTACATGACCTTCTTTTTAGATCCTTGATCCCAGTGAGGTGAACCTGGCATCATTGGCAGCATCTCGCCACACCAGAACAACACCCCAGTAAGTATGTAAATGACCAATAAAAATGGGCATAGCTTGATGTACGATCCATCGTACATGGGGTTGTTCGGTAATGAAGGTTTGGCAACCTCAGCGTAGGCCATCAACAAGGCCAAGCTTCTTCCTCGACCCTTCCTGAGACACTGAGCAAGTCCAAAAAGAAACTCAGAAGAATGAACCTCATCGACATACTTCAATTTGGAAAGTAGAATGTCTCTCCTTTTCCCTTGAGAGGAGGAATTGTGGAGGACGGAGAGAGGGGAGAGAAGAATCCCAGTCACCCAATCAGACCTCAGCAGGATATTAGCTGACGGGTCGTCTTGCTGATTTGTCTGATTGAATCCTGGTGTGCAAGATGGACATGATTTGCAAATAATAGTCATAATAATAATGATGGCATTTATTAAGCGCTATGTGCAAAGCACTGTTCTAAGCACTGGGAAGGCTACAAGGTGATCAGGTTGTCCCACGGGGGGCTCACAGTCTTAATCCCCATTTTACAGATGAGGTAACTGAGGCACAGAGGAGTTAAGTGACTTGCCCAAAGTCACACAGCTGACAATTGGCAGAGCCGCAAACCAACAAGGCCGCTGTGCTGTCTGATGCCTGCTGTGTCAACATGAACAAGTCTCTTAACTTCTCTATTTCTCAGTTTCCTCCTCATCTGTAAAGTGAGGATTCAATAACTGCTCTCTATATGATGATGATGATGGTATTTGTTAAGCGCTTACTATGTGCAAAGCACTGTTCTAAGCGCTGGGGAGGTTACAAGGTGATCAAGTTGTCCCATGGGGGGCTCAAAGTCTTAATCCCCATTTTACAGATGAGGTAACTGAGGCACAGAGAAGTAAAGTGACTTGCCCAAAGTCACACAGCTGACAACTGGCGGAGCTGAGATTTGAACCCATGACCTCTGACTCCAAAGCCTGGGCTCTTTCCACTGAGTATATCCCTCAGACTATAAGCCCCCTGTAGACAGGGACTGTCTGACCTATTGCATATACCCCAGCTCTTACAACAGTGGTTCATTCATTCAATCGTATTTATTGAACGCTTACTGCGTGCAGAGCACTGTACTAAGTGCTTGGGAAGTACAAATCAAGCGGTTAGCACATTGTAAGTGCTTCACAACTTACAAGTGCTTAGAACAGTGCTCAGCGCTTAGAACAGTGCTCAGCGCTTAGAACAGTGCTTCAACGCTTCGAACAGTACTTTGCACATAGTAAGCGCTTAACAAATGCCATCATTATTATTATTATTCACAAGTGACACTCTTATTTTTGTTATTACTTTTAACTCAGGCTTGATGAAGGCATAATCCAGATGCTGAAAGAGATCTTTAGTTCTCTTGAGTCGGAACTGAAAAACTTTATCAGCGCTTGCCAAAGAGTTCACCAGTTCAGCTTCCTTCAAATCCTGGTCACCTTGAACGATTATTCATCTGATGCCCGCGCCTCTGCCTCGACTTCCTCCTCAGCTTTCTTCATCTCCATCCTCAGTCAGATCCTTCACCAGGCCCGATCTACCTTCTATAACTGTGTGGTGAGTGCCCATCCATTCATTCATTCATTCAATCATATTTATTGAGTGCTTACTGTGTGCAGAGCACTGTACTAAGCGCTTGGGAAGTACAAGCTGGCAACATAATTGCCCAGTTCCTCTGAAAGGATTTTCAGGTGAAGATGTCAGCAGAAAACACCTGTCCCTGTGGCAACGAAGATGACTGTGGGTTTTTTTGCATATGGGAGCGTGTGCTGGTATGGACAGTGTCTAGTGAGATGAGGAGACTTCAAGCGGTTCAGTAGAATAGCAGTGTGGCTCAGTGGAAAGAGCCCAGGCTTTGGAGTCACAGGTCATGGGTTCAAACCCCAGCTCTGCCAATTATCAGCCGTGTGACTTTGGGCAAGTCACTTAACTTCTCTGGGCCTCAGTTCCCTAAAACTGTAAAATGGGGATTAAGACTGTGAGCTCCCCGTGGGACAACCTGGTCACCCTGTAACCTCCCCAGTGCTTAGAACAGTACTTTGCACATAGTAAGTGCTTAATAAATGTCATTATTATCATTATTATTATTATTCAGTAGAAGAAATGGGCTCTGTTCGGTTTAATCCTGGATGAGATTGACAGTGGTCATAGTGGAAGTCATCTGGTCTAGTGGATAGAGCACAGGCTTGGGAGTCAGAAGGACTTGGGTTCTAATCCCCATTCCACCACTTGTCTTCCATAAGACTTTGGGCAAATCACTTCACTTCTCGTGTCTCAGTTCCCTCATCTGTAAAATGGGGATTAAGACTGTGAGTCCCATGTGGGACAGGGACTGTGTCCAATTTGATTAGAAGAGTGCCTGGAAAATAGTAAACACTTAACAAAGACCGTGAAAAAGTGGTGGGGTTGATGGCTGCTTGTTGGCCTGTTTGCAGTAACATGAGAACTCACTGAGCACTAGGAGTTGTGGCTCCATTGTACCTGAAAACTTCAGTAGGTCACCTGGTTCAAAGTTTTCTCACAAAGCCATTATCACAGCCAGCCCTGGACTGAGCAGAGCACCGAAAGATGGAGCAGATCTTGGAAAGTGGAAGAATATATCAAACTGAATGTGGGGGCTCCTGGGTCCCTTCAGAATTGAGGCACACTGGCCAGAAGTATTAAGGGGGGAAGCTGGGATGGCCAATTTCAGAGGTTTGCTTCCCCACTGTAGGGCAAAAAAAGACATCTTAGATCTTGAGAACCCTAGTTACATCAACATAATGGAGCTTGACACTTCAATCATCAGCATCAGGATCGGGAAAGAAGTTTTAGTGACCCATGCGCTATTTCTCATTCTGCAGCAGTCAGGGGAGCTGGGTGGGAAGTAGATGCTTAAAAAAGAAAAATACTCACTACGGCAACTCCCCTTGGCAGGCTGGAAAGCCATTGTATTGCTTAATGGAATTCTAAAGAGTACTGGAACATTACAGAAAGCTGCAAAGCCGAGATACAGTCCTGACACCCCACCCAATACTCTATCCATCAGCCAGGGTCATTAGAACATCAGTATAATATAATAATATAGTATAATAATAGTAATGATGGTATTCGTTAAGTGCTTACTATGTGCAAAGCACTGTTCTAAGCACTGGGGGGATACAAGGTGATCAGGTTGTCCCATGTGGGGCTCACAATCTTAATCTTCATTTTACAGATGAGGTAACTGAGGCCCAGAGAAGTTAAGTGACTTGCCCAAAGTCACACAGCCTATAAGTGGTGGAGCTGGGATTAGAACCCATGACCTCCGACTCCCAAGCCCGTGCTCTTTCCACTGAGCCACGCTGCTTCTCTATCTTCACATAATAAGCACTTAACAAATACCACCATTATTATTACTATCTGGTACAATTTCCACTGGTGTGTCATGTTACATTGTCACCCAACGGTTAGGTGTTGTACTTTTCTCTCTCTCCGGTTAGTGACACGGATTGGGATTGAGAGAATTGTTCTCTAACAACCTCCTTGCGGGCTGGGATCATGTCTCCAATTTCTAGTGTATTGTAGTACAGATCAGTGCAGTCAACTCTCAATAAATGCATTTGATTGATTAATGAATTAATTAATGCTCCCCTGCCTTTGAGACAAAATGTAAAGGAATCTCTCTGACACTTCAAGCTCCCACATTATGGGGATAGGAGGAGTAGTAGTAGCAGTAGTCATTATAGTAGTAATTAGTAGTAGTAGTACTACTTAGTACTCTTTTAGACTTAGTAGTCTTAGTAGTCTTTTAGACTGTGAGCCCACTGTTGGGTAGGGACTGTCTCTATATGTTGCCAATTTGTACTTCCCAAGCGCTTAGTACAGTGCTCTGCACATAGTAAGCACTCAATAAATACAATTGATGATAGTAGTAATGATATTTATTAAGCATCTACAGAGTGCTATGTACTGTTGGAGGTGCTTGGGAAAGTACAACACAAACACAAGACGTATACCCTGCCCATAAGGAGCTAATAATCTAATGGGAGAGACAGATGTAAAAATTATTTAAAATAGCGGAAGCATTAAGAAGAAGAATAAGACTACGATTGAAATTTCTACATATGTGTTTTGTTGTGGGCAGGGAAGATGCTTACGCATAACAGTGCTCCTCACACCGTACGTGCTCAAGTAAATGCCACTGATTAATGGGTCATGAGGAAATAGGAAAATAAATAAGAATAGATAATATTAGAAGGCACACCTGAAAATTGATATGTATAAGCGAGCTCAGAAGATGGGTATAAGTAAGTACATAAAAATTAGGGTCAGCCCAACTCCAACTACATCAGAACGAAGCAGAGTGTCTCAGTGGAAAGACCATGGGTTTTGGGGTCAGAGGTCATGGGTTCAAATCCTGGCTCCGCCAACTGTCAGCTGTGTGACTTTGGGCAAGTCACTTCACTTCTCTGTGCCTCGGTTACCTCATCTGTAAAATGGGGATTAAAACTGTGAGCCCCCCATGGGACAACCTGATCATCTTGTAACCTCTCTAGCGCTTAGAACAGTGCTTTGCACATAGTAAGCGCTTAACAAATACCATCAGCAGCAGCAACAGCATCATCATCAGTAAGAGAATCTACTCTCAACATCCTCTGCCTGCATTTCTAATTTCCTTTGGAGCAGTGACCTTAATGTCCTCTAACAATAGGCAAAGAGTTTGCATTGGTCTTGCGTTCTCAAGAAAATCTATTGAATAAACTTCCCACAGAACAATTTGTGATTTTTGTTTTGTTTGTAAAGATGATCTTCTTTCCTCAGAGGGTTCGCCTATGAAATTGTTAAGCATCGGAAGCTCTGAAGAAGGCTAGAATCTGCTTCCCTGGTGCTATAAAAAACAACAGCTATCCTGCCTGGGGTGGTTTAGGAACGATGAAACTAATGCAGCTTTATAGCTATGATTATAGCTTTATCTATAACATATACTTGAGTTTAAGGCCATCCAAGACCCTTTTGCGTTCTTAAGATGAGCACAAGCCAGTTCTCTCTCCCTTCTTTGTCCCCTGTTTTCCCTTCGATTCCCCACTCATCATCATCATTAATATCGCCAGTGACATTTACTGAGCATTTACTATGTGAAGAGCACTGTACTAAGCACTTGGGAGAGTATAACACAACAGAGTTGGCACACACGTTCCCTGCCCACAGTGAGTTTACAGTCCAGAGGGGGAGACAGACATTAATGTAAATAGGTGCTGTGGAGATCAGAGTGGGGTGAATATCAAATGCCCAAAGGTCACAGATCTAAGTGTATAGACAACACTTAGAGAGAATCAGCTAGAGAAAAGAGGTCTTAATCTTGGGGAGGCCTCTTGGAGGAGATGTAACCTTAATAATGCTTTGAAGGTGGAGGGAGTGGTGATCCGGTGTATATGGATGGGTAGGGAATTTCAGGCTGGGGGAGGACATGGGAAAGAAGTTGGGAGCTGGGTAGATGAGATAGCTGGCTGTAGAAGAGCAAAGTGCTTGGACTGGGCTAAAATAGGAAATAAGTGAGGCAAGGTCTGTGGGAGAGCTGAATGAGTGCTTTAAAGCCGATGGTAAGGAATTTCTGTTTGATGTAGAGGTTCTTCAGGAGTGTGAAAGACATGGACTGAAAGTCTTTTTAGAAAATGATCCACACAGCAGAGGAAAGTAAGGACTGGAGTGGGGAAAGACTCCAGTGACAGGGAGGTCAGCAAGGAGATGGATAACAACAATAATAATGATAATAATGGCATTTGTTAAGTGCTTTCTGTGTGCCAGGCACTGTACTGGGGTGAATACAAGCAAATGGGGTTGGACACAGTCCCTGTCCCATGTGGGGCTCCCAGTCTCAATCTCCATTTTACAGATGAGGTAACTGAGGCACAGAGAAGTGAAGTGATTTGCCCAAGGTCACAGAGCAGACAAGTGGTGTAATGGGGATTAGAACCCATGACCTTCTGACTCCGAGGCCTGTGCTCCATCAGCAGGATAGAGCTCTTCCTCTCTTCCTCCCTTCAAAGCCCTACTGAGAGCTCACCTCCTCCAGGAGGCCTTCCCACACTGAGCCCCCTCCTTCCTCTCCCCCACCTCCCCCTCCCCATCCCCCCGCCTTACCTCCTTCCCCTCCCCACAGAACCTGTATAGATGTTTGTACATATTTATTACTCTATTTATTTTGCTTGTACATATTTACTATTCTATTTATTTTATTTTGTTAATATGTTTTGTTTTGTTGTCTGTCTCCCCCTTCTAGACTGTGAGCCCGCTGTTGGGTAGGGACCGTCTCTATATGTTTCCAACCTGTACTTCCCAAGTGCTTAGTACAGTGCTGTGCACACAGTAAGTGCTCAATAAATACGATTGAGTGAATAAATGAATAAGTTCTTGGATCAGTGTGGTAGCAGTTTGGAAGCAGTTAGCTGCAGAGAAGAAGCAGAGAAGAGCACAGGCTTGGGAGTTATAGGTCATGGATTCTAACCCCAGCTCTGCGATTTGTCTGCTGTGTGACTTCGGGCAGGCCCCTTAGCTTCTCTGTGCCTGAGTTACCGGATTTGTAAAATAGGGATTAAGACTGTGACCCCCAATGTGGGACATCCTGATTATTGTGTCTACCCCAGCGCTTAGAACAGTGCTTGGCACATAGTATAAGTGCTTAACAAATGCCATAATTATTATTATTATTATTTGAATGGAGAGGAAAGGGTGGATTTCAGCCATGTTGCGAAGATAGAACCACAGGATTTGGTAACAGATTGAAGTTGTGGATTGAATGAGAGATAAATCGAAGACAATGCCTAGGTTACCAGCTTGTGAGATACTGAAGGTAGTGTTATTGTCTGCAGTGAGGGGAAAGATGGGGGAGGACAGGATTTGTGGGAAGGTCAGGAGTTCAGTTTGGGGCATTTTAAGTTTGAGGTGTCGGTGGGACGGCCAGGTAGTTATGTCCTAAAGCAGGAGGAAATGTGAAAATGCAGAGAAGAGAAGTCAGAGTTGAAGATGGAGATTTGGGAATCATCTGAATAGAGATGGTAGTTGAAGCCAGGGAAACAAATGATTTCTCCAAGTGTGAAGATGGAGAATAGAAGGGGACCTAGAACTGAGCCTTGGGGGACCCCCACTATCAGAGAGTGGGAGGCAAAAGAGATTGAGAAAGCATGGTCAGAGACGTAGGATGAGAACCACTGGAAGTCAGAAGGGACTATGCCTGGCCCATACTAAATGCATAACAAATGCCATAATAATAATGGAAAGAGTGTGATCATGATAGAAATTCTCCCCCTTTTCTCACACAGTCTGTTTGACATGTCATGTGCTCAGGGCAAGCTTCCTGCTTTTTCTTTTTGTCTTCCCATTACCCAATTCAGCTCCTTCATTGACAGAATCTTGTTTGTCTTGATACAATAATTGCAAGCATGCTTGTTTCATTGTTTCAATACTTACCTTCATGTAATTTGGAGAGCCAGAAAAACAAGCTATTGGTGACATCTGCTCTTCCCGGGCACTGGAACCAAAGGAGCAGTTTTGCACTTGTGGTTAAAAGACAACAGTTCATTCATCAATCATTTGTATTCGATGAGTGCCTATTGTGTGCAGAGCACTGTAATCTCAGGCCAGGCTTAGCTCTAGGTAGATTTCATATCAAAAAGAGTTACTTAGACTGTGAGCTCCTTTGGGACTGGGAATTTATCAAACCTGATTGTCGTATATTTATCTTAGCTCTCAGTACAATGCTTGGCACATAGTAATTGCTTAAAAAATGCCACCATTACTATCAGTCTTCCAAACACGGATCTACTTGATTCTTATGAGAGCGGATACAGTCCAGACCTAAAAGTCAGAAGGACCTGGATTCTAATCCCAGCTCTGCCATTTGTCTGCTGTGTGACCTTGGGCAAGTCACTTAACTTCTCTGTGCCTCAGTTACCTCATCTGTAAAATGGGGATTGTGACTGATGAGTCGTCAACCAGGCAAATGTGTTTGTCTTCTTGCCTCTAGGCTTCCCTGTGCAAGGAGATTGAGGATGTGAAGGTTTCTGGCAAGGTGAAGCTTGGTGTTCTGCCGTTCATCAGTCGCTTTGAGGAATTTGTCACTGTTTCCGAAGATGCGTTCAAATCGACTAAGAGGAGAGAAGATCTGGACAGGGCTCATGGCAAGCTGATAGACTTGGTCTTCAAGAGCAGTGAGTGAACAGAAGCCCCATTTCAGCCAACTCTTAAAATGAAAATCCCTAAATAAATGACTATAGTTTGAGTGAATGTCAAGTCAAAAGTCGAAGGTTTTCAAGAATCCTGGAATATTACCCTTTATTTCACGTTGGTTATTTTGTTCTAATGACTTCTTTCAATATTTCTCACTCCGAACTTCCCCTTTATCAGATTAATTCAGAGATTTATATATCAAAGTACCTTTTTTCCTGAGGAATGTTAATCACTTTTAAATCCCATTTGTCCCTGTAACATCTCTGTGAAATAAGTAGAAGGATATAACGTATTATATTCTTCATACAAATGTTAATTAATTATTATGATATTTGTTAAGTGCTTATTATAGCCTAGCACTGTGCTAAGCATGGGGGATAATCAATGCAGCATATCAGACACAACCCCTGTCCCACAAAGAACTCACATTTTACAGACGGGCAAACTGAAGCACAGAGAAGTTAAGTGACTTGCCCAAGATCACATGGTAGGCCAGGATTAGAACCCAGGGCTCCTGACTCTGAGACTTGAGCTCTATCCACTGTGCCATTTTCATATGGGGAAACTAAAGCAGAAATACATTAAGTGACTTTACCATATGGTGAGTTATTGGAAGATCCAGGACTAAAATATAGATAACCTTCTTCCCATCTCAGTGGTATGACTCCTTTCCTTTCATTCTTGCCTTTGGACTTTACATTTCATTCCTTTTCACAGTTGATAAGCTGTCCTCCGCAAACCTGAAGATCAATGCGGACATGGTCAAGATGGAAAATTTCCACCACATTTATTGCTTTCTCTCCCAAACGAAAATCCAGATCTTGGAAGACAGAAGGAAGGAGGCGAAGAAAAGGTACAGTGAGCATTTGGACAGGTATGTCATCAAATACCTGGGCCAGCCACTGGAGAAGCTAAATGTAAGTTTTAAAATTATCAATCAATCAATAACATTTATTGAACACTTCATTCATTCGGTTGTATTAATTGAGTGCTTACCATGTGCAGAGCACTTGGAAGAGTACAATATAATGATAAACAGACATATTTCCTGCCCACAGTGAGCTTAGTGTGTGCAGAGCACTCTACTATATGCTTGGGAGAGTATAATATGACAGAGTTGGTAGACACATTCCCTTCCCACAATGAGCTCACAGTTTAGTCAGATCCCCTCAATCGTCACCTGCTTTTTAACAGGGTTTACAGAGGTGCAGTTCTGAAGCACTGGCATTCCATGACTTGGCTGAGTGTTTTCATGGGTAGCTCCTACTATGGGGAAGACCCCTTCTCCACCAGCTGGGATTTACCTCCTGGAATATCATGCATCTGAAAACTGTAAAGCTCTTTTAAACCTCCCTGCTTCTCTCTCGGTGAGCAGGGACAGGGATAGAGTGTAAACTCATTGTGGGCAGAGAATGTGTCTGTTCTATTGTACTCTCCCAAGCACTTAGTACAATGCTCTGTACACAATAATTGCTCAACAAATACGATTGACTGACTGAGACAGAAGGGGAGAGAGAAAAAAGTAAGAAAATGAAATAGAAATGACCATTTCAGATCTCTATGAACTTTGGGCCCTAATTTTCAATCCTACTACTTTTTTATGGTGTTTGTTAAGCGCTTACTATGTGTCATCCCTTTACTAAGCGCTGGGGTATACACAAGCTCATTAGGTTGTACACCAAGCGTGTCCCACATTGGAGTCACGGTCTTAGTCCCCATTTTACAGATTAGGTAACTGAGGCACGGAGAAGTGAAGTGACTTGTCCAAGGTAACACAACAGAAAAGGGGTGGAGCTGGAATTAGAACTCAGATCTTTCTGATTTCCAGGTCAGTGCTCTATCCTCTATCTATCAATAATAAACTTGTACTTCCCAAGTGCTTAATACAGTGCTCTGCACACAGTAAGTGCTCAATAAATACAATTGAATGAATGAATGAATGCTGCTATCTTCTTGTTCACACACATACATTATAGAGGATTGACTGGTGTCATTTTTTCCTGCCCCAGACCTTCTGGAAATCATTCTAAAACAAATACTACCCTTCTCTTTTGGCCATCAAGCAGAAGAAAACTGTCCCATCAGCTCCATGGGACCACGATTCCCTCCCTTATCTCAGGGTCATGCCTAACTCTGGCAATGAAACTTGGCTCTTTTTCCCATTGGCTCGTGACTCAATGCTCATATGATTTGATTGAAATTTGAATTCTCCTGCTTTGGAAAATAAACAGACCTCCAGGGGCCCACTCACCACAACTGTCCACTTATCATCTCTTTTTCCATTCTTCCTCAATCTGATTTCAACTGTTGATTATGTCAAGGGGCATTTCCATTGATACGGTGATGCACAATCTATTTGCTTCTTTTATTTATTTATTCTCATCACTGAGAATTTGATGTTTGTAGCATCCTGAAAGGCCTGGTATAATCACTGTAAACATGGCTGATGCCTTCTCTGTGTTTTATAAGCTTGTGGTGGGCAGGGAACATATCTACCAACTCTATTGTTTTGTACTCTCCCTAGCGCTTAGTACAGTGCTCCTCACATGGTAGACACTCAATAAATACCATGGATTGATTTTCCTCAGGGAGAGCTGTACCATGGTTAAATGGTGTGCTGCACCCTGTGAGTTTGATCAGAGTTGTGGTTATCAGAAAAGTCCCCTTGATAGAGATGATTCACATTTTCTCGCAAGTGTCTTCTGAGTCATTAACCGCAGTTTATTGACTTGAACAATTCTTACTGTTGGCAGCAACCCTAAGTCAGTGTCTTAGGGATTCTACTTAATGTCATGGAATGACAAAATGCCAAAAAAAATCAATTTTCTTCCGCACCAGTAATTTTATTGTTGGTGACCAGGTACACAAAACAAAAGGGCTCTCTTATCAGTCAGTCAACCTTATTTCTTGAGCACTTACTGTGTGCAGAGCACTGTACTAAGCGCTTGGGAGAGCACAATATAACAGACACGTTCCCTGCTCTCTTCCCCTCTTCAAAGCCCTACTGAGAGCTCACCTCCTCCAGGAGGCCTTCCCAGACTGAGCCCCCCTTTTCTCTGCTCCTCCCCTTCCCCATCGCCCCTACTCCCTCCCTCTACTCCACCCCCTTCCCCTCCCCACAGCACTTGTGTATATTTATACATATTTATTACTCTGATTAATGATGTGTATATATCTATAATTGTATACATGAATATATGTTTGTACATATTTATTACTCTATTTATTTTGCTTGTACATATCTATTCTATTTATTTTATTTTGTTAGTATGTTTGGTTTTGTTCTCTATCTCCCCCTTTTAGACTGTGAGCCCACTGTTGGGTAGGGACTGTCTCTATATGTTGCCAATTTGTACTTCCCAAGCGCTTAGTACAGTGCTCTGCACACAGTAAGTGCTCAATAAATATGATTGATGATGATGATAATTGTATTTATCTATTTTGATGGTTTTGATGCCGGTCTACTTATTTTGTTATGTTGCCTGTCTCCCCCTTCTAGAGTGTGAGCCCCTTGTTGTGTAGGGATTGTCTCTGTTGCCAAACTGTCCTTTCCAAGAGCTTAGTACAGTGCTCTTCACACAGTAAGCACTCAATAAATATGACTGAATGAATGAATGAATGAATGAATGCCCATAATCATCTTATAGTCTAGAGCTCTCTTGGCTCTGTAAGTGACTTGATTGCCTTAGTTAAGCAGAAACTTTGGTATTCATCGTTACAGTATTTATTAAATGCTTACCATGTGCTATGCTCCATGATAAACACTGGGGTAAATATGAGATACTTAGTCCGAATCTTGTAGGCCTAATTTTCTCCCCTGAATGAGGTCTGCTATAGCAGGGGACAGACATTCTGTCTGTCAAGGGAATAAACCAAGGAAGGGCTGCTAATTTGACCGTTTTCTCTGTCTCCGCAGTGCTTCTTCGATGGCGTGAAAACCCGTTTGGCCCAGGGGGTGAAAGAGGAGGAAGTGAGTTTCCAGCTAGCATACAGCAAGCAAGAACTCCGGAAGGTGATTGAAAAGTATCCTGGCAAGGAAGTGAAGAGGTCCTTAGAGGTGCTTTATAAAAAGATTATCAAACATCTCTCCCCAGAAGAAAACCTGCTACCGGTACGTTTTCCTTTGATGTTGCATATCTGAGGATTTCACTTTCTTTCTTTAATCAGTCGGTCAATCAATGGTATTTATTGAGTGCTTACTAAGTGTACAGCACTGTACTAAGAGTTTGGGAGAATACAGTACAACAGAGTTGGCAGACATGTTCCCTGCCCACAATGAGCTTACAGTCTAGAGGGAGAAACAGGAATTAATAAAAATAATATATAACGTAATTTAAGGATCTATGAATATAAGCACCATGGGGTTGAGAGTGGGAAGCAGCATGGCATAGCAGATACAGCATGGGCTTGAGAGTCAGAAAGTCATGGATTCTAATCCCTGTTCTGCCACTTATCTGCTGTGTGATCTTGGGCAAGTCACTTAACTTTGCTGTGCCTCAGTGACCTCATCTGTAAAATGGGGATTGAGATTGTGAGCCCCACATGGGACAGGGATTGTGTCCAACCCAATTTTCTTGTATCCACTCCAGTGCTTAATACAGTGCCTGGCACATAGTAAGTGCTTAACAAATACTGTCAGCTGTGTGACTTTGGGCAAGTCACTTCACTTCTCTGGGCCTCAGTTACCTCCTCTGTAAAATGGGGATGAAGACTGTGAGCCCCGTGGGGGCCAATCTGATCACCTTGTAACCCCCCAGCGCTTAGGACAGTGCTCATTCATTCATTCATTCATTCCATCGTATTTATCGAGCGCTTACTGTGTGCAGAGCACTGTACTAAGTGCTTGGGAAGTAGGGAAGCAGCGTGGCTCAGCGGAAAGAGCCCGGGCTTTGAAGTCAGAGGTCATCGGTTCAAATCCCGGCTCTGCCACTTGTCAGCTGTGTGACTTTCAGCAAGTCACTTCACTTCTCTGGGCCTCAGTTACCTCCTCTGTAAAATGGGGATTAAGACTGTGAGCCCCACGTGGGACAACCTGATCACCTTGTAAATTCCCCAGAGCTTAGAACAGTGCTTTGCACATAGTAAGTGCTTAATAAATGCCATTATTATTATTATTATTATTATTATTATTATTATATAATCACCTTACCTCCTTCCCCTCCCCAGCGCACCTGTATATATGTATATATGCTTGTACATATTTATTACTCTATTTATTTATTTTACTTGTACATATTTATTCTATTTATTTTATTTTGTTAATATGTTCTGTTTTGTTGTCTGTCTCCCCCTTGTAGACTGTGAACCCGCTGTTGGGTAGGGACCCTCTCTATATGTTGCCAACTTGTACTTCCCAAGTGCTTAGTACAGTGCTCTGCACACAGTAAGGGCTCAATAAATACGATTGAGTGAATGAATATTATTATTATTATTATTATTATTATTATTATTATTATATGTCCAAGGATCACAGATCCAATTTCAGGGTCTTGGGCTGATTTCCCAGGGTTGGCTGAAGGATGAAAGAGATTTATGAACAGTAGTGGTCCTACTTATGCTTCTGTAGTATCCATTTTATTATTCTTAATTATAATGTTAAAAATGTATGATTATTAATAACAACAACATGAATAATAGATTTTGTTAAGTGCTTACTATATATCAAACACTGGGTTAGATTAAAAAATAATCAGGTTGGACACAATCACAGCCTAAGTAGGAGGAATTCACCATCTTACAGATGAGGAAACTAAGTTACAGAGAAGTTCAGTGAATTGCCCAAGGTCATAGAACAGGAAGATGGGAGATCCAGGATTAAAACTCAGGTCTTCTGACTGCCAAGTCCATCCTCTTTCCATTAGGCTCCAGTACCTTTGTTTCCCTCTCTGGATTACCTTCCAAAGTTTTCCATTTTCCTGGCTAATGGAGTCTTCTCACTATGATCTACTCCATTCCCTTCAGGAAAAGGAAGCCTTTTCCTGCTTTGTATCATTTGAGCTTGAGAACCAAATGGACTGCTAGGGGCCAGATGAACAGTCTAGAGAGCTGGATTTCAGTGGGTGTCAAACTTTTACTCATATATACTGTGTGGACTGTAACTCAAGATCTTGAAAAACAAAAGAAAAATGATTTTGGCCTGAGGGAATACTCAATTTGGTAGAACGTTTCTCTGATTGTCAACCCAGCTTAGCGTTTCTATAGGACATTGCCTATCCCAGAACTATTTCTAGAGATGCTTCCTAGCTGCATGGCCTGGTTAAAGGAGGCATTTCCTACAGTATCAATCAATCCATCATATTTACTGATCGCTCACTGTGTGCAGAGCACTGAACTAAACTCTTGGGAGAATAAAATATTACAGTCGGTAGACACATTCCCTGCCCACAAGTTTACAGTCTAGAGGTGAAGACATATATTGATATAAATAAATACATTTTTAATCTATTCATAAGTTCTGTGAGCCTGAGGGAAATTTAGGTGAAGGAAATAACACTCTATTGGGCTAGATATAGCAGGCCAAGCATCCAGCAGATGCAGACAAAATAAGCTAAAGTAGAGCGTGCCTTAAAAAATGAGTATAAGGGGCAGGGTATTCTTGGAATGGATTGCTGACTCCTCTAGACTGTAAGCTCATTTTGGGCAGGGAATGTGTCTGTTATATTGTTATATTGTACTCCCCCAAGCATTCATATATTCTTTCAATCTTATTTATTGAGCACTTACTGTGTTTACAGCACTGTTCTAAGTGCTTGGGAGAGTACAATACAACAATAAACAGTGACATTCCCCACCCACAACGGACTTACAGTCTAGAGTGGGGGAGACAGACATCAATACAAATAAATAAAATTACAGATTGGCACATAAGTGCTGTGGGGCTGGGATGGGGGGAGAGAAAAGGGAGCAAGTCTGGGTGATGCAGAAGGGAGTGGGAGATGAGGAAAAGTGGGCACTTAGTAAAGTGCTCAGCATACAGTAAGTGCTCAATAAATATGATTGATTGACTGAATGAGGATTTTCCTTGCAGTTGGTCTGGCACGCCATGGAGAAAGAAGTCCTGCAGCAGTACCATGAGTTTGACCATCTGATCCATCGCTGCTATCAGGGATCAGGAATCACCCTGGACTTCTCAGTGGAGGACTTACTTGAATACTTTGAGACCATCACTCAATCCAATTTGTAGCCATCCCATTTCTGGGAAGTCTGCCATTCCTCATTCAGGTCAGAACTCGGCTCATGGCGGGCAAGGGAATGTGTCTTTTATTGTTGCATTGTACTCTCCCAAGAGCTTTGTATGGTGCTCTGCACATGGTAAGCACTCAATAAATATGATTGAATGAATGAATGAACTGCTTTCTGGAGCTGGTGGATCTTTTTGCCCAGGATAAGTCCAGATCGGGGATCATTTCTCTCCATATGGAATGCCCCCCCGCATGTTATTTCAAGAATTATTAATAATGATAATAATAAAAATTATTATTATTATTATTACGTCATTTTTTAAGCTCTTACTATGTGCCAGGCACTGTATTAAGCGCTGGGGAGGATACAAGCAAATTGAGTTGGACATAGTCCCTGTCCCGCATAGGGCTCACAGTCTTAATCCTCATTTTACAGATGAGGTAACTGAGGCACCGAGAAGTGAAGTGACTTGCCCAAGGCCACACAGCAGACTACCGGCGGATCCTGGAATAGAACCCATGACCCAGTCTTCTAGACTGTGAGCCCACTGTTGGGTAGGGACTGTCTCTATATGTTGCCAACTTGTACTTCCCAAGCGCTTAGTACAGTGTTCTGCACACAGTAAGCTCTCAATAAATATGATTGATTGATCGATTGATTCATTGATTGACCTCTGACTCTCAGAATTGTCTGCTATCCACTGCACCTTGCTGCTTCCCTCATCCCAGGATTGTGCTGAGCTGATGCCTGTGGTTGCATTTTCACAAGCCACATTTCAGATGCGTATAATCTACCCTCTCCAGCCCTCTGCTCTTAACAACTTTTCATGTTGCTGTTCGTGCCAGACATCCCAGATACTCTTTAATGTTTCACTTGGGGCACGTGGAGAGTCAGAAGACTTTAAAATAAAAGATATTTAAATGTGATTTTCAACGGTTGCTATTAATAGTCTCGAAAGGGCTTAATTTTCAAAGGTCAAGAAAGTGCAGCGCTTTTTTTTTCCTTTATCTGATTGTTCCTGCCCTCCTGATCTTTTAATGAGCGGCTCTCGGTGGCCCCGATCGGCAGATTCCAGCCGAGAGTTCGGCGATAATGACATCTTCCAGTCTGTTCCAGTTGTGGTCCTGCTCAGGGGCTATTTCATCCTGATTGGGCTGACCAGCCCTCATGTGAGGCTGAAATGGAAAATATGATTCACCGGCTGGAACAAAGGGGAGAAAAGGTGGTCATGTATTATTTTTACTTTGTATTTCATCCTCCTGAAAGGGAAGCAAATAGAAGCCAGACTCGAACAATGTAAATGACCCGGTTGAAAGCTTGACAATGGTAGCGTGACAAATGGTCACAATTAATTGAGTGACCCTTTGGCACCCTCCACTTGCTGCTTGGCAATCAGCCAAAGGTGCTTTGAAGGGTTCCGCACCAGACTGGCACAGATGAACAGAGAGCCCCTTATATTAATAATAATGATGGTATTTGTTAAGCGCTTACTATGTGCCAAGCACTATTCTAAGCACTGGGGTAGATACAAGGTAATCAGGTTGCTCCACATGGAGCTCAGTCTTAATCTTCATTTTCCAGATGAGGTAACTGAGGCACAGAGAAGTGAAGTGACTTGCTCAAAGTCACACAGCTGACAAGTGGCGGAAGCCAGGATTAGAACCCATGACCTCTGACTCCGAAGCCTGGGTTCTTTCCACTAAGCCCTTATCTTCCCACGTACACTCCGGGCTGAAGGGGAAAGGAGGACCTATTCTGGAAATATCTGGCTCCAGAAGGGAAGAGGGAGAGTGGATGAAGAAAGAAGGTTGTGGATGGTTAGGATTTGCCGGGGATCATTGGAGGAGCATGGAATCCAAAAGAAGCATGGCCGAGTGGAAAGAGCATGGGCGTGAGTTTTCTGCTGCTTGCCTGCTGTGTGACCTTGGGCAAGTTCCTTCATTTATCCATTCAATCATACTTATTGAGCGCTTACTGTGTGCAAAGCACTTGTACTAAGCGCTTGGGAGAGTACAACTACAAACAGACACATTCCCTGCCCACAACGAGCTCACAGTCTAGAGAGAAGTCCCTTAACTTCTCTAGTTCCTCAGTTTCTTGTCTGTGAAATGGGGTTGAAATACCTGTCCTCCATCCGCCTTAGAATGTAAGCCCCATGTGGGACAGGGACTGCGGCCAACCCGATCAGTTTGTAATAAGTGCTGTGGGGCTGAGGGTGTGGTGAATATCAAGGTCCTTCCGACTCCTAAGCCCTTGCTCTATCCAGTAGGTCATACTGCTTCTCTAATCAACCCTGGAAGTTTTAGCGACTTTGTCCTCTGACAATACACTGCCTTTCCAGTTTGATTTCTTTCTCCTGCAGATGGAGACAGGCGAGATGGAGGCCCAGGGAGAAGGTTAGCGGCACCAGAGGAGCAAAGTTGTAGAAGGAGAGAAGGGAGGTGAGGCAGGAGGGAGGAAGATAATGGAGAACTTTAAATAGGCATTAAGTCCCAGCTCAGACTGTGAGCTGGGAGCAACGGTATACAGTCTCACAAAAGCAGAGAAGCACCGATCGTGGAGTTTGGCCCCTGAGGCAGGCGGCACCATGATCCTGCAGCCCCTAGCACTGATTCACACTACCCTCAGAGCTGGTGGCCAGAAGCTCAAATGTTCCCTTTCTTAGCTAGCCCAGGTGAGAGGGGGTGAGGAGGCCAGGAAAGCCAACATGGGGCAGTCCAGCATGGAAGAGGCCCCAGGCTCCACCCTCTCCTTATCCCGCGCCTTTTGGACTCCAAACTTCGGACCGCAGGGAGCCAGGCCGCAGCGGCAGAAGCTTGTGGGGACGGCTCTCTCAAGAAGTACTGGAGGGCAGGTGAGGAAGGGCAGAGAGACCCCGCTCCCTGCGGCATGGAGTCAGCACACTGGGATCTGGAATTTCCGGAGGAGGGACAGAGTGATTCGGTGTTCCCTGGGTTCCCTACCAACTTTCTGGCATACTGAGATTGATTTGCCCCTTTACCACAAGCAGTTCTGTCCCTCCTCCTTGGGAAATAATGATGGCATTTATTAACTGCTTACGATGTGCGAAGCACTGTTCTAAGCGCTGGGGAGGTTAACAAGGTGATCAGGTTGTCCCACGGGGGGCTCACAGTCTTCATCCCCATTTTACAGATGAGGTAACTGAGGCCCAGAGAAGTTAAGTGACTTGCCCACAGTCACACAGCTGATAAGTGGTGGAGCCGGGATTTGAACCCATGACCTCTGACTCCAAAGCCCGGGCTCTTTCCACTGCCCACTGTTGGGTAGGGACTGTCTCTATATGTTGCCAACTTGTACTTCCCAAGCGCTTAGTACAGTGCTCTGCACACAGTAAGCGCTCAATAAATACGATTGATGATGATGATGATGATGAGCCACGCTGCTTCTAAATAGGGTGTGAGAGATTGGAGGTACAATGGAGAATTGCGTGACTCAGTGGAAAGAGCATGGGCTTTAGAGTAAGAGGTCATGAGTTCAAATCCCGGCTCCGCCAACTGTCAGCTGTGTGACTTTGGGCAAGTCACTTCAATTCTCTGTGCCTCAGTTTCCTCATTTGTAAAATGGGGATTAAGGCTGTGAGCCCCCCTTGGGATAACCTGATCACCTTGTAATGTCCCCAGCACTTAGAACAGTGCTTTGCACATAGTAAGTGCTTAATAAATGCCATCATTATTATTATTAATGGTTGCCCCTTAGGACTCTTGATTCTTCTCTTTTGGGGGTGTTTGTTAAGCACTTTCTCTGTGCCTGCAATGGAGTAAATTCAAGTTAATCAGTATGAACACAGTCCTTGTCCCACATGGGGCTCAAAGTCTTCATCCCAATTTGACAGATGAGGTGTCTGAGGCACCGGAGTGACTTGCCCAAGGTCACACAGCAGATAAGTGGAAGAGCTGGGATTAGAACCCAGGCTCCGACATAAAGCTGCTGTGTGACCTTGGGCAAGTCCCTTAACTTCTCTGTGCCTCAGTTATCTAATCAGTAAAATGGGAATTTAAGACTGTGAGCCCTATTTGGGACAGGGGCTGTGTTTAACCCAATTATCTTGAATCCATTCATTCACTCAATTGTATTTACTGAGTGTTTACTGTGTGCAGAGCACTGTACTAAGCGCTTGGGAAGTACAAATCAGTAACGTAAGTGTTCCATAACACAGTGTTCCAGTGTGTAATACAGTGACTGGCACATAGTAAGTGTTTAACAAATACCACAATTATTATCATTATTGTTGGTATTATTATCATTATTAATATTAAAATCATTTTGAGGTGAAGGGCACTTAAAGAGCTGTCAGTTCCAAATTCTGAACACTTGGGCCCATAAAAGACAGCTTAAACCAGTTTACAATTCTTAGCAGTGCAAGCAGACCAAACTCTGGAAATAAGTCTGGAAATAAGACTCCTTTAGCTAACTCATCTGGCCAAATGTTTGGGTTTTCTTTCTCTCTCTGAGTCCTAACCTTTCAGTGAAAGTAGAGAGCCCAAACATTTTCAGGAACCTCTTAAAATTAAGATCAAGTTTTTAAAAAATGTTTAAAAAAAACACTTACTATGTGCCAGTCACTGTATTAAACACTGGAACACTACGTTATGGAACACTTACGTTACATGTGTCATGAACAGGACTTTCGAGTTGTCGTAACGTGTCTTTTAATTCTGTTGTAATGTACTCCCGCAAGTGTTTAGAACAGTGCTCTTCACATAGCAAGTGCTCAATAAATGTGATTGATTGATTGGCAGCTGGAGTGAGGAGAGATTAGTGAATATAAGGGGCTGGAACACAGGGAAGGGCCTTCTTTGGGTGGAGACCTGGAATCAATAATCGGTGGCATTTACGAGCACTTACTGTGTGCAGAGTACTCCACTGAATGCTTGGGAGAGTACAATATAACAGAGTTGGTAGATACAACAAGTTTTCAGTCTGCCGAGGAATAAAAGTAGCTTTGAGAAGTGTGCATTGTCCTGGAGGAGAGCAGAGAATCAGACATATCCAAGGATTGCTAGTCACCAGCAGGGGTTAAGTGGGGCATTTAAAGAGCTTGTATAATATATGTATTTTCTGGCTAGAGCATATATTTTTATTGGTTTTCTTTATCATCCACATTACTTGGAACAGGGAAATCGGAAAGCTTTGAATTTTGGCAACCAGAAGTTCAACCTCCACGAGGCCGGGAAAAAGTTCGAACCCAAAGCTCGCAATCCAGTTCCTGGTTCCACCGACGTTTGCCTGATCACAGAAACTCCTCTGCATGTGGTGATGGAACACCTAAAGGTTTGTCAAATATCCTTCACGGACACTGAGCAGCGGTATTTGATTCTAGGATGCTAAGAACAGGAGCACCATCTAGGGCTTGGTGGTGTATCCTCCCAGTAAATTTGGCTACGTTTCTGTGGAAACTTTTAAACACTGAAATGTTGGTTTGGGTCACAAGTGAAATTCAAGGATTCTGAGAAATGTTTCAAGTTTTTTTTTTTCCTTTTCATGATAGGAGAAGCAGCGTGGCTCAATGGAAAGAGCACGGGCTTTGGAGTCAGAGGTCATGGGTTCAAGTCCTGGCTATGCCAATTGTCAGCTGTGTGACTTTGGGGAAGTCACTTAATCAATCAATCAGTCGTATTTATTGAGCGCTTACTGTGTGCAGAGCACTGTACTAAGCACTTGGGAAGCGCAAGCTGGCAACGTATAGAGACAGTCCCTACCCAACAGTGGGCTCACAGTCTAGAAGGGGGAGACAGAGAAAAAATAACAAAACATATTAACAAAATAAAATAAATAGAATAGATAGAATAACTTCTCTGTGCCTCAGTTACCTCATCTGTAAAAAGAGAATTAAGACTGTGAGCCCCCCATGGGACAACCTGCTCTCCTTGTAATCTCCTCAGTGCTTAGAACAGTGCTTTGCACATAGTAAGCACTTAATAAATGTCATCATTATTATTATGATGAATTTTTTCACTCTAAATCGATTAGGGACAAGTGACCGTATACCTGGCTTGTTCTCTCCCTTTTGACAGGCCTGTGATGTTCCTGTTGAAGAAGGCCCTGTGTCTAGAACTGGCGCTGTGGGGAAAATCCTGTCTGTCTATTTCCGGGACCCTGACGGAAACCTAATTGAGGTTTCCAACTACACCACAGAAGTGAACTCTAGTTTTCAATAGCAGAAGGGTTGTCTTTCCATTCAAAAAAGACACGGCAGAGTTTCAAATAACCAATCAATCAATTGTAGTTATTGAGCACATCCTGTGTACAGAGCACTCACTGTACTAACCGGTTGGGGGAGTGAAATATAAAATGTAGTAGGCATATTTCATTCATTCATTCAATCCTATTTATTGAGCGCTTACTATGTGCAGAGCACTGTACTAAGCTCTGCAGAACAATCTTACAGTCTAGGGGGACAAACATTAATTAATGTGCCCTTTCCTCTCCATCCAAACTGCTACGACTTTAATACAATCACTCATCCATTAGAGAAGCAGCGTGGCTCAGTGGAAAGCGCACGGGCTTTGGAGTCAGGGGTCATGGGTTAGAATCCAGGCCCTGCCAATTGTCAGCTGTGTGACTTTGGGCAAGTCACTTAACTTCTCTGTGCCTCAGTTCCCTCATCTGTAAAATGGGGATTAAGACTGTGAGACCCCATGGGACCTCACTGTTGGGTAAGGACTGTCTCTATATGTTGCCAACTTGTACTTCCCAAGCGCTTAGTACAGTGCTCTGCACACAGTAAGCGCTCAATAAATATCATTGATGATGATGACAACCTGCACTCTTCGTAACCTCCTCAGTGCTTAGAACAGTGCTTTGCACGTAGTAAGCACTTAATAAATGCCATCATTAATATTATTATTATTCTATCCCACTTGGATTACCACGTCAGCCTCCTTGCTGACCTCCCAGTCTCCTGTGTCTCCCCACTCCAGTCCTTACTTCACTCTGCTGCCTGGATCATTATTCTACAAAAATGTTCAGGACATGTTTCCCGACTCCCCAAGAAACTCCAGTGACTGCCCATCCATCTCCTCATCATACAAAAACTCCTCACCATTGGCTTTAAAGAAGTCAGGCACCTCGCCCTCTCCTACCTCATCTCACTATTCTCCCACTACAACCCAACCCGCATCCTTCGCTTCTCTAATAATAATAATAATAATATTTATTAAGGGTTTACTATGTGCAAAACACTGTTTTAAGCACTGGGGAGGTTACAAGGTGATCAGGTTGTCCCATGGGGGGCTCACAGTCTTCATCCCCATTTTCCAGATGAGGTAACTGAGGCCCGGAGAAGTTAAGTGACTTGCCCAAAGTCACACAGCTTCTCACTGTTTCCTGATCTTGTCTATCTTGCCACCAACCCCTTGCCTGTGTCCTGCCTCTGTCCTGGAATACTCTCTCCACAAATCCGACAGACAATTATTCCCCTCCCTGGAAGCCTTACTGAGGGCACCTATCCTGAAGAAGGCCTGACCTGACTAAAGCCTTCTTCCACTCCCTTCTGCATTGCCCTGACATTTTCCCTTTGTTCATCCACCTGCCAGCCCCCCAGCACTTATGTCCATATCAGTAATTTATTTATTTATATTAATGTCTCTCTCCCTGCCTGTAAACTGTAAACTCATTGTGGGCAGGGAATGTATAATAATAATGGTGGTATTTGCTAAGTGCTTACTATGTGCGAAGCACTGTTCTAAGCGCCTGAGGAATACAAGGTGATCAGGTTGTCCCACGTGGGGCTCACAGTCTAAAACCCCATTTTACAGATGAGGTAATTGAGGAACAGAGAAGTTAAGTGGCTTGCCCAAGGTCACACAGCTGACAAGTGGAGGAGCCGGGATTCGAACCCATGACTTCTGACCCCCAAGCCTGGGCTCTTTCATTCATTCATTCAATCGTATTTATTGAGCGCTTACTATGTGCAGAGCACTGTTCTAAGCACTTGGGAAGTACAAGTTGGCAACATATAGAGACGGTCCCTACCCAACAGGGGGCTCACAGTCTAGAAGGCTCTTTCCACTGTTTCCAATGTATCTGTTTATCGTTGTATTATACTCTCCCAAGTGCTTAGTACAGTGCTCTGCACACAGTAAGTGTTCAATAAATATGATTAAATGAATGAATAGGAATAAAAACTTGTGCATAGGTACGGAAGTGCGGTGGGACTGTGAGGGGAAATGAATAGAGGGAACAAATCAGGGAGACACAGAAGGGAGTGGAAGAAAAGGAAAAGAGGGTTTAGTCAGGGAAGGCCTCTTGGAAGAAATGTGCCTTCAATAAAGCTTTGAAGTCAGCGGGAAGAATAACTATCTGTCAGATATGAACGGGGGGAGGTTGGGGGGGAGTGATCCAAGCAGCAGAATGAAGTATGGACTGGAATGGGGAGAGACAGGAGACAGGGAGGTCAGCAAGAAGGCTGATACAGTAATCAAGGCAGGAGAGGATAAGTGCTTGGATTAACAATTTTGAATCACATCTACCTTCCCCCATCACTGTCCCGCAGTCTCCTTCTTTTTTTTTGATGGCATTTATTAAGCGCTTACTATGTGCAAAGCACTGTTCTAAGAGCTGGGAGGTTACAAGGTGATCAGGTTGTCCCACGGGGGGCTCACAGTCTTAATCCCCATTTTACAGATGAGGTAACTGAGGCCCAGATTATAATAATAATAATAATAGTGATTTTTGTTAAGCACTTACTATGTGCAAAGCACTGTTCTAAGCGCTGGGGAGGTTACAAGGTGATCAGGTTGTCCCACAGGAGGCTCACAGTCTTAATCCCCATTTTACAGATGAGGGAACTGAGGCCCAGAGAATAATAATAATAATAATAGTGATTTTTGTTAAGCGCTTACTATGTGCAAAGCACTGTTCTAAGTGCTGGGGAGGTTACAAGGTGATCAGGTTGTCCCACGTGGGGCTCACAGTCTTAATCCCCATTTTACAGATGAGGTAACTGAGGCACAGAGAAGTTAAGTGACTTGCCCAAAGTCACGCAGCTGAAAATTGGCGAAGCCGGGATTTGAACCCATGACCTCTGACTCTAAAGCCCATGCTCTTTCCACTGAGCTACGCTGCTTATCTGTCTCTCTGTCTCTTTTTTCTTTATAGCTCTCTCTCTTTTTCTTGCTCCCTCCCCCCTACCATTTTACGGTGACATTTTGCCTTCTCTTGATTCAAATGAGGTAGAGTCCTGTCAATCATGCAGCTTCTAAATATTGTCAGAAATCAGGGAACATGTCCCTTTTCATGAGATGCACTCAAACGTGGGTTTGCAGCAGACATGAGTAATGAAGACTCTAATGCTCCATTTCTTGGGGGTTTGACTGACAGCTCACTAATGAGGAAAGTAGTTGGAATCTAAACATCTGCTTTACACTGATGTCAGGGACGTAACAGTGAGGGAGGGGGAAGGTTTAGCCGTTCCATCAATCCCCCCTTGAAGAAGAGTACTCACGCTCATAGTTAAATTAAAGCTTTCTCTTTTGTTCTGAAAAAGTAAAAAGATGACAAATACAGCAGAGTGGTGAACTTGTAGGGTGAAAATCAAAATTGGCAATCTAATGATATTTTCTAATCTAATAATCTCTTTATTGCTCTATTGAATTTTCCAAGCGCTTAGTACAGTGCTCTGCACACAGTGAGTGCTCAGTAAGAATGATTAAATTAATGACAATAATTAATGTTATTATTGAATAATAACAGGTTTTATTCAGGTTTTCTATCCTGGATCATCCAATCCTTATCACTGTCAGGTGGACTTTCTGTGGGCACGGGTTGGGAGGGAAAAGATGTTCTTGGTAGCCTGTTGATTGACATGAAGAAGCCATCGACTTGTACTTCCTGAGTGATTAGTACAGTGCTCTGCACACCGTAAGTGCTCAATAATAATAATAATGATGGCATTTATTAAGTGCTTACTATGTGCAAAGCACTGTTCTAAGTGCTGGGGAGGTTACAAGGTGATCAGGTTGTCCCTCGGGGGGCTCACAGTCTTAATCCCCATTTTCCAGATGAGGTAACTGAGGCACAGAGAAGTGAAGTGACTTGCTCAAAGTCACACAGCTGACAATTGGTGGAGCTGGGATTTGAACCCATGACCTCTGACTCCAAAGCCCGTGCTCTTTCCACCGAGCCACGCTGCTTCTCAAAAAATACGATTGAATGGATGAATGAATTATAACCCCATTTCAATTTACCCTGGCTAAAGATCTACTTAGTAGAAATAGTAGTAGGTCTTTCAGGACAAGGTGCCTTTTAGTTGAAAAAAATGTTAGAGAACATTTTGACAACTAAGTGTCGTACACTTACACAGAGAACTCTCATTTAAAATCCATCATTCCCCAAGTTTTCATTGATCCCGTTTACACTCACTAATGCAAAAAGTCAATATCCCCTTCTCTTCTGTTTCTCTGGTCACTAGCAGGCTACGTGGATAAAAGGAACATCATATACCCATAGATCAATTAATCAGTGGCATTTATTGAGTGCCTTCTGTGTGCACAGCGTTAACTAAGCTGTTGGGAGAGTACAATAGAGTTACCTGTCCTCCAGGAGCTTACAGTCTTAGACATTAAAAATATGTCCAATAAACCTGACACATGAGTAGGAGAGATTATTAAATTTGCTTTAGACCTTGGGTGTGGGCTTATTGGCACCAAGGTGAAAGAACTGGTGTGAAGAATATGCCTAAGATAGCCGAAAGGAGAGGGTCTAGTGGAAATATCACGGGCCTGGGAGCCAAGGCACTTGGCTTCTAAACCCACCTCCATCAATTGCCTGTTGTGGAACTTTGGGCAAGTCAATTAATTTCTCTGTAGCTCAGTTTCCTCATCTGTAAAATGGGGATTAAATACCTTTACCCTCTCCTCTTTATCAATCAACAAGTGGTATTTATTGAGTGTTTACTATCATCATCATCAATCGTATTTATTGAACACTTACTATGTGCAGAGCACTGTACTAAGCGCTTGGGAAATACAAATGGGCAACATATAGAGACAGTCCCTACCCAACAGTGGGCTCACAGTCTAAAAGGTTTACTATGTGCAGAGCACCGTTCTAAGTGGTTGGAAGAATGCAGTACAAGAGAATAAGCAGGTACTTTCCCTGCCCATAATGAGCTTAACGAGCTTAACTAGTACAGTGCACTGCTCACAGTAAGCGCTCAATAAATACGATTGAGTGAATGAATGAATAGGAGACCAATGTGGGACAGACCCTTATTATTAACAAATATCATTATCATCATCTTTATTATTATCACTATTAGGGACTGGGGAGTTGTGGGAGGAGGGAACCTAGAACTGAGCCCAGGATAAAATTGGGTGGGTAGCTAGGAGTAAGGGATTTGGGGAAAAGGAGAAACTGGGGCACCTTTATGGGAAAGGGGATATGGAAAAAATGTCTTGAGAAAATAGTGTTTTTCTCCTCAGGTCTCGGATTGTAGGATCTGATTCTCCATCGGGGTACTAGGTGGCCTCACTCTGCTTGTGGTGGAATATATTGACGGAGGCAGTGAGTACTAGCAGATGGGAAGACCTTGATATTAGGCTTTGGAGGAGAATTCAATAGCCTTCATGAAAACAGGTTTCTGAGGAGAATTCAGTACCCTTCATGAAAACACAACCTGAGAGGCTAAATTCAGGGAAACAAGATTCCAGTTTAGGTCAAAACAGTAGTTCAGCTAGCTACTTAATTACAATATATTTCATTCTGGCAATCTGCTGTTAATCACAACTCTGGGGATTACTGCAAAAAATCTTTGAGTCCCGAAGACAAAATCACCTGTCGGGAAAATCACTCCATCCTCTGTGTTGACATGGATCGCACATGAGAAGCAGCGTGGCTCAGTGGAAAGAGCCCGAGCTTTGGAGTCAGAGGTCACAGGTTCAAATCCCAGCTCCGCCAACTGTCAGCTGTATGACTTTGGGCAAGTCACTTCATTTTTTGGGGCCTCAGTTCCCTCATCTATAAAATGGGGATTTAGACTGTGAGCCCCCCCGTGGGACAACCTGATCACCTCGTAACCTCCCCAGCGCTTAGAACAGTGCTTTGCACATAGTAAGGGCTTAATAAATGCCATTATTATTATTATTATTATTACCTGGAGCAGTGGCCCTTCTGCATTATGTTCTTCTTGGCAGTAAGATTTCATGTAGTTGGGGGTAAATAAATATTAATGGCATTTATTAAGCACTTACTATTTGCAAAGCACTGTTCTAAGCTCTTGGGAGGTTACAAGGTGATCAGGTTGTCCCATGGGGGGCTCACAGTCTTCATGCCCAGTTTACAGATGAGGAAACTGAGGCACAATTAAGTGACTTGCCCAGAGTCACACAGCTGACAATTGGCGGAGCTGGGATTTGAACTCATGACCTCTGACTCCAAAGCCCGTGCTCTTTCCACTGAACCATGCAATGCAGAAGTCAATGGGGGCCTTTCCTTAAGACTGAAGAATCATTCTTGAGCTTCAAGACCAAGAATCTGCATGAAAAATTAGATTTAAGTAAGTATAGGGGGAAGAAAATTATCACCCTGTGTTTTGTAGGAAATGTACATTCCTTCTGAGGAAGACAGTCAAACTTCACCATTAGCCACACTACAATTTCTATTTTGCCCAGATTTGTGCTTAGGAAGGATAGCAGTGCTTTTTGTCTCAGGCATCTGGAGACGTAAATAAGAACCCTGTGTAGAGCAGTAGTGTTGCCTAGTGGATAGAACACGGGCCTCGGAGTCAGAAGGACCTGAGTTCTAATCCCTGCTCCACCACGTGTCTGCTGTGTGACCCTGGGCAAGTCTTTTAACTTATCTGTGCCTCAGTTACTGCATCCGTAAAATGGAGATTAAGACTTTGAACCCCATGTGGGACAGGGACTGTGTCCAACCTGATTAGTTTGCATATGCCCCAGGGCTTAGAAAGGTGCTTAACACATAGTAGGTGCTTAACAAATACCATTATTATTATTTTTATTACTATTTATCGGGTGCTCATTGAGTAAAAGGCACTGGGTAAGCTGCTTGTTGGGCAGGAATATGATGGGCAGACAAATGCATTGCCAGGTTCAGTCTGTGTGGAAAAAAGCAGGAAACCAGAGAATTATTATTACTATTATTATGTTTCTTAAAGCCCTCACTATGTGTCAAGCACTGTTCTAAACACTGGGGTAGATACAAGTCAATCAATGTTATTTAGGGAGTGCTTATTGTGTACAGAGCACTGTAATAATAATGATAATTGCGGTATTTCTTAAGCAGCTACTGTGTGTCAAGAAATATATTAAGGTGCTGGGAGAGATACAAGATAATCAGGTCTCGCATGGAGCTCAGAGTTTAAATGGCAGGGAGAACAGGTATTGAATCCCCATTTTGAAGATGAGGGAACTGAGGCACAGAGAAGTTAAGTGATTTGCCCAAGGTCACACAGCAGAAGAGGAGTGGAGCAGGAATTGGAACCCAGGTCCTCTGTGTGATTCCCAAGCCGATGCTTTTTGTGTGTGTGTGTGTGTGTGTGTGTGTGGTATTTGTTAAACACTTACTATGTGCCAGGCACTGCACTAAGCTCTTGAATAGATAAAAGGCTAATCAGATTGGTCACAGTTAATGTCCCACATGAGGCTCACTGTCTTAATCCCCATTTTCCAGATGGGAAACTGAGGTACAGAGAAGTGAAGCGATTTGTCCAAAGTTCCCCAGCAAACGGGTGGTAGAACCAGGAGTAGAACCCAGGTCCTTCTGACTCTTTCTTTCTTTCTGGCCACGCTGCTTCTGTATTAAGCGCTTGGGAGAGCGCAGCACAACAGAGTTGACAGCCACATTCTCTGCCCACAATGATCTTATCGTCATCATCATCATCATCAATCGTATTTATTGAGTGCTTACTATGTGCAGAGCACTGTACCAAGTGCTTGGGAAGTACAAATTGGCAACATATACAGTCCCTACCCAACAGTGGGCTCACAGTCTAAAAGGGGGAGACAGAGAACAAAACCAAACATACCAACAGAATAAAATAAATAGAATAGATATGTACAAGTAAAATAAATAAATAAATAGAGTACTAAATATGTACAAACATATATACATATATACAGGTGCTGTGGGGAAGGGAAGGAGGTAAGATGGGGGGATGGAGAGGGGGATGAGGGAGGAAGGGGCTCAGTCTGGGAAGGCCTAGAGACAGATATTAACAGTAATAAATAATTTATAGATGGGTACATAGCTGGAGTCCCCCTCTCAGCGTCGCACCTGGAGAGTTTCCAGTCCTCTATCAGTCTCGACTATGAGAGGGAGAGTCAAGCAGAGGCCTATCCATTCCATCCCTAGCTTGGGCAGGGGCTAGCGAGTGGAAGGCCATCTGCTACAACTCAAAACTCACCCGTGCTGGGCAGCAGCGGCATCTGAGGGAGTCGAGGGCGGAGACTTGGGTTTACTGCGCGGAAGGAGGCCGTGGTCAACCGCTTCCATATTTTGATCAAGAAAACTCTCTGGATCCACTACCAGAACGATTGGAGATGGAGAGCGGGGCGTTCTGGGACAGGAGTGTCCGTGGTCTCGCTCTGGGTCGGAAACGACTCGATGGCATAAGACAAGAGAGGGGTGAATTCCAAGTTCCCAAAGAAAACAGATCCGACACAGAAGAGCCACCAGGTTGGAATAATGCACTTTGGATACCCTCCTCACCCCTCTTGCCCTTTTTCCCCTAACCTTTCCACTGGAGCCACTCAGCTGGCATAGTGGATAAATCAATCAATCAATCAATCAATCAATCGATCGTATTTATTGAGCGCTTACTGTGTGCAGAGCACTGTACTAAGCACTTGGGAAGTACAAGTTGGCAACATATAGAGACAGTCCCTACCCAACAGTGGGTTCACAGTCTAGAAGGGGGAGACAGAGAACAAAACAAAACATATTAACAAAATAAAATAAATAGAAGAAATATGTACTAATAAAATAGAGTAATAAATACGTATAAACATATGTACAGGTGCTGTGGGGAAGGGAAGGAGGTAAGGCGGGGATTGGGAGGGGGAGGGGGAAGGGGAGAGGAAGGAGGGGGTTCAGTCTGGGAAGGCCTAGTCTGGGAAGGCCTTCACTTTTCTGTGCCTCAGTTACCTCATCTGTAAACTCCACTTGTCAGCTGTGTGACTTTGGGCAAGTCACTTAATTTCTCTCTGCCTCAGTTATCTCATCTGTAAAATGGGGATTAAGTCCGTGACCCCCACGTGGGACAGCTTGATTACCTTGTATCTACCCCAGCACTTAGAACAGTGCCTTGCTCATAGTAAGCGCTTAATAAATACCATCATTATTATTATTATTATTATTATTAAAATGGAGACCGTGGGCCCCAGATGGGACAGGGATTGGGTCCAACCCGATTTGCTTGTAACCACTCCAGTGCTTAATACAGTGCCTGGCATATAGTAAGCTCTGAATAAATACCATTATTATTATCATTATTACTATTAATAATAATAATAATAATGAAAAGTCTAGCTAGCAACAAGCAGTGAGTCAAGAGGACTCTAGACAACTACCTAGAACAGCTTATGGGGCTGGGGACAAACATATGAAAATTGTGGCCCATGAACACATGTTGGAGACAGCGGAATTTTTTTTTTAATCTTTTCCTAGCCTGTAGGGAAGTCATTGCCTAGGCCCGTTTGCAGTCACACCACACCGTCATCCTTCCGGTGCACATTTAGAGCACCTGAAGAATAAATTTTTCATGACACGCTTGAGGCTAGTACCCAGAAAACAGGTTGCAAATGTGCTTTCTAAAAGCCATGTGCTCAGCAGTTTGACAAACTCCAGCGGTAATTTTTACTCCAGGCCTTGATGGTCAAATCAGTGCAGGTTCATTGGTGTTAATTCTGTTCATTCTGACATCTCCATTACCAGGCTTAAATACAGTCAACTCATTGCCAAAAGCCAAGCTTTCTTCAGGGTAATAAGTTCTCCCAAGCAAAGTAAAAAACAGCCAGAACCTAGGACAGCGTGATCGAAATCCAAAGATCTCTGTGGAAATTTTCCTGCACCTATATGTGTTTGGTTGGGTTTTAGAGCAGTCCAGTGGATCTCCTTGGGTTGTTGCTAGGGCTTTAATCCTTTAGGAATACATAGGTAGAGCCATCCTGCCTCCAATCCCTCCCCAAGGACACTGATGTCAGCGGGCACGCCTGATTGAGAAGTGGCAAAATGCACTTTCCCACATTCATTCATTCAATGGTATTTATTGAGCACTTACTGTGTGCAGAGCACTGTACTAGGCACTTGGGAAGTACAAGTTGGCAACATATAGAGACGGTCCCTACCCAACAACGGGCTCACAGTCTAGAAGGGGGGGACAGACAACAAAATGAAACATATTAACAAAATAAAATAAATAGAATAGTAAATATGTACAAGTAAAATAGAGTAATAAATCTGTACAAACATATATACAGGTGATGTGGGGAGGAGAAGGAGGTAGGGCGGGGGGGGATGGGGAGGGGGAGAGGAAGGAGGGGGCTCAGTTTGGGAAGGCCTCCTGGAGGAGGCGAGCTCTCAGTAGGGTTTTGATGGGAGGAAGAGAGCTAGCTTGGTGGATGTGCGGAGGGAGGGCATTCCAGGCCAGGGGGAGGATGTGGGCTGGGGGTCGACGGCGAGACAGGCGAAAACGAGGCACAGTGAGAAGTTGAGCGGCAGAGGAGCGGAGGGTGTGGGCTGGGCTGGAGAAGGAGAGAAGGGAGCTGAGGTAGGAGGAGGCGAGATGATGGAGAGGCTTGAAGCCGAGAGTGAGGAGTTTTTGCCTGATGCGTAGGTTGACTGGTAGCCACTGGAGATTTTTGAGAAGCGGAGTAACATGCCCAGAGCGTTTCTGCACAAAGATGATCCAGGCAGCAGCGTGAAGTATAGACTGAAGTGGGGAGAGACAGGAGGATGGGAGATCAGAGAGGAGGCTGATGCAGTAATCCAGTCAGGATAGGATGAGAGATTGAACCAGCAGGGTAGCAGTTTGGATGGAGAGGAAAGGGCGGATCTTGGTGATGTTGCGGAGGTGAGACTGGCAGTTTTTGGTGACGGATTGGATGTGAGGGATCTTTCCCTAGTTTTGTCCCCCTGCCCAGTAGCAGCATGAAGCAGGGTGGTCTAGTGGGAAGAGCCCAGGCCCAGAAACCAGAGGACCTGGGTTCTAATACAGCCTCTGCTACTTGTCTGCTCTGTGAACTTGGGCAAATCACTCAACTTCTCTGTACCTCAGTTTCCTCATCTGTAAAATGGGGATTAAGACTGTGAGTCCCATGTGTGACAGGGACTGAGTCCAACTGGATTATCTTATATCTACCCCAAAATGTAATACAGTGCTTGGCACATAGTAAGCGCTTAACAAATACCACACTTCGTAAGGGACACTTCCACAGCTTCTGCTGTTATGCCGTTCTTCCTTTGAAAAATAGCAAGTGCTTAGAACAGTTCTCCAGTACTTGACTGTGAGCCCGTTGCTGGGTAGGGACCGTCTTTATATGTTGCCGACTTGTACTTCCCAAGCACTTAGTACAGTGAAGCAGTGTGGCTCAGAGGAAAGAGCACGGGCTTTGGAGTCAGAGGCCATGGGTTCAAATCCTGGCTCTGCCACTTGTCAGCTGTGTGACTTTGGGCAAGTCACTTCACTTCTCTGGGCCTCAGTTCCCTCATCTGTAAAATGGGGATGAAGACTGTGAGCTCCTCGTGGGACAACCTGATTACCTTGTATCTACCCCAGCGCTTAGAACAGTGCTTTGCACATAGTAAGCGCTTAACAAATACCAACATTATCATTATTATTATTACAGTGCTCTTCACACAGTAAGTGCTCAATAAATGCGATTAAATGAATGAATGAATGCTTGGCGCATAGTAAGTGCTTAACCATAATAATACCATCATTATTATTATATATGTATATATGTTTGTACATATTTATTACTCTATTTATTTATTTATTTATTTTACCTGTACATATCTATTCTATTTATTTTATTTTGTTAGTATGTTTGGTTTTGTTCTCTGTCTCCCCCTTTTAGACTGTGAGCCCACTGTTGGGTAGGGACTGTCTCTATATGTTGCCAACTTGTACTTCCCAAGTGCTTAGTACAGTGCTCTGCACATAGTAAGCGCTCAATAAATACGATTGAGGATGATGATGATAAACTTATTTTGTAGAACGCTTTGCCTGCACTTAAATGGATAAGGAGTATTTAATGCTACATTAGGGTTTCCCATCAATCAGTTAATGACATTTATTGAGCACTTGCTGAATGCAGATCACTGTACTTAGCACTTGAGAGACTACAATATAATAGCTTTGTTAGACATGTTCCCTGTCCTCAAGGAGCTTACGGACATTAGAGGGAGAGATGGATATTAAAATAAATTACAGATCTGTACATAGGTGCTGTGGGGCTGAGGGCGGGTCGAATACAGCATACAAAGAGGAAAAGATCGAATGAGCTTTCATTCAGAAAAGCCTTTCCTGTGGGTGGAATGAAAAGGCAGCAGTGGCACGTATTGGGTTTCTAGTACTTATATTTGGCTTTAGAGGTTGGAATGAGGGGGAGGTGAAACTGGTGTGCCCCTGGACATTCTAGAACTTCCAATGGAAAATCATTTCCAAGAAATTTAAAGGAGTACATCAGGGCCCTCAGTCTCTGAAGCCCATCCAAAAAACCCTGCCCATCTATGAAACTGTTTATGTATACTGAACAACCATAAAGCTTTATAAGCTTCTCTGGGCAAGCCTGAAATCTTTTAGTTTGGAAATACTGACCCTCCATACGCATGTCCGCCATATTTTATGATTTTACATAGCGATCTAACTTGTAATAGCAGCAAAGCAGAAAACAATGCTAATTTCCCTAACATTTATTATTCCACTATCTTTCTCTTTCAAAGCAGCACCCCCGGAAACCGAGCAATAATTAAGCTTGCTGTTTCAATTTTATCTCAGCTCCCATGCCTGCTCTCCTGGCAACAGCCAGAATCATCTAACTTTCATGCAAGCTGCCGTTCCATCATGGGTTCTGAGTGTAAAGTGCATTTAGAAGATTGAAATGCAATGCAAATCTAAGAGAAGGAACAGCTTCTTATGGGATCTAATAAGTTGAAAATTGATGCCATAAGGGGAATGAAACAAAGAACAAGTCTGAATGGGATCAGGTATGAAAGATAAACAGCACCCATATTTTTCACAGTGGCCTGGAGCGTAAAGTTTGTGGGAACCTTAAATTCCCCCACGCCATGACATTGGTACATCTAATCAGCTAACATATCATGGAAACTGCAGTCAGCATCCTCCCCTCCTCCCACCCCCCCCATTCAAATCAATCAATCAATCAATCTCTGATATTTACTGAGCACTCAGTGTGTGCTGAGCACTGTTCTAGATAACTGGGAGAGTATAATATAGCAGAGTTGGTAAACACATCCCCTGCCGACAACAAATTTACAGTCTACAGGGGGACATGAATATAAATAATCATTCGTGGATAAGTACGTAGGCGTTATAGGAATCAGGTTGAGAAGAATAGCAAACACCCAGAGGGCAAAGATCCAAGTACATAGATGACGCAGAAGGGAGAGGGGGTCAGGGAAACAAGAGCTTAATCAGGGAAGGCTTCTTGGAGGAGATTTAAACTTAATAAGGCTTTGAATAGTGGTGGAGAGTGGTGGTTTGGTGTATATGGGGGCTCCAGGCATAGAGGGAGGATGTGGGCTGGGCTGTAATAGGAAATCAGTGAGTTAATATAGGAAGTGGCAAGTTAATTGAGTGTTTGAAAGCCAATGGTAAAGAGGTTTTTTTTTGGTGTGGAGGTGGATGGGCAACCACCGGAGGTTCTTGAGGAATGGGGAGACATGGACCGAATTTTTTTTAGAAAAATGATCCAGATAGTGGAGTGAACTATGGACTGGAGTGGGGAGAAACAAGACGCAAGGAGGTCAGCAAGGAGGCAGATGCAGTAGTCGAGGCAAGATAGTGATTGGATGAGCATAGTGGCAGTTTGGATGGAGAGGAAATGGTGGATTTTAGTGATGATGCGAAGGTAGAACCAACAGGATTTGGTGATAGACTGAATACATTGGTTGAATGGGAGAGAAACCTCAAGATTAGCACCATGGTTACTGGATTGTGAGGCAGGGAAGATAGTGGTATTGTCTACAGTAATGGGAAAGACTGGAGAGAATAGGATTTGGGTGGGAAGATAAGAAGGCCTGTTTTGGACATAATAATAATAATAATAGCATTTATTAAGCACTTACTACGTGCAAAGCACTTTCTAAGCGCTGGGGAGGTTACAAGGTGATCAGGTTGTCCCATGGGGGGCTCACAGTCTTAATCCCCATTTTACAGATGAGGTAACTGAGGCACAGAGAAGTTAAGTGACTTGTCCACACAGCTGACAAGTGGTGGAGCCGGGGTTTGAACCCATGACCTCTGACTCCAAAGCCTGTGCTCTTTCCACTGAGCCACGCTGCTTCTCACACTGCTGGACATGTTAAATTTGAGGTGTCAGTGGGTCATCCAGGTAGAGAGGTCTTGAAGTCAGGAGGAAATAAAAGACTGAGAGAAAGAGAGAGCTCAGAGCTGGGGTTGTAGATTTGGGAATCATCCACATAGAGATGGTAGTTGAAGCCATGGGAGCAAATGATTTCTCCCAGGGAGTGGGTATAAATTGAGAATAGGAGACCTAAAAAATGAGCTCTGAAAGACCCTCACTGTCTGAGGATGGGAGGCAGAGGGGGAGTCTGAAAAGGAGACTGAGAAGGAGGGGTTAGAGAATGAAGAGAGGGTAGTGTCAGTGAAGCCAAGGTTGGATAAAGGTTCAAGGCCAGAGAGTGGTCCACAGTGTTAATGACAGATGAAAGATCGAGGAGGAATAGGATGGAGCAGAGGCTGTCAAATTTGGCAAGAAGGAGGTCATATATGTCTACTGACTGGGCGTTCAGTTATTTATTTTGACTGCTAAAAGCATTTTTATATTTTTTTCCCAATGCTGAAAGTATGTTTGCATTTCCTATATATATTCTATAGAGTACCCAAAATTCAGTTGTGCATCTGAAATAGGAGATTTAAAAGTTGATTTGAAAATAGTTTCCCACAGCTTCTTGCTAGGTAATTTTAAAGATAAAATTCCACTGTTGCTTCCTTGAGGGAATTTCATTGCTTGATTTTTTTTTTTGTCTCCTTGTGACTCACTCACTCCAAGTGATCCAGACCCCTAGATCGGAAGTATGTGGCGAAGGAGCAGGAAAGGGAATAAATCAATCAATCAATCAGTAGTATTTAATGAGTGCCTACTGTGTCTTCAGAACACTGTACTAAGCGCTTCAGAACAGTAGAGTTGGTAATAATAATAATAATAATGGCATTTATTAAGCAGTTACTATGTGCAAAGCATTGCTCTAAGCGCTGGGGAGGTTACAAGGTGATCAGGTTGTCCCACGGGGGGCTCACAGACTTAATCCCCATTTTACAGATGAGATAACTGAGTCGCAGAGAAGTGAAGTGACTTGCCCAAAGTCACACAGCTGACAATTGGTGGAGCAGGGATTTGAATCCATGATGACCTCTGACTCCAAAGCCCAGGGTCTTTCCGCTGAGCCATGCTGCTTCTCCAACATGGTAGACATGTTTCCGGCCAACAAGGAGCTGACAGTCTAGAGTGGGAGACAAATAGGGGACATCATGAAGGTCACCTGAAATCTTTCCTAAGTCTCTGGCATTCCCAGTTATAACCCAGAGAATAGTATCCCTTTCCACTCTACGCATTCCCTGGATATGAATCGACCCATCTGAAATCTTTTTCCCAGTGTTTTCCAATGATGTGGTTTTGAGGGCATACAAATTAAAGCCCCGAAAATATTCCTTTCTGAAATATTCTAAGAATAAACCCTTCTAAGATTTTTTTAAAAGTATCTAATTTCTGTTGACACTGCCCATGCTCATTTGAAAAACAGTTTCTTTTCTTCTGAGTTTAAAATCTCTCTGCATAGATGATTTATTCATGATTCACTACTGATAGCAAAAATCTACAGTTGAAGAGAGATCAAGGCATCTCAAAGGAGAAAAAAAAAAAGAATTCCGAAACTCAAATAGGGGAGTAATGAATTCTATTGCTCTCGGCATATAATTGCTAAAAATATCCCCAAATTCCTTTTCATGAAATAGGATGGAAGCTTTAAAATTGTCACTAAGAGTATATATTTGCAGGTCCTCCCTAGAATTGCTGAGAAGGGAGATGGAAACTGATAATAAGTAAAGACCAGGGAGTTGGGGGTATTATATTGTTATAATATAACAATTATATTATAATGATATTATAATACACATTATAATAATATAATATATAATAATATAATATAATATATAATAATACAATAGAATACAATATAATATATTATATTATAATTCCCAAGTGCTCAATAAATGCTAATGGATGACTGACTGGCTGTCCGATTCAGGTGTGTTTCCTCAGTAAACATTAATATCTTTATTGGGATGCGTTCTGAAAGCTAACAGTGATCTGGAGTGCATGGATTGTCCTGGAGCAATGAAGAAGCAGATTATGAGAGGAAAATGAAGTAGCTTCCATTTGGACTGATGTTAATCTCTAGCTATTATGTGTCCCTAAAGATCCCTTGGGGATTTGGGTTTTTAATCCTCCTATTCTCTCCTGGAGGATCACCCAACAATGCCGCATCAATCAATCTTGTCTCTACCACAATTTAGTACAGTGCTTGATTGATAGTAACTGCTTAATAAATACCACAATAACAATTATTGTTATCATTAATCAAACAATCAATGGTATATAGTAAACACTTACAGTGCACAGAGCACTGTACTAAGTGCTCGGGAGAGCACAATACAATAGAGTAGGTATTATCCCTGCTCATAAGGTGCTTCCGTCTAGAAGGGGAAACATGCTGGAATAAATTACAGTACAGACAGGTTATTCCATGAAGGACATCGCTAGGTCTCTCTCTGATTGCCCTGGTCACAACACATAGAACAGCAGCTTTCTCCACTTAATAATAATAATAATAACGGTACTTGTTAAGCATTTACTAAGCACTGGGATATATACAAGTTAATCGTGTTGGACACAGTCTCTGTCCCATATGGGGCTCACAGTCTTATTCCCCATTTTTATAGATGAGGTAACTGAGGCACAGAGAAATGAAGTGACTCACCCAAGGTCACACAGCAGACATGTGTCAGAGCCAGGATTAGAATCCAGGTCCTGCTGACTCCTATGCCCAGGTTCTATCCACTAAGTCACATATTCCCTGGAGAAGCAGTATAGCCTCATGGATAAAGCACAGGCTTGAGAGTCAGAAGGAACTGGATTCTATTCCCTGCTCTGCCGTTTGTCTTCTGTGTGATCCTGGGCATGTCACTTCACTCTTCTGTGGCTCAGTTACCTCATCTTTAAAGTGGGGATTAAGACCGCGAGCCTCATGTGGAACATGGATTGTGTCCAACCTGCTTAGCTTGTATCTACCCCAGCACTTAGTACAGTGCCTGGCACATAATAAACACTTAACAAATACCACTAGAATAAAAAAGAGTGAGCCTCATGTGGGACAAGGACATTGTCTAACATGATTATCCTGTATCCACCTCAGTGATAAGTACAGTGCTTTGCACCTACAAATGCCACAATTATATTAGTAGTGGCAGAGCAAGAGGTAGACATTAAACTAAATTACAGATGGATAAGTACATAGGCACTGTGGAAGTGGGGTGTAGATTAAGGTGTTTTAGGATACCATACCCAAGTGCATAGGTAATACAGGAGGAAGAGCAAATAGTGGAAGTAAGGACTCAATCACGGAAAGTCTCTTGGGGGAAATGTGATTTTAGCAGGACTTTAAGACAGGGAGAGTGGTGGTCTCAGGGAGTGAGTTCCAGGCCAGAGGAAGGGTGCAGACAAGGAGTCAGTAGCAAGAAAGATGAGACATGTGCAGTGAGTAGGTTGGTGTTAGAGGACCAAAGTACGCATGTTGGGTTGTACTGGGAGATGAGCAAGGTGAGCTAGCTTAGAACAGTGCTTGGCACATAGTAAGCGCTTAATGAATACCATTATTATTATTAATAATAATAAAAATAATGCCATTTGGTAAGCACTATGTTCAAAACACAGTTCTAAGCACTGGGGGGATACAAGGTGATCAGGTTGTCCCACGTGGGGCTCACAGTCTTATTCCCCATTTTACAAATGAGGGAACTGAGGCTCAGAGACGCTAAGTGACTTGCCCAAAGTCACACAGCAGACAAGTGGTGGAGCCGGGGTTTGAACCCATGACCTCTGACTCCAAAACCCGTGCTCTTTTCCACCGAGCCACGCTTATGTACTTATCCATCTGTAATTTAGTTTAATGTCTACCTCTTGCTCTGCCACTACTGCTGACAAGCTGCAGAGCCGAGATTAGAACCCATGACCTCTGACTCCCAAAGCCGTGCTCTTTCCACTAAACACGCTGCTTCTCCAATAATAATAATAACAATAATAATAGAGAAGGAGCATGGCTCAGTGGAAAGAGCATGGGCTTGGGAGTCAGAGGTCATGGGTTCTAATCCCGGCTCCCCTGCTTGTCTGCTGTGTGACTTTGGGCAAGTCACTTAACTTCTCTGGGCCTTAGTTCCCTCACCTGTAAAACGGGAATTAAGACTGTGAGCCCCATGTGGGACAACCTGATTACCTTGTATCCCCTCCAGAGCTTAGAACAGTGCTGGGCACATAGGAGCGCTTAACAAAAGCCATCATTATTTATTATTATTTATTTAATAATAATTGCAGTATTTGCGCTTTCTATGTGCTTACTTTGCTCACTATTCATTCATTCATTCATTCAATCGTATTTATTGAGCGCTTACTGTGTGCACAGCACTGTACTAAGCACTTGGGAAGTGCAAGTTGGCAACATATAGAGATGGTCCCTACCCAACAGCGGGCTCACAGTCTAGAAGGGGGACAGACAACAAAACAAAACATATTAACAAAATAAAATAAATAGAATGAATATGTACAAGTAAAATAGAGTAATAAATATGTACATACATATATATAGGTGCTGTGGGGAGGCAGGCACTGTACTAAGCACTGGGGTGGATACAAGCAAATTGAGTTGGACAGAGTCCCTGTCCCATCTGGGTCTCACGGTCTCAATCCTCATTTTACAGATGAGGTAACTGAAGTTCAGAGAAGTTAATTGACTTGTCCAAGGTCACACAGTACATAAGTGGTAGAGCCAGAATTAGAATTAATGACCTTCTGAATCCCAGGCCTATGCTCTACTTACTACACTATGCTGCTTCCCCAGTGAGATTGTGTCTATCAACTCTGTTTTAGTGCACTCTCCCAAGCACTTAGAACAACGCTCTGTATGCAATCACTGGTCAATAAATATGATTGATAAATGTGATTGAGCTATTAGTCTTGGAGGAGATATGATGTTAGTAGGGCTTTAAAGATAAGGAGAGTGATGGTCTGTTGGCTCTGAAGAGGGAGGGACTTATATAGCCCGGTGGTAGGGTGACCAATGAGTACGGTGATAAAATAGTCTAATAACATTTCGGCAAGAACTTGGATTAGAATTACAGTGGCTTGGGTGGAGCGGAATGAGAAGGTCTGGAATATCCCCAGAACAATTATTTGTGACCATTTAAAAATGCTCAATTATTCTAGGTATTGCTCACCCCAATCAAAGTTGATTTATCGACAAAACAGGAGATAATGGTGATTCACTATGATTACGGCAGAATTAAATTGGTTTAAATGCATTTTATTAGAGAAGATGTTGAAAAAAGCTTATAATTTTTAAAATTAAATATGGGGGTAAGGAAGTTGGTGAACTTTGGGTTTACCCTAATTTTTAAACATGTTCAGAGAAGAGAAATTAGGCTAAATTGGGTAAAGCCCTAAAGATAAATTTCTTAACATATTGAATTTGAATGGTGCTTTTATTTTTTCAAATCCTTTTCTCATTGCTTAACTCATTTTGCCCTCCCAAAATTCCTGAGTTAGTGTGAGGCAGGTAATTCATTCAGTTGTATTTATTGAGTGCTTACTGTGTGCAGAGCACTGTACTAAGCGCTTGGGAAGTACAAGTCGACAACATATAGAGATGGTCCCTACCCAACAACGGGCTCATTCATTCATTCATTCATTCAATCGTATTTATTGAGCACTTACTGTGTGCAGAGCACTGTACTAAGCGCTTGGGAAGTACAAGTTGGCAACATAAAGAGACGGTCCCTACCCAACAGCGGGCTCACAGCCTAGAATATTATCCCCAATTTACAGATGAGGAAATGGAGGCCCAGGAAGATTAACTGACCTAATTAAGGTCATTCAAAACTGTAATTAGGAATCAGGTTCTCTGTTCCCCACACCCATGTCCTTTCCATTAGACTTAAATAATAAAGTTCACATATCCTTCTTTAAAGAGCCGTGCAGGTGTTTGTAAGGATTAGTAGCTGTCCATTGTAATGAAACTATGTTCACTTTCTTCACTCGATTCTTTGTGGCTAGATGTGTCTGCTCTCCTGCCCTTTCCTAATTGGTTTGATAAGTCTATCCAGGAAAATGCAATGTTTTTGCCCAAAATGCTCATCTTGGAAAACATAAAGGCGTCTTCGATTGTAGCTCTCAGAAAAATTAACCCTGTAGTGATCAAAGCAAGGACAGTTGTTCTTTTAAATGCTTAGTACCTAGTTGTCAGTGTATGACAATGTACGGTTCTGAAAGTTGGACAGTGAAAAAAAACAACAGGATAGAAAGAACATCGATTCTTTTTAAATGTGGTGTTGGAGAAGGCTTTCGTAAATACCATGGACTGCCTGAAAAACAAACAAGCGTTTTTTAGAACAAATTATGCCAAAGTGGTCTTTGGAAGGCCAAATGATTCGACTTAAATTAGCATTTTTCGGATACATAATCAGAAGGACTAATAATCTGGAGAAGACACTAATGCTAGGAAAAGTCCAGGAAAATGAGGAAGAGGCAGACCCGCAGCTAGATGGATATAGTCCATAACAACGATAAAGGAAGAACCGTAAGAAAGGTTGCAGATTATAGCAGAGGGCAGGATGTTCTGGAGAAAGTATATCCATGGAGTCACTATGAATCAGAATCGACTCGACGACACTTAATACTAATAACCTAGTTGACCCCCGGGACACGCTTGCCGACGCACTTGTTCCAGGCGCCTTAGAAACAAACTTCTGGGTACTTGATGGAGAAGAGCATTGAGTGAAAACTTATAAATATATTTAGGAAGGTAAATCAACAAGGTGAAGTTTTCATTTGAAGGTGAGCTTATTTTTTTTCTTGATCTGAAGCAGGCTTCAGAATGATCACGTTTTTTTTTTCTTGTGTCTGGCCCATTAAAGCCTACATTGGGATGACATCCTCAGTGACTTGTTTTTGATTGATTACAGAGAAAGTTCTTGCTTCTCCTCTTATTCATTTGCATATTTAAAGGACTTTGTTCCTGGAAGCTTCTTTTTCTTGGAAACTCCATTTTATCTTCTATTTTAGTTTCATTAAATCATGTGTAATCCACCCTTTGTGCCAAATTCATCCCACATGGAAATCACCGGTTGGATGAGGTGGATGTGAGGGTTATCCTGGGATAGAGCATTTGATCCTTTATTTCTGAGGACTGTTTGCTGGAATTATTCTTACTGCCTATCAACCCACCAACCTGACGGCTACCCAACACCTATTAGCAAAGACACTCAATATTTTGAATATCCCGTTTCGTGCTGAGTAATTTTTTAGGTGGAGAATCCCTTGTCCAAGCAAACACCAAAATAGTTTTACTTTTGAAAGTCTCCCATCTCCTATGGATTTTATTGGTCAGTTCCTCAAGGAAATGGAATGGACACTGTGCTATTGTCCAGATTCCACTTCTCTAGCTGTTAGAGATTTCTTCATATTTGACCACTCTGACCTAAGCACTTAAATTCTTTAGCAGTGCTTAAATGCTTAATCCCATGGATTAGACTATAGACCCAAGATCAGAAGGTCAGGCTCACTGTCATAGACACTATATTGCAAGCATCTTCTTGCCTCTTAACCTGAAGAAACTATTTCTTGATGAATTAAGAGGAAATGGTTTTTTCTGCTTCCTTCCACACATCAAAGAGTGTCCCTATGATCTCTCTAGCCCATTAGCCAAGAATTTGAATTTTAAGATCAGGATCTTTCTTTCCAGTGTATTCTAAGAATACATAGCTATAGAACGCATAGCTGAATGCTCAGATCAACATCTTTCTTCTGAAATAGTTCATTAATTTAGGGAATGGCAGACAAAGAATTCCTCTTCTAGATAAGATCAGAGTACTTTAATTCAACAATACAGTTTTGTGCAAAGGAAACTTTATTAGAATCATTCAAAATTGAAAAACAAATGATTTGTATTCTGAGAATGAAAAAGAGTGTTACAAAATTGGATCCCTGAAAAAAATAACATCAATTTTTCCTTTTCTAGTAAATCACCCAACAATGAAAGACAGCCGTGGTATAAAATTGCATATAATAAACTGTGGTGATGCCTTATATCACCCAGCATATTAATGTACTAGTGATGAGAAGCAGCATGGCTTAGTGAAAAGAGCACGGGCTTGGGAGTCAGAGGACGTGAGTTCTAATCCTGGTTCTGCCACTTGTCTGCTGTGTGACCTTGGGCAAGCCACTTAACTTCTCTGTGTCTCAGTTACGTCATCTGTGAAATGGGGATTAAGACTGTGAGCCCCACGTGGGACAACCTGATCACCTTGTATCTACCCCAGCGCTTGGAACAGTGCTTGGCACATAGTAAGCGCTTAACAAATACAACAATTATTATTCTCATTATGATTACTTCATAAAGCCTTACAGAGCTGTCTCCCAAGTGACATGATTACAAATCAATAGGTGGATAAGTGTTTTATTCCAAGATGCCTTAGGGTGAAAATCAGGTGGGAGAGAAATCATTTGGTAAACGCACAGCAGAAACCTCTACCAGACAAGAAACTCCGTGCATTCTGTAATTTTCACTGTCAGAGAATCAAGTCATTAATCTTCAAACCTCTGCTGAAGAACCCTAAGTTCTCAGCTCTATTTAAAAGAAGTCTTAGCGCTTAGTATAGTGCTCTGCACACAGTAAGCGCTCAGTAAATATGATTGAATAGAGTCTTGAATCCTCCCTTTAGGAACAATCCCTAGAAGCTGCATGTCATAGTGGATACAGCACAGGCCTGGGCATCTGAGGCCTTGGGTTCTAATCCCAGCTCTGCCACTAGTCTGCTGTGTGACCTTGGGCAAGTCACTTCACTTCTCTGGGCCTCAGTTACCTCACCTGCAAAATGGGGATTGACACCGTGAGCCCCACATGGGACAGGGACTGTGTCCTGTCCAGTGCTTTTTACAGTGCCTGGCACATAGTAAGCACTTAACAAATACCATAATTATTATTATTATTCGATTTTGCAGCCCAGAAGGGGGATATTCTTCCAGGGAGAAGGAGGAGCCTTAGAGGACCGACAGAAGATCAGAGGGACCCAAAAGGAGCAGTTGCTAAGACTTAAGGGTTAGATAAAGTTAACTAGGAGTAGACCGATAGGTCATGAGTGGGGTATGCACCATATGTCTGAATCCATTACTTCCATATTTCCTGAATTCCATCATAGTAGGTGAGATCCTGCCCGCCTTGAAAAGTGCTGAACGAGAGGTAGCTCATTGTAGGGCCGAGGCTAGCCGAGAGCCGTCGGCGAGTGTCTCTATGTTTTCGACCATGGTGATGATGGCGTTCACCTTACTTTCAGGAAGCACATGGGAAGCATTGGCCCTGAACTTTTGGAGGAGGGATTCCTTGCTCAGGGGTTTCCTCCAGTGTCCGTAAAAGGTGTCGCACCTGCCCGTCAGGATGTCCCCATTCTCCAGGTGCAACACCACCTCCCCGTACATCTTGTCAAAATTGGCCGGGTTGTCCTCCGGGTGCTCCACGGCCACTTTGGCGAGCAGTTTGGTCAAGTCGGGCCGGACGATGTTCTCCAAGCTGAAAGAGCTGACGTCCACCTGGCCGTCCAAGAGGGCAGCACAGGCATTGAACTGGAAGGAATGCCGGGCCTGGTGCTCCGACTCCGGGAAGGCCCTATTGATGTATTTGGATTCCGGGATCCTCAGGATGATAGCCTGGATCGCAGCTGGGGAGAAGGAGCCAGCATAGAGGATGGAGAGGTTGCGGGCGGACAAGGCAGCGTCGACCACCCAGTGCATGCCGAGATGAGCGGGGAAGCGCTTGAAGGCGATATCCTGCTTCTCTAAAAGAAACTCTTGATCCCTTCCTGGGAGAGGGAGAGGCATGGGGTGGTAATCCCCGTAGAAGGCGCTGACCCCCGAGCAGCCGCCGACGTCATCCAAGATGAGTGGATTGGCCTCCATGTCCTGGGCCGCGAGAAGCGCCGCTTCAAACCCAAAACGGGCGGCGTTGCCGATGTGCAGGGGTTTGGCTAAGGTGGCGGCATTCGCCATGGGCGCTCCGGCCAATGAGGCCGCCACGGCCAGGGCGTTGGCACACTGGTTTTTGTTCAGAGACAGCAACTTGGCTATGGCGGCGGCACTGCCCAGGGTCCCCACCACCGACGGGGGGTGGAATCTGAAAGGCAATTCACCAGAATCAATTGATCGATCGATCGACGGGATTTATTGAGGGCTCACTGGGTACAAAGCATGGTGCTGAGAACTTGGAAGAGTGCACTGCACAAGAGTCGGTAGACATGAGGCCTTCCCTCAAGGAGTTCACATTCTAGTGGGGAAGACAGACTTATTTTTAGTGGTATTTGTTAAGCACTCACTATGTGCCAGGCACTGTTCTAAGTAATCAAGTAATCAGGTTGGACCCAATCCCTGCCCCACACGAGGCTCACAGTCTTAATCCCTGTTTTACAGATAAGGTAACTGAATCACAAGTAACGAAGTGACTTGCCCAAGGTCACACAGCAGACAAGTGGTGGAGCCAGGACTAGAAATCACATCCATCTGATTCCCAGGCCCATGTTCTATCCACTAGGCCATGCTGCTTCTCTATGTTAAAATAAATTGCAGGTAGGGGAGGCAAACAAGTATAAGCATATGTACACAAGTACTCTAAGGAGGGTGAGTATCATGTTGCTTAGGAGGTACAGACTCAAGCGCTTAGTACAGAGCTTTGCACACAGTAAGTGCTCAATAAATACGATTGAATGAATGAATGAAGTGCATAGGCAGCGTGGCTCAGTGGAAAGAGCACGGGTTTTGGAGTCAGGGGTCATGGGTTTGAATCCTGGCTCTGCCAATTGTCAGCTGTGTAACTTTGGACAAGTCACTTAACTTCTTTGTGCCTCAGATCCCTCATCTGTAAAATGGGGATTAAGACTGTGAGCCCCCGGTGGGACAACCTGATCTCCTTGTAACCTCCCCAGCGCTTAGAGACTGTGAGCCCACTGTTGGGTAGGGACTGTCTCTATATGTTGCCAACTTGTACTTCCCAAGCGCTTAGTACAGTGCTCTACACACAGTAAAGGCTCAATAAATATGATTGATTGATTGATTGCTTTGCACATAGTAAGCACTTAATAAATGCCACCATTATTATTATTATTATTATTATTATTATTATTATTGGCAACATAGAAAAGGTGACATAGAAGGGAAGCCGAATAGGGTTGGAAGATCGGAAGTTAGTCAGGAAGACTTCCTGAAGCAGTACTGATTTTAAGAGGGCTTCGAATATGGGGAGAGTGATGGACGGTCGACTGTGAAAAGGGAGGGCTTTCCAGGCTCCGCTTAATAAATGCCATCATCATCATCATCCAGGCAGGAGGAAGGATGTGAGCTAGGCGTTGAAGGAAAGAGAGACAAGATTGAGTCACAGCAGGGCATTAGCTCTGTCTCACTGCTTAGTGTTTAGAAACGAATCTCCACCAACCTTCTAGACAAGCTTCCTGCAAAGCAAAAAACATCCCTTTTCAATCCAAAATAATCTCATTACCCAATGCCGGGAAGGTCAGAATATCAGTCTCACTGAGTTAGGAATGTATTCAGGAAGCAACTTCATGCCATCAGTAACAAGAGTCTAAAGTGACGGTTGAAAATGGAATTCTCACAGGCATGGAGAGAAAAGCTAAACTTGACCTTGGTAAGAATAGCAAATTACATGGATGAAGGGTGAATCATCTCTCTCTGCCTAAATAAAATCCAGTGCTTGTTTCTTCTAACCTATTAGAAGTAGTAATAGTGGTATTTATTGAGCTCCCGTGGTTGCAATGGACTGTACGAAGGGTCAGTAACTCTTCAACAAGTTCTGTTCTCGCCATGTCTCCAGGGCCATAAATGAAATTATAGTGGGACAATTGAAAATCAGGCCATGAATCTAATGAAGCCTTCTTTCTCTTCCGTTTGTTTTTGCTCTTCATGAAAGTTTCTCATTGAGTGGGATCTCTAAAATAGGCACATACTCATATTCTTTGCCTTGTGGAGATGGTGGAAGAGTGGGAGGGAAAGGGGTGAGTAGAAGAGGGAAGGGGATACACCGATTAAAGTGAAACAAAGTTTAGAGGGCAAAAGACTTTCTTGCCATGAGTGATGTCTGCTAAAGATATAAAGATGTAAAGATGGGTCAGACTTCATTAAGGGGTCTTGAGTTGGAAATTCAATATTGTATATTTGTCTTCCTTCTCTCCAAAGTGAATACTTTCTGAGCTAAATGGAGAGACCTGGTAAGGAACTATCTTTACCAATGTAAAATTTGGTTGCCTAGAAAAGAAAAATGATAGCTAGTTGCAGAGATTATCTTGCTAATATTCTCCGCGTACCAAGTCCTGTAATGAGCAGCCACTCAGAGAGCACAGTGGTGTAGGCCTATTGCTAATTTTTAAAAATTGTATTTGTTAAGTGCTTACTCTGTGGCAGGCACTGTACTAAGTGCTGGGGTAGATACAAGCCGATCAGGGTGGACACTGTCCGTGTCCCACCTGGGGCTCACAGTCTTAATCACATTTAATGGATGCGGAGACAGAGGGAAAGAGAAATTAAGTGACTTCCCCAAGGTCACAGAGCAGACATGTGGTGGAGCTGGGATTAGAACCCAGATTCTTCTGACCCCCAGGCCCGAGCTCTACCCACTCGGCTTCTCAGTGCTGCTAAATGGATCAAGAAAAATACCCCCAGGCACGCAAGATTTCCTACTTGATGTTGACAATTCCCCTTCCCCCGATGGGAAGAATGGGGGGACTTACCTCTTGGGAATGTCGTGAGCCTCTCTGGAGAAATGCATGAGTCTCCCCTGGACCTCGATGCCCACGTTGAAGGCTAACAACAGGTCAAGGCCGTTGGGTTTGGAGCCAACAGGGAGCATCTGGGAAGCGGCCAAGAGTGCTGGTAGCACGGCTCCTGATGGGTGCGTGGCTGGGTGCCAAGTGTCATCGAAATCCATAGAATGAACCTGCCAGGAGGAGCAATGGAGAAGAGTGAGGAGGAGCTGACAGTTTTCCAGTACACCTACATCACGAGCGTGGTTTAGAAAGGTTTACGTGTTAGAGAAAAGGCTCCTTACCGCCACGCCATTGGTGAATGCAGCCAGTGTTGGAGAGAGCCTTAATCCCGTCCTTCCGAAGACCGAGCTCACGGCATTTGGAGAGTACATATTCTGGGAGGAGACGCGAGAAGACAGTTAGGAAGAGAAACATCACTCCTCTGTTCTATTTCTGCTCAGAGGTACGGATATTTCTGGCCGTTATTTTGTTCGAGAGGAAATGGAATCAGACTGGAGGAAACCTAGTTTGTAGCTGTTAAAATCCGAGCAACGGAGAGCCCTGGCTGGGGAAAAGGCCAAAAGGGAGTGCTGAAGATCAAGAAATGAGACTAATTTCCTTCTTGCCTTGACAGCCAGTGCTTGCCCTGTTGGTGAAGGTGGTGATGTTCTTTTTTCACCGATAATAATAATATTAATTATAATGATGGCATTTGTTAAGCGCTTACTATATGCGAAGCACTGTTTTAAGCGCTGGGGGGGATACAAGGTGATCAGGTTGTCCCACGTGGGGCTGACAGTCTTAATCCCCATTTTACAGATGAGGTCACTGAGGCCCAGAGAAGTGAAGTGACTTGCCTAAAGTCACACAGCTGATAAGTGGCAGAGATGGCATTAGAACCCATGACCTCCGGCTCCCAAGCCCGGTCTCTTTCCACTGAGCCATTAGATGCAGAATCAGGGAGAACATCACGAGTCAAATCTGCCTGGCCAGTGGAATGAGCAGCAGGCTGATCATCAGAATTAAAGCACCTTGGTGCAGGTTGTTTTTTGTTTCTTTTTATGGTATGTGCCAGATGCTGTTCTAAGCGCTGGGTAGGTAATAAAAATAATAACAGTAATAATGATGGCGTTTATTAAGCACTTTCTATGTGCAAAGCACTGTTCTAAGCGCTGGGGAGGTTACAAGGTGATCAGCTGGTCACGAGGGGCTCACAGTCTTAATACCCATTTTACAGACGAGGGAACTGAAGCACAGAGACGTTAAATGCCTTCCCCACGGTCACACAGTGGACAAGTAGCGGAGTCAGAATTAGAACACAGGTCCTTCTGATGCCCAGGCTCTGTCCACTAGGCCATGCTGCTTCTCATGTTGCTGCCTGATTTGTCCTTAATGCAACTGCAACGGTTTTAGCACTGATCAGATATATAGATATATATTTGTATATATTCATTCATTCAATTGTATTTATTGAGTGCTTACTGTGTGCAGAGCACTGTACTAAGCGCTTGGGAAGTACAAGTTGGCAACATATAGAGACGGTCCCTACCCAACAGTGGGCTCACAGTCTAGAAGGGGGAGACAGAGGACAAAACATATTAACAAATAAAATATATAGAATAAATATGTACAAATAAAATAAATAAAGTAATAAATACATACAAACATATATACATATATACAGGTGCTGTGGGGAGGGGAAGGAGGTAAGGCGGGAGGGATGGAGGGGGGAGGAGGGGGATGTATATCTGATCAGATATATAGATATAGCAGATATATAAATATATATTTGCATATATATCTGATCAGATATATAGATATACCTAACATTTATATACATATATATCTCACATATATTGTATTATATATGTGTGATAATTTATACCATATATATCAGTGGAAAGAACACGGGCTTGGGACTCAGAGGTTCTGGGTTCTAATCCCGATTCCACCGCTTGTCTGCTGTGTGACCTTGGGCAAGTCTTTTCACTTCTCTGTACCTCAGTGACCTCATCTGTACAATGGGGATTAAGACTGTGAGCCCCACGTGGGACAACCTGATCACCTTGTATCTACCCCAGCGCTTAGAACAGTGCTAGGCACATAGTAAGTGCTTAACAAATACCACCATTATATATACATATATATACATATATATATATATATATATATATATATATATATATATATACACAGCACACACATATATAGAGAAGCAGCATGGCTCAGTGGAAAGAGCCCTGACTTGGGAGTCAGAGGTCATGGGTTCTAATCCCATCTCCGCCAATTATCAGCTGTGTGACTTTGGGCAAGTCACTTAACTTCTCTGTGCCTCAGTTACCTCATCTGTAAAATGGGGATTAAGATTGTGAACCCCACATGGGACAACCTGATCACCTTGTATTTTCCCCAGTGCTTAGTACAGTGCTTTGCACATAGTAAGCACTTAACAAATACCAAAATTATTATATATATACAATAATATATATATTATTATATGGTATTCCTTAAGTGCTTACTATATGCCAGGTACTATATGCCAGGTACTATACTAAGTGCTGGGGTAGATGCAAGCTAATCAGGCTGGACACAGTCCATGTCCCACAAGGGGCTCACAGTCTTAACCCCCATTTTACAGAAAAGGTAACAAGGCCCAGAGAAGTGAAGTGACTTGCCCAAGATCACAACACAGACAAGTGGTAGAGCTGGAACTGGAACCCAGATCCTTCTGATTCCCAGGCCCGTGCTCTATCCATTGGGCCATGCTGCTTCTCATGTTGCTGCCTGATTTGTCCTTAATGAAGCAGCTTCTTAATAATCTAGGCCATTCCGCCCCTGCCTCTATGCTCAGCAAAGTGCTCGGGGATGCACAGTTGTTGTAGAACCCGGGAGGATGATGGATAGAGTTTTGTTCACTTCTCCCTGAAAACCACCCTCAACCGCCCATCCGTACCCAGCTCCTACAGCAAAATGGCATCTCCACGGGGCCCAGCCCCTACCTGGCAGTACTTCAGCGCAATGTCGAACACATGGGTGGAGCTGCCGAGGAGACCGACCCCAATGCTGTCCAAGATCATTCTCTTGCTCCGGAGGCGGACCGTGTCAGACAGGTGCTCCGGAAGGACTTCGTGGATAAAGGAGGCAAAGCTGTTGGTGACCGTCTCTTCCACGTTACCCCTCTCCAGCACTGAGGGGAAAGAGCGACTCTATGATTGGCTTCTCCACGTGGCTCAAAGGGGAGCATTGACGCTGACTCGGTTGGAGGCCCCGAAGGAAGAAAGAAAGCAGCGGGACGGGTAAGCGGAGTGGAAATCCCTCATTCATTCCTTCTTTCAATCGTATTTATTGAGCACTGACTGTGCGCAGGGCACTGCACTAAGCGCTTGGGAGAGAACACTACAACAATAAACAGACACACTCCCTGCCCAAAATGAACTTATAGTCTAGAGTGGGGGAGACAGACATTAATATTAATAAATTACAGGTTTGTACGTAAGTGCAAAGGGAGCAAGTCAGGGCGACGCAGAAGGGAGTGGGAGAAGAGGAAAGGGGGGCTTAGTCAGGGAAGGCCTCCTGGAGGAGATGGGCCTTCAATAAGGCTTTGAAGGGGGGGAGAATCATTGTCTGTTGGATTTTAGGAGGGAGGGTGTTCTAGGCCAGAGGCAGAATGTGGGTCAGGGGTCAGCAGATTTTACCTTTGATGTGAAGCTTGTCATGGTAATGACTTCATTCATTAATTCAACCATATTTATTGAACACTTACTGTGTGCAGATCACTGTAGTAAGTGCTGGGGAGAGTATAATACAGCTTTATGTGAAAATATTTCCTGCCCACAACACGCTTACTTCTCCTTGCGATGAGAAGCAGCCTGACCAAGTGGAAATAGCACAGCCCTGGGAGTCAGAGGACCTGGATTCTAATCCTAGCTCTTCTACTTGTCTCCTGTGTGACTTTGGGCAAGTCACTTCACTTCTCTGGGCCTCAGTTACCTCATCTGTAAAATGGGGATTAAGACTGTGAGCCCCTTGTGGGACAGGGACCGTGTCCAACCTGATTAGCTTGTATCTACTTCATCACTTAGTACAGAGTCTGACACATAGTAAGCCATTAACAAATACCACAGACAACTAAAAATACTTGTGGGGCTTGCAGCTAGGGGAAAGCAGGAAACAGAGTGTCCCAAAGAGGAAAAAGACCTGGAAAACCCCCTCTCCTTCACTTATTTATTCATATTAATATCTGTCTCCCCCTCCAGACTGTAAGCTCACTGTGGGCAAGGAACGTATCTGCTAATTCTGTTGTATTGTGCTCCCCCACGTGCTTAGTACAGTGCTCTGTGCATAGTAAGCACTCAATAAATATGATTGATTGACTGGTTTATTCCACCATAGACCTGAAGGTAGAAGTGCAAGCTGAAAGCTGGATAAACTGAAAGAAAATCCTTTGCCAGGAATACCTGGGTTAAAATCCACTTGGCAGCATGGCCAAGTGGTTAGAGCACAGGCCTTGAAAGAAGAAGACCTGAGTTCTAATCCCAGCTCCTCCATTTTTCTGTGTGGCCTTGGACAACTCACTTAACTTCTCTGTGCCTCAGTTACCTCATCTGTAAAATGGGGATTAAGACTATGAGCCCCATGTGAGACCTGGACTACATCCAACCTAATTAGTTTGTATCTACCCCAGCCCTTAGTTCAGTGCTTGGCACATAGTAAGTCCTTAACAAATACCATTTAAAAAAAAAAAAGTACTGTAGCAATATCTAAAGCCTAGCTTCACTTTAGGGATACTCCCAACTTAGTTTTAATGATGATCTCTTAGATTCAAATGGGAATATTATATTAGAAATTATAAATATTACAATTTGAATAGAATTGTACTCTTCCAAATGCTTAGTACAGTGTTCTACACTGAGTAAGCACTCAATAAATCCAACTGATGGAATAATAGAATTTCTGTTACCCAGAGAAAACCTGTTAATGATGCTAACATGACTATGAGTATCGTTCTTTACAGCAGCAGCTATTTTCCAATCCTGCTGTTCTGAGGCTAATACTCATATCTCAGCATATAAAGTCAAACACCCAGCCTTGACACTCACTCTGAGTGTTCTGTGTACAATGGCAGTTTTCAATATTTTATTTGAGCAAACTACCTAATTAGCTTTTCTTTACTTCAGTCCTTAATACAGTGCCTGGCACAAAGTAAGCCCTTAAAAAGAATCATTAAAAAAAACCCCAGCAAAAAACATAAGGACTATAGGCCAAATCTAGAGCTTAACTTCACTTTGGGGATACACCTAACTTGGTTTGAGATAATAATAATTATTATTATGGTATTTGTTAAGTGCTTACTATGTGCAAAACACTGTTCTAAGCACTGGGGTAGTTACAAGGTATTCAGGTTGTCCTACGTGGGGCTCACAGCCTTAATCCCCATTTTACAGATGAGGCAACTGAGGCTGAGAGAAGTTAAGTGGCTTGCCCAAGATCACACAACAAAGTGGTGGAGCTGGAATTAGAACCCACATCCTCTGACTCCCAAGCCCCTGCTCTTTCCACTAAGCCATGCTGCTTCTCTAGCCACGCTGCTTATAGCTCTTTGAAATTATAAAAGAGAAATCTAGAATCTCTGTTACCCAGAGAAAACCAGGAAAAGACACTAAAATAACCACGAGTGTCATTCTTTTCAACAGCAGTTATTTTCCAGCCCTGCTGCTCTGATGCCAGGACTAGTATCGCAGCACATTAAGTCAGATGCCCAGACTTGAAACTCACCCTGAATGTTCTGTGTACCATGGCAGTTTTCAAATAGCTTATTTGGGCAGAAACCTAATTTCTTCAAATGAAAATAAATGGAGTCTTTTGACTCCCAAATGTCATAACTGATGATTCAAGATTTGTTTATAAATGTGCACTTGCCTTACTTAGAATTCATCGGCTACTTAACGGTTATTTTCGTGACTCAGAGAACACGAATTGACAACAAGAAGGGAAGGTGCTGATGGAAAGGATCTTAGTCCCTGTGTCATGTCTCTTAGCAGAATGCAAATCACTTCGATGTTAGGTCTCACTATAGAGCAGTACAGAGTTCTTTGGAGGAAGGGTGATCTAAATGAACAGAAGTACACTGGTTTTAATGGGAAGGAAACCTAGGTTTGACAATGGAGGGGAGGGATGAGGAAAGATAATAAAATAATAATAATAATGATGGCATTTATTAAGCGCTTACTATGTGCAAAGCATTTTTCTAAGCGCTGGGGAGGTTACAAGGTGCTCAGATTGTCCCACGCGGGGGCTCACAGTCTTAATCCCCATTTTACAAATGAGGTAACTGAGGCCCAGAGAAGTTAAGTGACTTGCCCAAAGTCACACAGCTGACAAGTGGCGGAGCTGGGATTTGAACCCACGACCTCTGACTCCAAAGCCCGGGCTCTTTTCACTGAGTCACACTGCTTCTCAAGATGAGAAGATGAGTTTTAAGATTGTCCAGGACACATAAAGGCTCTAGAGGCAAGCTGGGGAGAGGAGGGAGAGAGAAATAGGGTTTATATAAGGGGAGCTGGTGATGGAAGAATAGGGAAAATGAAACTATATTCACAGAGTTGAGTAGTAGGAATTGGGAGTGTGAGTTGAGAGGCAGGATTGTCCACAGTATCTAAATCTTCCCCAGGTACCTCTGCTTGATTGCTTTGTGTATAATGCAATAATTATTACAAGGATAAAATCTAGACTATAAGTGTGTAACACTCAGTAAGAAGAAGCAATATCACCATTTCACCCAAATTAAAGATTAAAAGTTTAGATAGCACCTTCTGTCCCTCATGATATCACTACTTCCCAAGAAAATGTCCCTCAGTGTAATCAAAAGACCAAGGAAAATAATCATCCACAAAAGATTGAGCTTTTCCTCTTATACTCTTTGACTGCTAAATGGTAAATAAAAAAAGTCCTACTGACTCTAATTGACAAGAGCCAGGGGTGTTCAGTGAGTGAGCAAAAAATATGATGAGACAGTCTTATTCTTAGTTGACTGATGGGGAATCCATCCAACAAATAGGCAAGTAGCCTCTCTAATGTGAATGGAACTACCTTAGATGATTTATCCCATCAGTTCCTCCTTCCCAACTAACTCCTCATCCTGTACGCCTGATAGATTCCCGAAGAGCCTAAAATAGTTATATTCCTTCCAAAGTACTAGGTTTTCTCCCAGAGGATAAATTGGATTTGAATAGACTACAGGTGCTGATTTGTTATTAAATGCAGGTCCCAGATGAAGTAAAATGATCCAGTCCATGTATTGATAACTTAAAACTTCCATCTATGGATGTTAGAAAACTAAACATTGGAATGATGTTCTCAATTATCCCAGAAGTTTACAGTATTTGTAATTTGGCTTTATAGTCTCTCCTGTAAGCATCGTAAGAAAGAAATTATTGAGAGAGAAACCAAAGGGCGGGGTACTCAACAAGAACAAACCTTGAACTGCTGCCTTGTGCACTTGTCTGGAAGCTGAGAAGACCTTCTGCGACTGCTAGAGGAAGGAGAACAAAGTGTTGATACCATTTAGTTTGACCCCCTTGACTCTTCATTCTTTGCTAGTGAGAAGGTGTCCAGTTAAGAATGGAAAACCAGATATAGAGTCTCTATGCTCATATAAAAGAAAGTAAATAGTCAAACCCTTCCCTCAAAGGCATCAGACCAACAACTCAGCTCAAAATAAACAAAGGAGGAAAGGCACAGAAATGGTGTTTCACTTCAAATCTATTAGTGGAGCTCGATTGCTACATCACAGTGAAAACAGAGATGGTAGTGAAAATGTGAAGCACTCCGCATGTGCTGAAAAACATTTCATTCAGCTAACAGGCAAAACACCCAGGAGAAAAAAAGCAATTTTAAACAAGTCACCTTAGTAATCTGGAAAAAGCAAATTTAATTACAGAACTTACATGATTGCTGGAAATAAATGAACAGCATTTACCTGTAAAGTTGAGAAGACCATCTTGTTTACCTTCAAGTACTTTTTGTAAGGGGGAGGTTCTTTTGAGCAAATTGGTTCTTCTCTCGAAGTGATACTAGGATTGCTAGTTGGAAGTCTTTCTTGCCAGGGTTTATATATACCCTGACAAGCATATTTCCTTTTTCTCTTCTTTGGTGACATCAGCCATTAGATAGAGCCAAGATACGACATTCAGGTTGAGGAATCGGAGGGAAACCACCCCCAAACCAGGAAATGTAAATGTTGTGAAAAAAAAAAAAAGAGCCAGACGAAGGGAAAAATTGGCCAAGAAACCAAGGTATCCACGGTCCAGTGTGTGAATAAACAATCAACTCCTCCCACCCTGGGCTCTGAATATAAAATCTGAACTTATCAGGACATAACAGGGAGAAGAGAAACTACTCTGCTCCTGCTCTGCTAAAAGCATCGTTTAGAGCAAGCAACAAACAAGTAAGAGACTTTAGTCCATAGTGGGGTGTTAGATGACCACAACTTTGCACTATTTTCTTCACCTTATGAAGCTCTTTTTCCATAAACGTCTGGCTCCTTACTTAGCCACATCCATGGGATTCTTCTTATGCAGATTTTGAAAAATGGTTTGTGTTCTTTTTAATACTTCACTGCAGATCAATTAAGAGAGTTTTGGGGGCTTGTGCTGTTTAATTTGCTTCAACCTTTTGAGCAGAATTCTTAAAGTTCATAGTATTTTATTCATTTGGCAACAGTTGTCTTGTAGCAAGAGAATGTGGGAGTGGAGATGCTTCTTAGCATTTTAGACTTCATTTCCTTGCTTAATTCCCTTGCAATCTAGCATGATCACTTTAAGTGGCTACAAAGTGTGTCAGTCCTTCCACCTCACCTATGTTGGATAAAGGGGTGGTATCAATTACCATATTGCTCACTTTCCAAATCAGCTGCATTGAGGACTTCCCAAGAGGAGTAAGATTCTACATTTAAAGTTGGTCTTTTTTTCTTTTTTTTTTTTGGTGGTATTTGTTAAGCTATTACTATGTACTAAGGTCTGGGGTAGATACAAGCTAATCAGTTGGACATAAGTATCACAGTTGTAATCCCCTACAATGGTTGAGGAACTGAGGCACAGAGAAGTTGAGTGACTCTTTCTGATATTTATTAAGTTTCTACTATGTGCCAGGCACTGTGATAAATGCTGGGGTAGACACAAGCTGATCAGGTTGGACACAGTCCTAGTCATACTGGGGCTCACAGTCTTAACTTCAGCTACCTCAGGTACCTCAGCTACCTCATCTGTAAAATGGGGATTAAGGCGCAGAGAAGTTAAGTGACCTGTCCAAGGTCACACAGCAGCTGGGATTAGAACACAGGTCCGTTTGACTCTCAGGCCCTTGCTCTATCCTCTATGCCTCACTGCTTTTCAGTACTGTTATAGTTATTGTCATTGTGATCATTGAATGCTAGTGGTATCCCAAAGGGCACCATCAAAGTGTCATAGGTGACATCCACCCTATCAGGAAATGGGGACATGAGATATCAAAGTGAAATGCCATTGGTACTATACCCTCAACAACATTTTGAACTCTGACTGTCCTAATAGCCGAGCCCAGAAAATTTTAATTAAAATTCAGATAGTCTCAGGAAGTTAAATTTCCTCTGGGTGAGATGAAAATGGCATCTTCTGGGGACTAGTAAATTAATCAATTAGCACACTTGGCTTTTTCTGGGTATTCTGTAAAATGTAAGCTTTTGTCTTAATGCTCCTTCAGGGCAGGGGCCATCTTTTCCACTAATATTGCAGATTTCCAAGCACCTAACACATGCAGAAACTCAATAAATACTGATGGTGAGTAAAATGATGGGCAGTTTATACCAGAATCTCTAGTCTGCAAAAAACAAGATGGTAAATGATGCTTTTAAAAAGAAGTAAAGGAATGTGCCTAGATGAGTTGGAGCTCAGCCTTCTAATGAGTCACTCCTCATATAAATCAATCAATCAATCAGTGGTGTTTATTGAACACATTCTATGTGCTGAGCACTGTGCTAAATGCCTAGGAGAGTAAAATGCAATGGTAGGTAATCACATTCCCTAAGCACAAGGAGCTTACAGCCTAGATGTGCAACAGACATTAAAATAAATTGCAGATATGTTCACTAGTGCTGTGAAGCTGAGGATGGAGTGAATATCAAGTGTGCCGAAGGTACAGATTCATATATATAGGCAATGTGAAGGGGGACTATTAGCAAATGAATCTACCAAGATCTACTTTTGCTTTGTCGTTTATAATGCAGTGTTGGTTTAGCTAGATCAGTTAAACAATGATTTTCTGGGTCATGGCTTTCATTAAGTGCTCCTAGACAAGGATTCTGCAAAGCCCTGGGATAGTCATTAGCAAATCTGATCAGACGTAGGCTGTTGTTATATTGTACGCTCCCAAGCGCTAACAGGGCCAACAGTCTAAGAGGGAATACATGTGCTTATTTCCCATTTTACAGATGAGGAAACTGAGGCCCCAGAGAAGTTAATAGACTTGCCCAAGTTCCCTCAGGACACACTTTTTTATGGTATTTGTTAAGCGTATACTGTTCTAAGTGCTGGTCACTATGCCTCTTATTTTAAACTAGGTGAAGCTAGGTGGGGGCTTTTCCTGAGAACTGCTGTCATCTAGCAGAGGCCCCTGATAAGAGCTGAAATTTTTGCTTTGTTTTGCTTCAATGGCATTGTTAAGTGCTTACTATGTGCCAGGCACTGCACTAAGTGATGGGATAGATACAAGCTAATCAGATTGGACGTAGTCAATGTCCCACATGGGGCTCACAGTTTTACTCCCCCATTTTACAGATGAGGGAACTGAGGCACAGAGAAGTTAAGTGAGTTGTCCAAGGACACACAGCAGGCAAGTGGTGGAACCGGGATAAGAACCCAGGTCCTTCTGACTCCCGAGCCCATGCTCTAATAATAATAATGATAATGATGGTATTTGTTAAGTGCTTACTATGTGCCAAGCTCTGTTCTAAGCACTGGAATTCCAGGCTCCCTAGTCTGCAGGTATCACTGGTCAGACACTTCCAGCAGAGATTGAATTCAGAAAATAAATGAGGTATGGGATTGGAGACAGCCAGTTTTCCAGTTGGCAGGAAGGAATAAAAGGAAGGAATAAAATGTCACAAAGTGAACAGCCAGAATCCCCAGAATACATGAAGCCAAACTGGTTTCCCTGAAATACTTGGGATTTGGGATGACGCGGCCACTCAGGTCCAGATCACCCTGGACACAACTTTTTTCCTTCCCTCTTCCATCCCGCCAAGAGTCTTCGGCCAAAACTGACCTGGCCTTGGACACTAACCAAGGTGAATGGTCATCAGTTTGGTTAGATTCCAAGCAAGTCACGGAAGCTGCCCAGATTTTACAGTGATGCGCTGAATGTTATGAAACGAAATGTCTCAAAGAATTTGAAATTATTAGGGAGAATTCAGTTTTCTCATTTGTTTTCTCATCTATAAGAAGGAGACAATAAGATGCCACTCCACTCAGTTCTCAAGACTAGTGAAGATGTCTAGTTTTGAGAAGTCCAAGCCAGAGACTGACTAACAGGGTTTCTACCATTTCTAATGATATTCATCTGATTGACAGGCTCATCCTAAGACTGTATGCCGTCTGTAATGTGGCTATATGAGGAGCATATTTGACTTACATTGCTGTAGGTGGTTCCCCTGAACTCACTATCTGCTAATTTTTTGTTGTAGTTTGTTTATTTTAGAGGGATCCGGGAGGGTATTGGCTTGGAAGTCTGAGGACTTGCGTTCTAATCTCAGATCTGCTACTCATCTGTTGTGTGACCTTGGATGGGTCGCAACTTCCCTGCACCTCAGTTACTTTATCTGTACAATGGATGTTAAATATACTCTCTCCTACTTAGACTATGAGCTCCATGTGGAACAGAGACTGTGTCCAACTTAATTATTTTGTATCTACCAGCACTTCGTACAATACCTGGCACATAGTAAGTGCTTAACGAGTACCATTAAAATCAAAAGATTGGATTCAAAGATGGCTGAAATCAGAGATCATCAAGCTCTATGACTCTTTCCATTTATTCATTCGTTCATTCTATCATTTATTCATTCGTCAGAACGTTCAGATGAGTTCAGAGTTCTGTCCTGGTCACTGGGGGAAGTTAGGAAATAATCATCAGTGTGTTTACTCAGTGTTTAACATCTGAGAAGAACTGTTCTAGAGGCTGGGATTGATATAAAACAATCAGATTGGAGACCTTCCTCATCCCCAGTCCCCCAAGGGACAGGAACCATGTCTAATTTCCACCCTTTGTGTTCTCCCCGAGTGCTTACAGCATGGCTCAGTGGAAAGAGCCTGGGCTTTGGAGTCAGAGGTCATGGGTTCAAACCCCAGCTACGCCAATTGTCAGCTGTGTGACTTTGGGCAAGTCACTTCACTTCTCTGGGCCTCAGTTACCTCATCTATAAAATGGGGATTAAGAGTGTGAGCCCCATGTGGGACAACCTGATCACCTTGTATCCCCCCCAGCGCTTAGAACAGTGCTTTGCACATAGTAAGCACTTAACAAATACCACCATTATTATTATTATAGTGTTCTGCATAAAGCAAGCTCTTGATAAACACTATTACTATTACACAGTCTCTCTCCCACCCAGGGTTTGCAGTCTTAAAAGTCAAAGTCCTTTTTCTCAAGGAACTTTCAAAAATATTGGAAAAATGGGATTAATGGGATATGCAACATATTACGAGGGAAAATGGCAGTGGCAGAGCTAAAAGAGCAAGAAGAGAAATGCATGGGTGACTTCTAAAATGTTGGATGGCAGTCCTGCAGAATCCCAGGATCAGGATAACGTGGCCTATAGCATTCACCTTGTGTCCAGTGTCATGGCCCCTGCATTGTGCTACAGTGAAACAGAATTGTATTGTGGGAAGAATGTTCCCTAATTCTGTTGTCACAGTCTATCCAAAACATATGAGCACATGTTTTTGAACAGCTGAGAAGCAGCATGGTCTAGTGAAAAAAGCATGGGCCTGTGGCTCAGAAGAGCTAGGTTTTAAACCCAGTTCCACCATTTAACCGTTCTGTGACCTTCTCTGTGACTCAGTTTCCTCAACTGTAAAAATAGGGACAGGGTACCTGTTTTCCCTGCACCTCAGACTATGAGCCCCATGTGGGTCAGGGACTCTGTCCAGTCTACTTATAGTGTAGCTAACCCAGTACCTACTACAGTGCTTGGCACATAGTAAGTATTTAAGTACTATTACTATCATTATTATTATCATCATTATCATTATTAAGCACTTAGGAGAGTACAATTAAACAGAACGGGTAGACACAAGGACCCTACAATCTAGTGGGTGAGACAAAAATGTATCTAAATAAATATCGAGAAATGTGAAATGTGAAAGGAAGTTAAAGGCAGATTGACTAGAGTAGACAGGCAAAGTTAATGCTTAAAAAGAGAAATCAGACAGTAAAGACAAGCATATTGATCAGGAACCTAGAGCTTGACTTAACATGTTTGACAGCTAAAAGCCAAAATAGATTTCTTCTAGGTTCCTTCTCTTTTCCTTGTCTTGTCTTATGCCGTTGAGTCATCTCCAACCCATAGCAATGTCATAGACACATTTCTCCCAGAAAGCCCCACCTCCATCTGCAATCATTCTGGTAGCGTAACCCTAGAGATTTCCCTCGAGTTTGGTAAAAATCCAGAAATAGTTGACCATTGCCTCCTTCCTCACAGTTAACTCGAGTCTCTGCCCTCGACTCTTTCCCATGCTGCTCCTGCCTGGCACTAGAGAGATTTGACTTGTAGCAGATCGTCTTCCACTCTCTAGCCACTGCCCAAGCTAGGGATGGAATGGATACGCCTCTCCTTGACTCTCCCTCTCATAGTCGAGACTGCTGGAGTACTGGAAACTCTCCAGGTGCAGCCCTGAGAGGGGTTTCTTTTCCTTAGGGTGCCTAAAATAGCTTTGCTCCATCCCTGCCCACTCTTCCTATGCTAGTGTTACTCCCAACTCCAGCCCTGTGGTCCTGAAAGACAGCAGGACTATGACCCTCAGAGAGTTTAGTCACTCGGTGATATTTCTTAAGTGGTTCTGTGTTCTCTGCACTGTACTAAGTGCTTGGAAAATTATGACACCATTCCTATACCATCCCCGTACAATGTTATCCCTGTCCTCAAGGAGCTTACAACCTACAAGGTGGAGTCAAATGTTTGATAACACCCCTTACTAACATGCCTATCTCACCTTCAGCCTCTGTCTCTTGGAATGCCCTCCCTCTTCATATCTGACAGACACTAACTTTCCCCACTTTTGAAGCCTTACCAAAGGCATATCTCCCCCAAAGGCCTCCCCTGACTAAGCCCTCTTTTCCTTTTCTTCATCTCCCTTCTACATCTCCCTGACTTGCTCCCTTTATTCATCACTCCCACCCACCCCAGTCCCACTGCACTTATGTACTCCTCTGTAATTTATTTATTCACATGAATGTCTCCCCTTCTAATAATGATAGTACTTGTTTAAAGGGTTCTATGTGCCAAACACTGTTCTAAGTGCTCTAGACTGTAAGCTCACTGTGGGCAGGGAATATATCTGTTAGATTGTTTTATGTTTCTCTCCCTAGAGCTTATTACAGTGCTCTGCACACAGTAAGCGCTCAACAAATACCATGGACTGACTGACTGACCCCTGAGGTGCCATTCTGGTGATACAATTGGAGCTAGTGATATTCATTCATTCATTCACTCATTCATTCAATCATATTTATTGAGCACTTGCTGTGTGCAGAGCACTGTACTAAATGCTTGGAACGTACAATTCAGCAACAGATAGAGACAGTCCCTACCCAATGATGGGCTCACAGTCTAGAAGGGGGAGACAGACAACATAATAAAACACCATCAAAATAGATAAATAGAATTATAGATATATGCACATCATTAATAGAATAAATAGACTAATAAATATGTACAAAAATACAAAAATGCTGTGGGGAGGGGAAGGAGGTAGGGCAGAGGGAGGGAGTGGGAGTGATGGGGAGTTGGGGAGGAGCAGAGGAAAAGAGGGGGACTCAGTCTGGGATGATTAAATGATTAGCTACAGGTTTTCCTCCTCCGAGCTCAACGTCACACCCGTCTTCTTGTTCTTCTCTGTCAGATCTGAAGAAAAATGTCAAGCCCAGAAGGTTTTGCAGCTGTGTTTTACAGTGAACCCTCAGTCTTGGGCTTCCTAGCCAATGTCATCAGCGCCTTGCTCGTGTGCTTGCAGAATTTCTTCTGGACTTACACCAGCATCCAACCCCAGGGGATTGAAAACATCCTCGCAGGTAAGGAGGGTTCATCATGAGAAGCAGCATGGCCTAGTGGCAAGAACACGGGCTTGGAAATCAGAGGACATGGGTTATAATCTCGGTTCTGCCAGTTGTCTGTTGCGTGACCTTGGACCAGTCACTTCACTTCTCCATGCCTCAGTTACCTCATCTGTGAAATGGGGATAATAATAATGATGGCATTTATTAAGCGCTTACTATGTGCAAAGCACTGTTCTATGCACTGGGGAGGTTATAATGTCCCACGGGGGGCTCACAGTCTTAATCCCCATTTTACAGATGAAGTAACTGAGGCACAGAGAAATTAAGTGACTTGCCCAAAGTCACACAGCTGACAATTAGTGGAGTTAGAATTCGAACCCATGACCTCTGACTCCAAAGCCCATTCTCTTTCCACTGAGCTGCGCTGCTTCTCTATGAAGACTTGGGATGAAGACTTGGAGCCCCATGTGGTTCAGGGACTGCGTCCCACTCGACCTGCTTGTGTCTACCCCAGCACTTACTACAGTGCCTAGCACATAGTAAGCTATGTGCTAGCTTACTATGACTGTGACCTAGACTTATGTGATTTATGACTGTTACTTAGACTGTGAGCCCACTTTTAGACTGTGAGCCCACTTTTAGACTGTGAACCCACTGTTGGGTAGGGACTGTCTCTGTATGTTGCCAATTTGTACTTCCCAAGCGCTTAGTACAGTGCTCTGCACATAGTAAGCACTCAATAAATACGATTGATGATGATGATAGTAAGCGCTTAACAAATACCACAATTATTATTGCTATTATTCTCTTAGGCTAACATTTGGCAGTCCTCACACATGTTGTCATTTGCACAATCTTTCCACCTCTGCTTTCCTGTAGGGGTCCACCTTATTCTGATAGGAGGGTTCTCCCAGCTGTTGGCGGGATTCCTCTCGTTCCGGAAATACGACCACCTGGGCGGGACGGCATTTCTGGCTTTCGCTGGTCTGTGGAGCAGCTACGGGGCCACTCGAATCATTTCAGGGGCCTACCCCCTCCACACCAACCTGAGCGATGCCGCTCTTCATCATTCAACGGCCACCGCCATTCCGACCGTCAGGGAGGACGTGCTCCCGGGGCTGGTGGCTTATATTTTCATCTCGTTTATCCTGGCCTTCTGCTCGGCCACCGTGAACTACGTCATGCCCTTCGTCTTTGGGGCCATAACCCTCACCCTTGTGTTTGAGACAGTGGGCCTGTTTGGAGCGTGGGCCTTGGTGGTGTCTGGGGTCCTGGAGCTGGTCATCGTCATCTGTGGGCTTTACGGCGCTTCCGCTCTCCTGTTCAAGGGCATCACCCAGAGGTTTGTACTCCCCGGGTTCGGAAACCCTCTTTTCAACGTCTTGCTGTTGGGGTCTGCCAACCTCACCTCCTCCAAGAGCATCGGCGAAGAGAAGAAGAAGAACACAAAGTACGCTGAGCCCATGGCCCTGAGCAACTTGTGTGACACCATCTCCCCTTTCGTATTTGCCTTCTTCTGCTTTGGATATTCAGACGTCTTCTACCTCGGGGCGGTGTGGATCACCATCAACTCCTTCGGTCAGCTCCTCTCCAGCTATTACGGCTACTTGCGAGACGATGCCTATCACACGACCAAGTTTGGAGTTCATAGCCTTTATTGGCTGGTGCAGTCGTGGGAACAGTTCACCCTGACGGTTTCCATCAGGTCCCAGGATGTGCAGGGGAGCAGGGAGGGAATGCTTGGGGATTGGTTTTTCTTGATCGTCGCCTGCACCCTCTCCCTGGCGTCTTTCAATAAGGATGTTTTAGAGGTCGTCCAAAATGGCCTCTTTGTGCTCCTAACTATATCCACTATCCATCAGATACCAGTCAAGGAAGGGTACATATTCTTTGGTGTCGCTTGCTGCCTCTTCTTAGCCGCTTCCCTGTATGCCACTTTCGCTCGCCTCATTAACTCCATTGGCGAAAAGGCCCTGGTCCCTGTTGGTCCCCAGCTGGTATCAAGTGCGACCCTTGAGAAATTCCTAGGCTTTCTCAAAAGCCGCCTCACCGGAACTCAGGATTTCTCAGATACTACCAGCTGTCAGGTTTCTGAGGCCTTGTTCTACATCTGCAATGGAATGGCTGCCCTCTCCGCCATCCAAGGCGCTCCGAACGATCCCGTTCGGCAACACCTCGGTATCCCCGCCGTGCTGATTCCCGGAGCCGTATTGCAGCTGTATGTGGCCAGGATTCAAGTCCAGAGAGGGAGAAGGTTTGGGGCGGTCCTGCCTTTCTGCTACGCGGCCATCTGGGCGACCTGGACCTGGCTTCGATTTGCAGGTAAGTTATCAGTTCCTCTTTTTCTCAGCAATAGTGGAGAGCTCTCTTCTCCCCAGTGTCTTGGAATAAGTGAAGGGTTTAGAACTAGTCAATCAATCAATTAATCAATTGTATTTATTGAATGCTTACTGTGTGCAGCACATAATAATAATGATAATGGCATTTGTTAAGCGCTTACTATGTGCAAAGCACTGTTCTAAGCGCTGGGGAGGATACAAGGTGATCAGATTATCCCACATGGGGCTCACAGTCTTCATCTCCATTTTACAGATGAGGTAACTGAGGCCCACAGAAGTTAAGTGACTTGCCCAAAGTCACACAGCTGACAATTGACAGAGCTGGGATTTGAACCCATGACCTCTGACTCCAAAGCCCGTGCTCTTTCCATTGAGCCATGCTGCTTCTCTGCACAGCACATCATACTAAGAGCTTGGGAGAGTAGAATATAGCAGTGTTACGGACACATTCTATTCTCGGCTCTGTCACTTGTCTGTTGTGTGACCTTGGGCAAATCACTTCACTTCTCTGGGCCTCAGTTCCCACATCTGTAAAATGGGACTGTGAGCCCTATGTGGGACATGGACAAGGACTCTGTCCAACTGGATTAATTGGGGTCTGCCCCAGTGCTTAAAACAGTGCCTGGCACATAGTAAGCTCTTAATAAATACCACAATTATTATTGTTGTTATTATTACGATTACATTCCTTGCTCATAATGTGTTTACAGTCTAGAGGACACTCATTTCACTCCAGTAATTATGCAGATGCGCCTGGCTTGGAAATTTCTGATCTTCTGCCTCTGGATAGACAAAAATGTTCTTTTAGTAGCCTGAAAGCCTGAATGTGTTCTCCCGGGTACCTACCAAGAAGTGACATATGCACTGGAGAGAAACTGCCTTCTTGATTATTGGACAGAATTTGAACTTGCCCAAAGAAAGGAATGGTTTGTGCTAGGCAAGAGTAAAATGATAATTTCACTAGTTCACATTTTGGAACTCCATTCATTCATTCATTCAATCGCAGTTATTAAGCGCTTACTGTGTGCAGAGCACTGTACTAAGCGCATGGGAAGTACAAGTTGGCAACATATAGAGACTGTCCCTACCCAACAGTGGGCTCACAGTCTAGAACTCCACTCTCTTCAGGGGAGGAAATGAAGATGTCAATAAGCACCGTGACCTGAAGACACAGGCCTCGGAGACAGAAGGACCTGGGTTCTAATTCCAGCTCCGCCACTTGTCTGCTGTGTGACCTTGGGCAAGTCATTTCACTTTTCTGGGCCTCAGTTCCCTCATTCGTAAAATGGGGATTAAGACTGTGAGCTCCACAAGGATTGTGTCCAACTTGATGAGCTTGTATAGACATCAACACTTAGAACAATACTCGACACAAAGTAAGCACTTAACAAATACCATCATCAGCATCAACCCTAAGCTTTTGATACTGACTTCAAGCAGACAGCCTGAAGAGCAGGGCATGGATGAGGGACAAAGCAGGTAATGCTAGAACATTTCCTCAGCCCATGCCTGGAGCTGACTTTTCGAGTGGTCGATTGTCGTAGACAAAAATACAGTTGTGATGATAGCAGAAAATTCCTTCAGGAAAAGCTGGGAGTAACCTGAACTCCTCGGAGACTCTGCAGGGAAAGAGGGCTTTAATAAACAGCCTGTTGTGCTTTCCTTAGCCCCAAGGAGAGAATTATGCTTCTTTACTTAGATCATTTTAATACCTCCCAATAGGAGAGGAGTTGTTTCATAGTAAGAATTTGGAAATGGGCTGATGCTAATGGGGGATTCATTTTCAGGTCGGTACCCACTTGAGGCAATTGTAGTCAATTCCTTTCTCCTAGATACCCTTTTCAAATTTGCATTTCATTGTCTCCATGACCTGTAGAAGAACAGAATGAGGAAAAACACCTACGGTTTGCTGGGGTCTTAAGGCTCAAATAATTTGAAATCAAAATGCTCTGAGGGAAGGAGAAAGGTTAGGTCACAGCTATAAAATCTATGATGAGCTCAGAGGGATTCTTCAAGAGGAAGGGAGGGGAATGATGAACTGCAGGGAGGGAAGAGAAGGAAGGAGGAGAGAAAAGGGAAAGAGAAATGAGGGTTGGGGATGAAATGAGTAGAGAGGGGGGAGATGGGAAGAACATCTAATTTAATATGTGGAATTAAACCTGAAAAGGGATATTAGGATCAAGGCAAATTTTCTTTGGGAGTGCTTTCCCCAGCAAAGTGCTTACTATGTGCCAAGCACTGTTCTAAGCATTTGGGTAGGTACAAGTTAATCAGGTTGGACGTAGTCCCTGCCCCACATGGGGCCCATGTTCTTAATCCCCATTTTACAGATGAGGTAACTGGGGCACAGAGAAGTTAAGTGCTCTGCACACAGTAAGTGCCCAATAAATACGATTGATTGTGACTTGCCCAAAGTCACACAGCAGACAAGTGACAGAGCCGGGATTAGAACCCCCATCTTCTGCTCTTGTTATGTGGCCATGCTGTTCCCCAGGGAGAGACATCTCCTCTCCTGGTCAGAATGGCCTTCATCCCTGGACTGAGGCAAACTTTGAGCAGGGTATTGTCTTTCAGTGGTTTTTCTGTAAAACAAAAGCTGCCTCTAAGGGATTTCCTCACTAAGGCTTCAAAGGGGAACAAATCTACTGGGAAAAGCCCTGGAAATTAACTTTCACTTTTTACCACAAATAAACATGGAAATCCACAGATCAGCATCCCTGCCGAATTGTCCGCAGACTGAAGGGGTCCCAGTTCGGTCACAGGCCTGGAAATCAGCGGAACCTAGTCTCTGCCACTTCTCTGATATGTGACCTTGGCCAAGTCATTTGACTTCTCTGCGCCTCAGTTACCTCATTTGTAAAATGGGAATTAAAATCATCCCAATTATCTTGTAACTACACCAGTACTTAATACAGTGCCTGGTACATAGTAAACACTCAACAAATACCATTAAAAGCTATAGTTCGGTGGTATTTGTTGAGCTCATGCTGTGCAAAGCATTGTACTAAGCACTTGGGAGAGTAATAATAATAATGATGATGGCATTTGTTAAGCGCTTACTATGTGCAAAGCACTGTTCTAAGCGCTGGGGGGGATATAACATGATCAGGTTGTCCCACGTGGGGCTCACAGTCAATCCCCATTTACAGATGAGGTAACTGAGGCTCAGAGAAGTTAAGTGACTTGCTCAAGGTCACACAGCAGACATGTGGCAGAGCCGGGACAGTATAGAGGAGCTGGTAGACATGACCCCTGCCCTCTAGAAGCTTTCAGTCTAGTTCATACAGCGCTTTCTTGGAACACCAGTATTTCTGTCCATAAATGCTCCAGCCTGATCCCCTCCCCTAATGGAGTGTCATCCTAATTTAGGCCTAGAGAGAATCTGTGAGAAGTTCTTTTAACCACAGAATTCTTGTTGGAGCCTTACTCTCTGCCCCCCAAAATTAGACTAAAATTCTGGGTGGCGATGATGATGGTGGTGGTGATGATGACGATAATGAACTTTCCCATGATGCTAAATCCTTGAATTTCGAGATTCATCTGAGTGACTCTACCACACCCACTGGGTAAACAGAGTCAGCTCATTAGGTAATTATAATGGGGCCGTTATGACCTTGCTACCTCACAATCTCGAAGCTACCTATGGTAACCAGTAGCAAAATTAAGACAAGAGCGCAGGTCTAGTGATTCCTAGAAGAATTCACCTTCCTCAAGGCGACACTCTTATATAGGACCCTGATAGATTTATAGAGCCTTTGCACATAGTGTGTACATGCATGCAGAGAAGCAGCGTGGCTCAGTGGAAAGAGCACGGGCTTTGGAGTAAGAGGTTACGGGTTCAAATCCCAGCTCCATCAACTGTCAGCTGTGTGACCTTGGGTGAGCCACTTAACTTCTCTGTGCCTCAGTTCCCTCTTCTGTAAAATGGGGGTTAAGACTGTGAGCCCCCCGTGGGACAACCTGATCACCTTGTAACCTCCCTAGTGCTTAGAGCAGTGCTTTGCACATAGTAACTGCTTAATAAATGCCATTATTATTATTATGCATAACCATAAGAAGCAGCATGGCCTAGAGGAAAGAGCATGGATCTGAGAATCAGAGAACTTGGGTTGGAATTCTGGCCCTGCCAGTTGCCTCCTGTGTGACCTTGGGCAAGTCATTTAACTTCCCTGTTCCTCAGTTTCCTCACCTGTCAAGTGGGGATTCAATCCCTGTTTTCCCTCCCATTTAGAATGCAAGCCCCATTTGAGGCAGAGACTCTGTCCGACTTAACTTGCGCTTAGAACAGTGCTTGACACATAGTAAGCGTTTAACAAATACCAAACACCATACTATGTCATTCGTCCTCCAGCCTGATTTCAAGGCATAAAATAGTGCCTGATTTCAAGGCATAAAATAGTGCCACGACTAATCATTTTCCTGTGACAATGCATTGCCCTCTTGCATCTCAGGGCCACACTGAACCTAGGTGATGGGAATAGGGCTTGTCATTTTTTTATGGTATTTGTTAAATGCTTACTATTACCAGGCATTGTACAAAGTGCTGGGGTAGATGCAAGCTAAACAGATTGGACCCAGTCTCTGTCCCGCATGAAGCTCACACTCTAAATCCTCATTTTACAGTTGAGGTAACTGAAGCACAGAGAAGTTAAGCAACTTGCCCAAGGTCACACAACCAACAAATGGTAGAGCTGGGATTAGAACCCAGGTCCTTCTGATGCCCAGGCCCGGGCTGTAGCTACAAGACAACGCTGCTTCCCTCAGCTTGTTTCTAATGATGTGAGAAGTGGGCTTTTTGTGAGGGGAAAAAGCCCAAGGATTAAGTTGAACTTTGCAAATAAACTGCAAAAAGCCTCCCAGTTCCCCCCATCTCCCCCGCCAACTTTCCCCCCCACTTTTGGGCAAGAGTTTGTCAAGGATCTCCAAAAAGCACCCAGGCAGAATTAGCATCTTCCCAAGTGGCTCAGTATATGACACTAATCATCATTAGGGATGCTCCCCAGAGGAGTTCGTAAGGTGAGTAAATTTAGGAGTCACAATTTATTTCTTAATTCATGGTTGATGTGATATTCAGAGTTAATCTGAAATGACTCCAATATCAAGGAGTTTATATTCCTGCGCACCAAACCCTTCATTTTCTTCCCTTCCCCACAGCACCTGTATATATGTATATATGTTTGTACATATTTGTTACTCTATTTATTTATTTATTTATTTTACTTGTACATATCTATTCTATTTATTTTGTTAGTATGTTTGGTTTTGTTGTCTGTCTCCCCCTTTTAGACTGTGAGCCCACTGTTGGGTAGGGACTGTCTCTATATGTTGCCAACTTGTACTTCCCAAGCGCTTAGTACAGTGCTCTGCACACAGTAAGCGTTCAATTAATACGATTGATGATGATTGATGATGATGACATTTATTGTCTTGTAGTCTGAGACTGCAATAGATTACCCTGTTTAGCAGGTTTGCTTAGATCACTGCCATCAAATCACCCTTGAGTCTGCTTGTTGGCATAGTTTACGAGGTAAGAAAACATTACCTAAATGGTCGGGGCTGTGGTATGCTTTCATAGTATTCCCTTTCTTTAAAGAGAGCATGCAGATAATTTCATTTTAATAATAATAATAATAATAATAATAATGGCATTTGTTAAGTGCTTACTATGTGTAAAGCACTGTTCTAAGTGCAGGGGGGGATACAAGTTGATCAGGTTGTCCCACGTGGGGCTCACAGTCATTCTCCCCATTTTACAGATGAGGTAACTGAGGCTCCGAGAAGTTAAGTGACTTGCCCAACGTCACACAGTGGACATGTGGAGGAGCCGGGATTCGAACCCATGACCTCTGACTCCAAAGCCCGGGCTCTACTCCACTGAGCACAAATGGTTGTGATTTCCTTTTTCCCTGGATAGACACGTGACCACATGTTCATTTTTCATTAGTTCTGAAAATAGCCTTACAATATAATAATAATTAGTAATGTTTTCTTAAGCGCTTACTACGAGCCAAACACTACACTAAGCACCAAGGTAGATTCAAGATGATCACATTGGATACGGTGAATAAAACACAGGCCTGGAAGCCAGAGGAACTGGGTTCTGATTCTGCTCCACACTTGCCTGCTGTGTTACCTTGGGCAATTCACTTAACTTCTCTGTGCTTCAGTTTTTTCAACTGTAAAACTGGGAGTCAATAGAAGGGAGTCAATAGAGAAGCAGCGTGGCTCAGTGGAAATCAATCAATCGATCAGTCATATTTATTGAGCGCTTACTGTGTGCAGAGCACTGTACTAAGCACTTGGGAAGTACAAGTTGGCAACATATAAGAGCAAGGGCTTGTCAGAGGTCATGGGTTCTAATTCCGCTCCACCACTTGTCAGCTGTGTGACTTTGGGCCAGTCACTTAATGTCTCTGTGCCTCAGTTTCCTCAACTATAAAATGGGGATTAAGACTGTGAGCCCCACGTAGGACAATCTGATTTCCTTGTATCCCCCCAGTGCTTAGAACAGTGCTTGACACTTAGTAAGTGCTTAACAAATACCATAATAAAAATACCTTTTCACCCTCCTACTTAGATGGTGAACTTGTATCTACCCCAGTGCTTAGAACAGTGTAGAAATTGCTTAACATATGTCAATAAAAAATGGGGTTCATCTGCTGCTATTGTCTTTTTCAGGTCATCTGCTGAACATCAATCCTGAGAGTGATGGAGGATTCACAGCAGGGGCTGTTGCCTTTTTAGTGGTCAACGTCTTTTTGATCCTCTTGGGTAAGATTCCATGACAGGAGTATTCAGGTTAAGGGGATTTTCTGCCAATCTCTCACTGTTCTGGACCCAATTACATGATATTTCTATAGATGATTAATGCTGAGTTTCTGGCATTTTACTAACACCATGTCAGTTTTGCCCTCTTGAATAGTAGTAATCTGTGCAAACAGCAGACAACTATTTGTGCTTATAATAATAATAATAATGGCATTTGTTAAGCACTTACTATGTACAAAACACTGTTCTAAGAGCTGGGGGAGATACAAGGTGATCAGGTTGTCCCACGTGGGGCTTACAGTCTTACAGAAGCAGAGTGGCTCAATGGAAAGAACACGGGCTGTGGAGTCTGAGGTCATGGGTTCAAATCCTGGCTCTTCCAATTGTCAGCTGTGTGACTTTGGGCAAGTCACTTAGCTTCTCTGTGCCTCGGTTCCCTCATCTGTAAAATGGGGATTAAGACTGTGAGCCCCCCCGGGGGACAAAGTGATTACCCTGTAACCTCCCCAGTGCTTAGAACAGTGCTTTGCACATAGTAAGCGCTTAATAAATGCCATTATTGTGATTATTATTATTATCCGACCCACAAACTTCCTTCCACCTCTCCGCCTTCCCAGCTTCCCTCTGTTCTTGGACACTCCAGGATAAAAAGTGAAGTGATGACTTGAGTTACCAGATGATGTCATCCACACCGCCATTTACTGAGTCCCTACTGGGTGCAAAGCAGGGTAGTACGTTCTTGGGAGAGTGTAATACATAACAAAAAGATGCACTTTTAACAAGAGGGGCAAAATGGCCTAGTAGAAAGAGCATGGGACCAGGAGAGAGAGGACCTGGGTTCTTATCCCGGCTCTGCCACTTGTCTGCTGTGTGTGACCTTACTTGTACTTCCCAAGCGCTTGGTACAGTGCTCTGCACACAGTAAGCGCTCAATAAATACGATTGATTGATTGATTGATTGACAGAGCACTTGCTTCTCTGTGCCCCAGTTACCTCATCTGAAAAATGGGGATTCAATCTGACTGCTTGAGAGCTCACCTCCTCCAAGAGGCCTTCCCAGACTGAGCCCCCCCTTTTCCTCTGCTCTTCCTCCCCTCCCCATCACTCCCACTCCCTCCCTCTGCCCTGCCCTCTTCCCCTCCCCACAGCACTTGTGTATATTTGTACGTATTTATTACCCTATTTGTTTTATTAATGATGTGTATATAGCTATTATTCTATTTATCCATTCTAATGGTATTGACACCTGTCTACTTGTTTTGTTTGGCTGTTTCTTTCCCCCTTCTAGACTGTGAGCCCATTGTTGGGTAGAGACTGTCTCTATCTGTTGTACTTTCCAAGCATTTAGCATTCCAGTGCCCCTGGAAGATCTGTTTGATAAACAGGTAATTGGCTACAGTGCTCTGCACACAGTAAGCGCTCAATAAATACGATTGATTGATTGATTGATTGCAGTGCTCTGCACACAGTAAGCACTCAATAAATATGACTGAATCAATGATTCAATGTATGAACTCCTTGCTACTTGGACTGTGATCTACGTGTGAGACAGGGACTGTGTCCAACCTGACTATCTTGTATCTACCCCAGCAGTTACTACAGTGCTTGGTACATAGCGGGCACTTAATGAGTACCATTAAAAAAATGCAGTTCCTTCCCTCAAGAAGCTTACTCTCAAATATTCTTTATGGTATTTGTTACGTGCTTACTATGTGCCAGGAACTGTATTAAGTGGTGGGGTAGTTAAAGGATAATCAGATTGGACACAGTCCCTGTCCCACATGGAGCTCATGGAGCTCGCAGTCTTAAACCCCATTTTACAGATGAGGGCACTGAGGCACAGAGAAGTTAAGGGACTTGCCCAAGGTCACAGAGCAGACAAGTGGCAGAGCTGGGATGATGATGATGATGATGATGGTGATGATGATGATGATGGTATTTGTTAAGCGCTTACTATGTACCAAGCACTGTTCTAAGTTCTGGGGGGGATAAGGGTAATCAGGTTGTCCCACATGGGGCTCACAGTCTTAATTCCCATTTTACATATGAGGTAACTGAGGCACAGAGAAGTTAAGTGACTTGCCCAAAGTCACTCAGCTGAGAAGTGGCAGAGCCAGGATTAGAACCCAGGTCCTCTGACTCCCAGGCATGCTTTTTTCACTAGGCCACACTGTTTCTCAAGCATGGAACATCCTTCAGTTTAAACCCTTTCTTTGGATTTGTTTGTTTTAAGTAAAGATTGCTAGATTGCTAGATTGTTAGAGAAGCAGCTTGGCTCAGTGGAAAGAACCCGGGCTTTGGAGTCACAGGTCAGGGGTTCTAATCCCGGCTCCGCTAATCGTCAGCTGTGTGACTTCGGGCAAGTCACTTAACTTCTCTGTGCCTCAGTTCCCTCATCTGTAAAATGGGGATGAAGACTGTGAGACCCCCAGGGGACACCTGATCACCTTGTAACCTCCCCAGCGCTTAGAACAGTGCTTTGCACACAGTAAGGGCTTAACAAATACCATTATTATTATTATTTTTAAAGATGGCTCAGATTTAGGACATAGGGGTTCCTCGCTCTGCTGTTGTGCTTATATATCTTTAGGATGGCCCCTTATTTCATGACTTTATTTCTTTGCCCCTGGAAGATCTGTTTGATAAACAGGTAATTGGCTACATTGTGTTTATTTCATATTATCTTTTCTTCTGTTTTGTATAAACTGAACAAGCACCACTCCCGAAATCACCCAACCCACAGAAAAAAACGACTTGTCCAATAGTCTCAAAATTGAAACGCATCCAGCCTAATCTAAGATATGGAAATGCATTTGGTTGCAATGAAATATCTCCTAATATGAACCTCTTTTCATTTCTTACAGCTTCCCAATCCTACTTAGTGTTGCTCCTTCTGACTTTAAACATGGAGATCTTGATTGTCTGTTTCCTTCTTTTCACCCTGGAAAGATTACCTCTGCCCCTTGAGAGTAAGTATCGAAAGTGGAAATCACTTCCCGGGAGATGAATCAATCAATCAATCATTCAGTGTTTCAGTGATGAATCAATCAATCTTATGTGTTTACCGTGAGCAGAACACCAAACTAAGCACTTGGAAGAGTACAATACTGCAGAGAGGGGAGACGTGTCTCCTGCCCATAAGGAGCTTACAGTCTAGAAGGGGGGACAGATATTAAATTACATTAAATAAATAAATTAAATACATTAAATAAATTAAATAAAGAGAAATCCAAGTGCAGAGGTGACACAGAAGGAAGCGAGAGTAGGAGGAATGAGGGCTTAGTCAGAGGAGGCTTTTTGGAGGAGATGTGATTTTTACTAAGGCTTTGTGGATGTGCAGGGTGGTCTGTCATGCTTGAGGGTCTTTTTTTATGGCATTTGTTAAGCTCTTACTATGTGCAGAGCACTGTTCTAAGCGCTGGGGGGGATGCATGGTGATCAAATTGTCCCACGTGGGGCTCACAGTCTTAATCCCCATTTTACAGATGAGTTAACTGAGGCTCTTGTCATTAGCTCTCAATTGGTAATGAGCTCAGTTTCTTCTGGGCTCACTCAGAATTTGAATAAGGCACTACTGATGGATTTTAAGGCAAGTCAAATGAACAAATGTTCATGGAAGCCACAGGATGCAAAGGGGTTTGATAAGCCCTTGAAATACCTAAAATTATAATAATAATGATGGCATTTATTAAGCACTTACTATGTGCAAAGCACAGTTCTAAGCGCTGGGGAGGTTACAAGGTGATCAGGTTGTCCCACGGGGGGCTCACAGTCTTCATCCCCATTTTACAGATGAGGGAACTGAGGCACAGAGAAGTCAAGTGACTTGCCCAAAGTCACACAGCTGACAACTGGTGGAGCCGGGATTTGAACCCATGACCTCTGACTCCAAAGCCCGGGCTCTTTCCACTGAGCCACGCTGATAAAAGATTGGATAGAATCCCATTCTCAATTTGATTTCAGTCAATAGGTTGCTGTCCCCCGGGTGGTTAGCTAGAAAGACAGAGGTATGATAAAGCAGGAAAAGGTTTATCTGTGATGGAACATTTCATCATCATCATCATCAATCGTATTTATTGAGCGCTTACTATGTGCAGAGCACTGTACTAAGCGCTTGGGAAGTACAAATTGGCAACATATAGAGACAGTCCCTACCCAACAGTGGGCTCACAGTCTAAAAGGGGGGAGAGAGAGAACAAAACCAAACATACTAACAAAATAAAATAAATAGAATAGATATGTACAAGTAAAATAAATAGAGTAATAAATATGTACAAACATATATACATATATACAGGTGCTGTGGGGAAGGGAAGGAGGTAAGACGGTGGGGATGGAGAGGGGGAGAGGAAGGAAGGGGCTCAGTCTGGGAAGGCCTCCTGGAGGAGGTACCTCTGTAATAATAATAATGATGGCATTTATTAAGCAGTTATTATTAGTTATTTATTAAGCAGTTATTAAGCAAAGCACCGTTCTAAGCGCTGGAACTGGTAGTCTCCATAAAGGTAATATTAATGAGATAGACCTCGATCATTCTTCTCATCCCTTTGAACCGTGGCAGGGGTGTAGAACAATCAGTCAAGGAATCTTGGACGGTTGTTAGTTACCATTTGACAAATAGGATGGAAAAAGGGAGACTCAGCGTGGCCTGGAAGAAAGAGTCAGAGGACCTGGGTTCTAATCCCAGATCCGCCACTGGTTTGCTGTGCGACCTTGGGCAGTCAGTCGTATTTTTTATTGATCAGTTCTGTCTGCAGAGCACTGTCCTAAGTGCTTGGGAGAGTACAATACAACCGAATTAGAAGACTTGGTCCCTGCTTACGTTGAGCTCGCAGTGCAGAGAGGGAGACAGACATTAATATAAATACATAAATTACTACTGTGCATTATAATGGTATTTATTATAATGGTATTTATTAAGCGCTTACTATGTGCAAAGCACTGTTCTAAGCACTGGAGCACTGTTCTAAGTGCTGGATTAGTGCTATGGGGCTGGGGGAAGGGTGAATGAAGGGTGCAAGTCATTTGACTTCTCTGTGCCTCAGTTTCCTCGACTGTAAAATGGGAATTCAATACCTGTTCTCCCTCCTACTTAGCCTGTGAGCTTCGTATGGGACTGGGACTCTCCCTGACCTGATTATCGCGTATCTACTTAGACCAGCTTGTACTTCCCAAGCACTTAGTTCAGTGCTCTACACACAGTAAGCACTCAATAAATACGATTGAATGAATGAATGAATGAACAGTGCTTAACACAGAGTAAGGGCTTAATAAATACCATAATTATTATTATTATGAAATCAGTCAATCAATCAATTGTATTTATTGAGCACTTACTGCGTGCAGAGCACTGTACTAAGCTCTGAAAAGAACAGAGGACTGGAAGTTAAGAGACTTGGGTTCCACGCCTGATTCTAGCGCCTGCCTGGTGTGACTTTGGGCAAGTTACTTAACTTTTCTGTGTTTCAGTTTCCCCATCTTTAAAATGGAAGCAAAATGCTGTCCTCTCTCCCCCTCGTCCCCCTCTCCATCCCCCCATCTTACCTCCTTCCCTTCCCCACAGCACCTGTATATATGCATATATGTTTGTACAAATTTATTACTCTATTTATTTATTTATTTATTTTACTTGTACATATCTATTCTATTTATTTTATTTTGTTAGTATGTTTGGTTTTGTTCTCTGCCTCCCCCTTTTAGACTGTGAACCCACTGTTGAGTAGGGACTGTCTCTATATGTTGCCAACCTGTACTTCCCAAGCGCTTAGTACAGTGCTCTGCACACAGTAAGCGCTCAATAAATACGATTGATTGATTGATTGATTGATTTGGGACAAGGGGCCTTGTCCGATCGGATTACTTTACTTCTACTCTAGCGCTTGGTACATTTTGTTTTGTCTTACGCTGTCGAGTTGTCTATGACCCATAGCGATGCCATGGACACACCTCTTCCAGAATGCCCCACCTCCATCAACAATCATTCTGGTACTGGATCCATACAATTTTCTTGGTAAAAAATATGGAAGTGGCTTACCATTGCCTCCTTCTGTACAATAAACTTAAGTCTCGTGTCACTGCTGCCCAGCACGGGTGAGTTTTGACTTGTAGCAGGTTGCCTTCCACTTACTAGCCACTGGGCAAGCTAAGAATAGAATGGATAGGCCTCTGCTTGACTCTCCTTCCCATAACCGAGACTGTTAGAGGACTGGAAACTCTCCAGTTGCGACCCTGAGAGGGGAGCTTGGTACACAGCAAGTGCTTAATAAATACCATCATAATCATCATATTATGAGACTGCAGTTGTGTGAACTCTTTAAAAAGCTCGATTTTATTTGGGGGAGACAAATAGCTGATCAAATCAGTAGGATCAAGGGACTGGGTGTACTTTGGAGCGTCATTTTAGACTTCAAAATATATTCAAGAAGTGAATTTTCCCTTCCTCCCCCATTACAGAGCTCTGTACTGCCTCAGAGGTCAGGAAGTATTTGCTGACCAACCTCTTTGATCTGCTACTGTTTTGCAGTTGCGATGTTAGCTCTTTTCTGTGCTATCTGCATCTACGGGACTTTGGCCTCTCTCGTCAACTGCGTATTTGGCAAAGATCTTCTTCTGATGGGACCCTCTCTCTTCCTGGTAAGAGTCATTTCTTATGATGATGAATCCACCGCATTCATCACCAAGAATACACAGGAGCTGCAGTGGGACAGGAGGGTGGGAGGGGCAGACATAAGTGACTATGTCTTTGGGACTCCTGAGAGAGGCAGAGGGAAGCGTCCAGTCGTACAAGCCTCCTCTTCCGCTAAAGCCTAGACGTCTGCGGGTGTGGATGAAATTTAGCAAGGGGATGGGATCGGTCTTTGGGTTTCCATCGGCTTAAACAGGCACGGAACACCACAGGATTTTCCCAGTAAACAATCTGAATCAGGGACAGGGCAGCCCTTTTTTCCAGACTGGAAGTGGAAAATGTCTCACTGCCTATTTTTAGCCCTTGTGGTCCTCGAATAGTTGTCTCGGTTAAGATTTAAAATGAACATGGTCCCTGTACTTGGGGCTTTTAAGTTAGGCTGACAGATCGTTACTCAGTCTCCCTGGGGCCGACTTGATTTGCCCATCATTAGCATACATTTGCATGTCGTGTTCAAACTCTCCTGGCTCTTAAGCATATGAAATTAAAAAGAGAGGATTAATTCAGTCAGTGATATTCAGACTCGATATTTGGAGCTTGACACACCTGAAGTAGACAAAAAGGACATTTAATCTCTGGTTGTTGAAGAGACGGGAAAGACGTGGCTATTTCAAGGATAGAGAAGCGGCGTAGCCTAGTGGGTAAAACATGGGGCTGGGAGTCAGAGAACCTGGGTTCTAATCCCACCTCCGCCACTTGTCTGATGTGTGACCTTGGGCAAGCCACTTAAATTCTCTCGGCCTCAGTGACTTCCTATGTAAAAGGGGGATTAAGACTGTGAGCCCTATGTGGGACAGGGACTGTGTCCGATCTGATTAGCTTGTATCTGTCCCAGGTACAGTGCCCAACACATAGTAAGTGCTTAAAAAGTACCATTAAATATAAGGACAAGGAGATTGGGGTGAGACTCCTTTGCCCGTAATGCTTTGTCTGGTCCTCTCTCTTCTTAGTGATGTAGGGATATTAATAATAATTGTGGTATTTGTTAAGTGCTTACTATGTGCCAAGCACTGCACCAAGTGTCAGAGTAGATACAAGATAATTAGGTCAGGCACAATCGCTGCCCACAGTCTAAGTGGAAGGGAAAACAGGTATTAAATCTCCATTTTGCAGGTGAGGAACCTTAAGCGTGGAAAAGTCAAGTGACTTTACCAAAGTCACATAGGAAGTCAGTCATGGAGTCAGGATTAGAACCCAGGTCCTCTGGCTCCCAAGCCCGTGCTCTTGCCAATAGGCCATGTGGTTTCTCACCTTTCTCACCTTTGCACTTTCCTGGCACTGGGAGCGGATGGAACCTCTTCTCTGGTCCTCTCTCTTCCCAGTGATGTGGGATTGGCTGGGAACAGTCCTAGGACCCAGCTGTGGCCATGAGCTGACCAAGAAGTTAGAAGAAGTTAGTAAGAAGTTAGAAATAATGGTCACCTGGCACTACCCTGTCAGGAAGCTTGTAAGATCAGCTTCTAGAGCCTGATTTTCCCTTACTGGGCTTTGGGGCATCATCACCTCCAAAGGCACTTACAGGCTGGACATTTGGCGAGGGCCTGTAGAACAAGGTAAAGAATTTACGCAGGGGTAGTTCCAATACTGATATCAGACAAGGTTTATCCAATTACTTACGGGCTTTCCGGGTTCCGTTCTCTCTTCCAGGGGAAGAAACGGAAACAGGAAACCAAATTATCACCACCATGTGTGTGCCCTCTCTCCCATCGGACCAGCAGTTTGAGGATCATCGCAAAGCTGTTGGATGATGGAGGGGTGTGCGGAGTACCCACCGACACGGTATACGCCCTGGCAGCCTCATGTAAACACTCAGAAGCCATTGAGAAGATCTACAGAATCAAGGTACCCACCCTGTTTCGGCGATCCTCGCCTCTGTCTAAGATTTTCTGCCTAAAAATCAGTCATCCAGGTCTGTAGCCAGGTACACTATGTTAGAAGCGTCCCACACTCCAGCACTTAGTACAGCGCTCAGTGCTTTGTCATAACAATAACTGTGGTATTTGTCAAGTGCTTACTCTGTGCCAGGCACTGTACTAAGTGCTGGGGTGGATACAAGAAAATCAGGTTGGACACAGTCTCTGTCCCACATGGGGCTCACAGTCTTAATTCCCATTTTAAAGATGAGGTAGCTGAGGTACTGAGAAGTGAAATGACTTGCCCAAGGTCACACAGCAGACAGGTGGCAGAGTTGGGGCTAGAACCCTTTTGACTCTCAGGCCCATGCTCTATCCACTATGCCGTACTGCTTCCCAACAGTGCCGAGCACTAAATACAGTGCTTGGCACATAGTAAGCACTTAATAATAATAATAATAATTATTATTATTATTATGGTAATTGTTAAGCACTTACTATGTGCCAAGAACTGTACTGAGTGCTGGGGTAGATACAAGATAATCAGGTTGTCCCGCATGGGGCTCACAGTCTTCATCCCCATTTTACAGATGAGGTAACTGAGGTACAGAGAAGTAATACAAGGTAATCAGGTTGTCCCACATGGGGCTCCCAGTCTTCATCCCCATTTTACAGATGACGTAACTGCGGCACAGAGAAGTGATACAAGGTAATCAGGTTGTCCCACGTGGGGCTCACAGTCTTCATCCCCATTTTACAGAAGAGGGAACTGCGGCACAGAGAAGTTAAGTGGCTTGCCCAAGGTCACACAACAGGCAAACAGTGGAGCCGGGATTAGAACCCATGTCCTCTGACTTCCAAGCCTGTGTTCTTTCCACTAAGCCACGCTGCGTCTTATTATAATTATTATTATTAAGTCAAAATACAGTTAACAGGAGCCTGCTCTAAGATGAGACACAGTCCCTGACTCACATGGGGCTCCCAGTCTTAGGGGATGGGAGAACAGGAATTGGATTCCCATTTTATAGATGAGGAAACAGGGGTGCAGAGAAGGTAAGATACTTGCCCAGGGTTCGATAGCATACGAATGGCGAAATCGGGATTTAAACTCAGGTTTTCTGACACTCTGGCCTATGCTCCTTCCAGCTCCTTCCTTATGTTTATTTGGCTTGCTTGTTGTTTGTTTGTATTTGTTTTTAATGGAATTCATTGAGCGCTTAGTACATTCCAGGTACTGTACTAAATTCTGGGGTAGACACGAGCTGATCAGGTTGAACACAGTCCTTGTCCCATATGGCTCACAACCTTAGTCCCCATTTGACAGGTGAGGTAACTGAGGAACAGAGAAGGTCACAAGCCAGACAAGTGTCAGAGTTGGGATTAGAAATCCAGATCCTCTGACTCTCAGGCCTGTGCTCTTTCTACTAAGCCTCACTGCTTCTCTCTCTTCTCTCTGAAGCTGAAATTTGCCCAGAGGGTGGGATTGTAGGCTTAGTTTGGGGCCTGTTGGGCTTTCTTCCCTAGTTCCTGCTAGCAGTGAGATCCTGAACAATTTTCCAGCACTGACTGATTCTTGGGAGCTAATGCAGAGATTCCCGTAGCAATGTATTTAATCCAGTACCTCCCGAATACCCTTTCTCTTTCTAAATATCGACTGTCTTCTCCCTCTTATTTTTGACAGGACAGACCTCAAGACAAGCCTATCTGCATCTTCATCTCCAATTTAGAACAGTTGCGAGCTGCCAATCCTCCCTTCACCCCCCTGCTCTGGGACTTCATGGCCAGCATTTATCCTGGAAGCATTGGCTGCATTGTCAAGAAGGGAGAATGGGTGAAGAAGTTGGGTGAGAGAGCTGGGAGTTTTTCTCACCCTCCAATTTCCTCTCTGAACATTATATTTGTGGGCAATTTGGTTTTATCTCCTCACCCCAACCTTCCAGGAAGTGAGTCAAGGTGCAGAATGCGTCTTAGGAGAAAGACCAACATAGACAACTTATAGGAACAATATATACAACAATATAGGAAGCAGCTTGGCTAAGGGAAAAGAGCACGGGCCCGGGAGACAGAAGATCTGTGTTCTAATCCCAGCTCCACCACTTGCTTGCCGGGTGACCTTGGGAAAGTTACTTAACTTCTCTGAGCCTCAGTTTCATCAACCTTCAAATGAATATAATACCTGTTCTCCCTCAAACTTAGACTATGAGCCCCATATGGGACAGGGATTGTGCCCAACCTGATTACCTCGTATTCACCCCAGTGCTTAGAAAAGTGTTTGACCCACAGTAAGCTGCTTAACAAATACCATGAAAAAAACCCTTTAATTTTCAGAACTTCTCTTCCCCATCGTCTCCCAGGTGTCGGAGCTGGTTTTGACCGAGTGGGCACCAAAGACAGCATCATGATTCGAGTGCCTGACCAGACGGTCGTGGTCCACCTCGTTGAAATGACCGGCCCCCTGGCCGTCACCTCGGCCAACCCCAGTGGAGAGAGCGACAGCACCCATCACGAAATGGTCATCTCGTGAGTGCCCCTGAGGCCGCAGCTCTTTGGAACTAGGGCCTGGGAAATCCACCAGAACATTTTTCAAAACAGAAACAACCTCTTTCTCTCTCTCCCACCTAGAAGCCGCGGTGGCTCAACACAGACCTTCTGTCCCCTCCTCTCCACCAGACGGAAAATTCATCTGGGTTAGAAGAGAGGGAGAATAGTTCACCTCATTGAACTGAGTTTGCTTGCTAAGTTACCACAGATACATAATAATAAAATAGGGTAGTTCCCTTTTCTTTATTGCTAAGAGAAGGATAAACTAAAAGTCCTCAACCCACATCTTAGGTCCTTCTTAGGAAGCCTCTTAGGAAACCTTAGGAAGCCCCACTTTTTTTACTGTCCGTTTCCAAGGGTCACATAGGATCAGTTCCATCCAGGACCTACAGTGATATATTGCAATGAGGAGGAAATAGCCAAGGTGATAATATGCATTCCAGCACACTGGGCAAGAACTGACAGTTCTTAATTAACACTGGCTATTTCTCTAGCCCCATGTCCATCTGATCACAGACAAAGTAGCATTTAATTAAAGCATTGCATGGTCCAGGAGCTGGCGGGGGAGGGTTTCATTTTGAAGAGAATCAGAGGAAGATGGCAAAATAAAAAGGAAGTCACAAATTGGTATTATGTCCACACATGACTTAGAGATCCATAATGAACTTTTTGCCTTGCTATAATGCCTTTTGACTCAAAGCTCCAGGATCTTTATGAATTCAGTCTTAATTAGTTAAGTAAGCTAAAGTCTTACTAGTCACACTTGATTGGATTTGGGTTACATTAACTTCATGCTCTTATAATGGTTACCGGAGCAGAGATGGCAAGATTTTTTTTCCTTCTTAGTCTGACGAGCATCTGATTTCTTTCCTTTCCTATCAGTCGCCTTGGACACAAACTAGAGGGTGTTCTTTGTGACGGAGAGTCCGATGAAGTGCTGGCATCCACTGTGGTCAATTGCCTGAGAATAGAAGAAGGTAACTCGGAGTAATTTCATTGTGCTCTGGAGAATCGTTCCTATCCTCTCCGGCTCCTCTCAGGTGCTGTTGCCAAGAGAGCTTAGTACAGTGCTTCACACACTGTAAGCACTCAATAAATATGATTAATTGAAATACAATTGAAACGAAACAGCTAACCACAAGCTACAGCTCAGAGTCATGGTCATCAATAAATCATTCAGTCAGTCATATTTTAGAGAAGCAGCACGGCTCAGTGGAAAGAGCCTGGGCTTTGGAGTCAGAGGTCATGGGTTCAAATCCCGGCTCCGCCACTTGTCAGCTGTGTGACTTTGGGCAAGTTACTTGACTTCTCTGTGCCTCAGTTCCCTCATCTGTAAAATGGGGATTAAGTCTGTGAGCCCCACGTGGGACAACCTAATCATTTTGTATCCTCCCCAGTGCTTAGAACAGTGCTTTGCACATAGTAAGCGCTTAATAAATACCATCATTATTATTATTATTATTATAGAGTGCTTGCTGTGTGCAGAGCATTGTACTAAGCGCTTGAAAAGTACAATTTGGCAACAGATAGAAACAATTCCTACCCATCAAGGGGCTCACAGTCCAGGAGGGGGAGACAGACAACAACACAAAACAAGCAGGCAGGCAACAATTTGATGATGATGGTATTTGTTAATTGCTTACTATGTGCCAAGAACTGTTCTAAGCACTGGGGTAGAAACAAGGTAATCAGGTTGTCCCACGTGGGGCTCGTGGTCTTAATCCCCATTTTACAGATGAGGGAACTGAGGCACAGAAAAGTTAAGTGACTTGCCCAAGGTCACACAGCTGATAAGTGGCGGAGCCGAGATTGCTGAGCACTTACTGTGAGCAGAGTCCTGTCACGACATTTGGTTAGACAATGCAGGGAGGGCTGACCCGGGGAATTGGGTTCATGGAATGGGAGCAAGGGGGAAGACAGGAGCACCGAGAAGGTGCTACTGATCTACTCGGGTGACCTTACCCAAATCCTCAGGAAAGCAATGAAACTAAAATAGATGTTCAGACCGATTAGATATTGGTGGAAGGAATAGGATTGGGTCATTTTGCTACTTTACACAGTTTTACCTGAAATCCTTCCCAGTCAAAGCTTCGCTCAGATCAAAGGCTTAAGATCTGGAGAAAACTTCAGGGCCAAAAAATCTGCCTTCTGACAGGAAGGCAAGCTGGGGATCTGAAGGGAAATTCCAAGAACTATTTTCTCTTTTATTTCCTTGAATTAGGCCCTGGTAAGTGGACATTATTGTGTTCTCAGATCGTTAAACTACGCAAGATGCAATTTTTATAACTACAAATGAATTGATTTATTTTTAACAGGAATAAGATTTATCTCTCCATCATATTTCTTCCCCTCTCTCTTCCTCCCCAGGCACCATCACCATCCTGCGGGAAGGCTGTGTGCCAGCGGCCAAGGTGATGCAAATATTTGAACAAGCAAAAAGCCGAGCAATATGAATCCAAGGGGCAAAAAGAATAATGCTCTTCAGTACACCTAATACCGGAAACCAAAGTCTTGTCTGAAACACCGCTATCCATTTTTGGTACATTCTCCAGGCCGCAGATATATAATATTTTGCTGTTCCTTCTTCTTCACTCTGAAACATGTCTTAGATAATAATAATATAATAATAATAATGGCATTTATTAAGCGCTTACTATGTGCAAAGCACTGTTCTAAGCGCTGAGGAGGTTACAAGGTGACCAGGTTGTCCCTCGTGGGGCTCAAAGTCTTAATCCCCATTTTACAGATGAGGTAACTGAGACACAGAGAAGTTAAGTGACTTGCCCAAAGTCACACAGCTGACAATTGGCAGAGACAGGGTTTGAACCCATGACCTCTGACTCCAAAGCCCGTGCTCTTTTCCACTGAGCCACGCTGCTTCTCATAGATCCAAGAAAGGTTTTGTATCACTTTCTTTGTAGCTTCTAAATTCATTCTTGAGGCAACTAAAGACAATGATCTGATGGGAGTTTGGTTCTAAAGTTTTGCCACTCACTTCAGCGTGGCTCAGTGGAAAGAACACAGGCTTGGGAGCCAGAGGTCATGGGTTCTAATCCCAGCTCCGCTACTTGTCTGCTCTGTGACTTTGGGCAAGTCACTTAACTTCTCCGTGCCTCACTTACCTCATCTGTAAAATGGGGATTAAGACTGTGAGCCCCTTGTGGGACAACCTAATCACCTTGTGTGTCCCCCAGCACTTAGAACAGTGCTTTGCACATAGTAAGCGCTTAACAAATACCACTATTATTATTATTATTATTATTATTATTATTATTATTATTATTATTATTATTACCCAGAGTATTGGAAAGTTTCATTGGCAAGACAGTAGCGTGAAATAAGATCAGAGTGGTCTGATTATAAATTAGTACAAAATTTCTATCAGTTCTAAGAGTCAGTCCTTAAGGATAGGATTGGCACTGAAAAGGTTAGCTCCTTGGAGTGAAGCAAATATTATTCCCAACCAAGACCAATATTCAGTGGTTCAGGGAAAGATATAGATTCCCCCTCTAGACTGTAAGCTCTTTGTGTGCAGGGAATGTGTTTATTGTTGTATTGTACTCTCCCAAGTGCTTAGTACAGTGATCTGCACATAGTAAGCACTCAATCAATATGATTGAATGAATAATAATGATGGCATTTGTTAAGCACTTACTACATGCCAAGCACTGTTCTAAGCGCTGGGGAGGAGGGTACAAGGTAGTCAGGTTGTCCCATGTGGGGCTCACACTTTTAATCCCCATTTTACAGATGAGGTAACTGAGGCCCAAAGAAGTTAAATGACTTGCCCAAAGTCACACAGTTGACAAGTGGCTGAGCCGGGACTAGAACCCATGACCTCTGACTCCCAAGCCCGGGCTCTTCTCACTGAGCTACTTTGCTTCTCTTGAATTCCTCAAATTTCACCACATTGGGAAGAGTTGTAATTGAAGGGGAGAGAGATACCCACCAGTTTGAAGACATATCATCTTTGGTTGGCCACACAGATTACCACACTGATCCTCTGTAACTTCCAGTGAGAATATTGCTATTTCTTCCTTTCAGTCTGGGCTTCAGGAATAATATCTTTCTAATCAAAATCAGCACCTGGGTTTGTGGATCCAAATTTTAGGAAGCAGCTGGGACCTCATCTGGCCTTCTTAGTCCTAAATTGGAGTTTTTCATTCTGTGGCTCACTGAGGCTTTGACGCAAAAAAGCCACAAAGCCACTTGCACTTTTCTACTTTCTGCTTGCTTTCCTCACCACTATTAGAGCTTATTTTGGCAGGATCTCATCTAATACCTCTTTAGAATTCCCTCCAGTTCTTTGTTCATTGTGCTGTTCCTACTATACAGTCAATAAAAACAAGATGATGACAAAAGATTCAAATCACGGGCAAACAATAGGACAAAAAGTCTTCAGAAGGTTAATTTTTATTTATGTTTTTACGTCCTATACTTTGCATATGCAGTATCAGGTGACAGCAACTATGCCTTATTAAGTGATGTGGAACCCCAGAGAAAGTTTTATTTAAAGAGAATTGCCGAAATGTTGTTCTCTTTTGATGACTCCAGACAGAATCTGAGTAGGATTTGCTTTATTTCTAGTCCCTTTTTAGGTCCTTATAATTGAATTGCTTTGATTTGTCCATTGGTTTTCTTTTATTCCTACAGACGCTGACAGTGCACGATTACCGTGGTCCTTACCCATAAGTCAGATGTTAGTAGATCGCACAGAAAGCGCCTCTGTGATCTATGGGAATGACAGTGAGATTGAGCCATGAGGCCACGATTTTTTTTAATGATATTAAGCATTTACTAACTGCTGGGGTAGACGCAAGCTAATCAGGTTAGACACAGTCCATGTCCCTCAAGGGGCTTACCATCTTAATCCCCATTTTACAGATGGGGTAAACACAGAGAAGTGAAGTGACTTGACCAAGGTCCCAAAGCAGACAAGTGAGAAGCTGAAATTAGAACCTAGCTCCTCTTACTCCCGGGCATTTCATTCATTCATTCATTCAATCATATTTATTGAGCGCTTACTGTGTGCAGAGCACTGTACTAAGTGCTTGGGAAGTGCAAGTTGGCAACACATAGAGACGGTCCCTACCCAACAATGGGCTCACACTCTAGAAGGGGGAGACAGACAACAAAACATGTGAACAGGTGTCAAGTCGTCAGAACAAATAATTAAAGCTATATGCACATCATTAACAAAATAAATAGAATAGTAAATACGTACAAGTAAAATAGAGTAATAAATCTGTACAAATATAGATACAAGTCGTGTGGGGAGGGGAAGGAGGAAAGGAAAAAAGGGGCTCAGTCTGGGATCCATCTAAATCTAAATGCCTGGACAAGTCCCAACTGGATAAGGAGCCGTTGGACACCTGAGTAGCCTACAGTTATTGTCCTCGTCCTTCCAGTGAGAAGTCGTACAAGTGCCAACTCGTACTTCCTAAGCACTTAGTACAGTGCTCTGCACACAGTAAGCGCTCAATAAATGATTGAATGAATGAATGAAAGTCTGATTGCCAGGTTTCACTTTAAGTGGCTGGACAGAAATCCTGTTCTATTACAGTCCAGCCTCTGGTCTTGGGCAAGAAACACCACCTACTCTTCCTGTCCTCAGAGCTCCTCAGGGAAGGAGAGGGGGGGCACCCTCTTTCTCAGTCAATCAATCAATCAATCAATCGTATTTAATGGCATTTCTTACCATTGCCTTGTTGTGGGATCTGGACAAATACCTTAATCTCCCTGTGTTCTAGTTTCGACATCTGTGAAAGGGGAAGAAGAAATCTAATGCCCGCTTTCTACCTCACAATCTATATATCCTTCGGACTCCCGGACAAGTGTTCTAGCCATTAGGCTATGCTGCATCTTCAGTGGCAAAGCTGCGGCTGCTCTGTTTCCTTTGGCTCCCATTGAGACAGGGCCCCTCAAGGGTGTAAAAGAGGCAACACTTTTATGGTGACCACAACAAGATTCCAAAGCCAATCAATCAATCAATCAATGATATTTATTGACTATGTACTGGGAGACCGGTAATACGTTGTCCTAGAGGCCCTAGGGACCCTGTCTAATTCTCACCTGCATATTCATTCCCGGTGCTTAGTACAGTGCTCAGCACACAGCAAGAGCTTAGTTCAGTGCTTTGCACCCAGTAAGTGTTCAATAAATGCAATCATAATAATTATGGCATTTTTTAAGCGCTTACTATTAGCCAGATACTATACTAAGCGCTGGGGTGGATTCAAGCAAATCAGGTTGGACACAGTCCCTGTACCCCGTGGGGCTCAAAGTCTCAGTCCCCGTTTTGCGGATGAGGTAACTGAGGCACAGAGACGTGAGGTTCATTCATTCGGTCAATCGTATTTCTTGAGTGCTTACTGTGTGCAGAGCACTGTACTAAGCGCTTGGAAAGTACAGTACAGCAAATAAAGAGAGACAGTCCCTGCCCACAACAGGCTCACAGTCTAGAGAGGGGGAAGTGACTTTCCCAATTTCAATCAGATCCAATCAGATCTTCAGATCGTTAAACTACACGATGCAATTTTTATAACTACAACTGAACTGGTTTATTTTTGACAGGAATAAGATTTATCTCTCCATCATATTCCTTCCCCTCTCTCTTCCTCCCCTTCAATCTTCATCTGATTGAATGAATAACAAATAGAATTAATACTAAATGCAATCTGCTGGGACTCCATGTCTGCAAAATGCATCAACAACCACCCCATACCACTTTAGAAAAATAGTGCTGGGGAGCTGTATGGGAAGGGGTATTCATTCATTTATTCATTCATATTTATTGAGTGCTTACTGTGTGCAGAGCACTGTACTAAGTGCTTGGAAAGTGCAATTCAGCAACAGAGACGATCCCTGCACAACAACTGGCTCACAGTCTTGAATGGCCTAGTGGAAAGAACATGGGCTTGGGAGTCCGAGGACCTGAGTTCTAATCCTGGCTTTGCCAATTGCTTGCTTTGTGGCTTTGGGAAAGTCACTTGACTTCTCTGTGCCTCAGTTTCGTCAACTGTAAAGTGGTTATTAAATACCTATTCTCCTTCCTACTTAGACTGTGAGCCTCATGGGGAACAGGGGCTCTGTCCATTCTAGTTAACTTGTACCTACCCCAGTGCTTAGAACGGTGTTTGTCACATAATAAACTCTTAACGAATACCACAAAAGATCGGGGGTTGGAGAGGCTACTCATTGCAGGAGTTTCTAGGAAATTGGGTCCAGGGCACTTATTTAATAGGGCTATTAGTGATCACCCTATCTAGCCTTGGGCAGGTCAATTTAATTCTCTGTGCCTCAATTACCTTACCTGTAAAATGGGGATTAAGATAGTTTGGGACCTGTATTGTGTCCACCCTGATTAGCTTGAATTTATGCTATCCCTGAGTGCTTCTCTATTCTCTTCTTTCAAACCTTCACCCCTTTACCATGGCGTTATGCTAGCCCATCAATTGAATCAGCTGGCAGTGTGTCTAAAGTCTAAAATGACTTTGATCCCACCCCTGTTACCTGCAAGAGGAAGTCCTAGGATCTAATCCCTGCTCCGCCACACATCTGCTGTGAGACCTCGAGCAAGTCATTTCCCTTCTCTGGGCCTCAATTCCCTCGTCTGCAAAATGGGGATTAAGAGTACGAGCCCCACTTGGGACAGGGTCTGTGTCCAATCTGATTACCTTGTATCTACCCCAGAGCTTAGAACAGTGCTTGGCACATAGTAAGTGCTTAACAAATACCATAATCATCATCATCATCATCTAAACTGACCCATTTCCCTAGACTAATTCACCAAAACACCAAACCAGTTTTCTTCTTAATGCTGTCTCGCCCTCTGACACCGTGTGTTCTTCCTTGAAAGAGACTACTGTTTTGATGTAGACATAGGAAATACAGTCAAGATCAAAGGGTATTTCTAATTTTAGAGCACTAGGTAGATCCTTATCAATCAGTGGCATTTATTGAGCGCTTATTGTGTGCAGAGCACTGTACTGAGGGCTTGGGAGAGTATAATGTAACAGAGTTGGTAGACACGTTCCCTGTCCACAGCAAGATTACAGTTCAGAGGGGGAGACAGACATTATTATAAATAAGGCATTTATAATACTCTTGGCTGTTTCGGGTCTGCAAGCACAAATTTGATGACTATTTTCTCGAACGTCAGTCCTATTGGTCTTTTTTGCTTATGAATGTATTGGCAGTAGTCTCTTAGACTATGGCATTTTCCCTTTACTAATACCTGTGATTTTCAAGACCATGGGGATTTTTAGGGAATTTTCTCCCATCGTTGCCCCAGAATCTCACCACAGAGCCAATTCAAAGATTGCCACATTCTTTTTCTTTTTAGCCAAAGTACGCAGGGCTATTTTTCAGCTCTCTGTGCCAGGGAATCTTGAGAGATTTTTCTCTACCCTGTGTCCCAGAAGCTCACCATTGGGCCAAGGCAAAGATGGAAAATTTTAGTTCAGGTTTTCTTCACCTTACAGACACCTTAATACAGAGTCATTGTTTCTGGAACGATTCTTGTTTGAATCTGGGCCATCTACACTTAATGCATTCTCCTCCTGTTGGCGTTCTCCTCAGACGTGGCTGGAATCCTCAGTCGATTAGCCATCTCAGGGCTGTACCCTGAGATGCTAGTTACTCATTATCCGGTATTTTTAAATTCTGGAAATTTTCAAGGTACCCTACCATATATTTAGAACATTTTGAAAGAGTGTTTGGACTAGCCCCTTCTTAGTTAGTCCTTGCTTCCATGATGAATCACATGATGAGTCTGGTCATTAACTTGGCTTTTTCCCAACCTACAGTATGTGGGTAAGGTAAACTGCCTTAAGTAAGAAGCAGGGGTGTTGCTAAGTTGTCATGAAGGTTGTCTTGGGTTTTGCAAGACTGTCAAGAAGCAGCGTAACCATGTGGAAAGAGCATAGGCCTGGTTGTCAAAACACTTCAATTCTAATCCCATTTCTGCCTCTTGACTGTTGTGTGGCCTTGGACATGTTACTTAACTTCTCTAGGCCCCAGTTTCCTCGAATGGAAAACTAGGATGAGGTATCTGTTTCCCTTCCTTAGACTGTAAGCTCCGTATGTAAGAGGAACTGTACCTGGTAATAATAATAATAATAATTATTATTATTATTATATTTGTTATGCATTTACTATGTGCCAGGAACCGCACTAAGCACTGGGGTAGATACAAGCAAATCAGGATGGACACAGTACCTGTCCCACATCGGGCTAACAATCTCAATCCCATTTTACAGATGAGGTAACTGAGGCACAGAGAAGTGAAAAGACTTGCCTATGGTCTGCTTATATACTCCAGTCACTTACATTACCAACATCATTATTAGTGTTATTATTATGGTTATTATTATTATTATTATTCTCAAGAAAGAGACTGGCTGAGCCATGAATAGTGTTCAGTGTGTACCTGGTTCGCACTGGCAGAATAACACTAATATGTGGAAATTTGGGCTTATCATAGAGTAAATGTTATTATAAATGAATAGAATAATAATATTTACTGTGAACCACTCCCCTTCCAATGTAGTGGGTGGGAGCGACTCTTTAATTACTGCTTGGCCTACTGTAAAGAGGAAGTTTGGAGTCTGGGCTCTAATCTTGGCTTTGGGAAAATCACTTAGTTTCTCTGTCCCTCAGTTTTCTCACATATAGAATGAGTCGAAGAGACGTATTCTCCCTACTCCTTAGACTGAGCCCCACGGGATTATATCTATACTGATTGAATTGTATCTACCCCAGCACTTAGCATAGGGTTTGGCACGAAGTAAGTGCTTAACAAATATCATTATTATTATTGTCATTATTATTATCATGTGAGGACACCATGGCATGATGCAAATGTCACACTTTTTATGGTATTTGTTAGATGTTTACTCTGTACTGGGGTAGATACAAGAGAGTCAGGTCAAAGGGCTCACAGTCTTAATCCCCATTTTACAGAAGAGGTAACTGAGGCACAGAGAAGTGAATTGACTCGGCCAAGGTCATGCAGCAGACAAATGGCTCTGCACACAATAAGCGCTCAATAAATACGACAATGAATGAATGAATGAAAATGACGGAGCCGCAATTAGAACTGACACCCAAGCCCATGCTCTATCCCTTAGGTTATGCTGCTTGTCTTTGTGCCGAGGACTCATTCAAAGGCACCTTAAGGGAATGTCTGGAGTTGGGAGGCAGGGTAGCAGGGGTTGAGTACTGATTAAAATTTTTGAATAACTCTCCAACAACACTATTTTGGGAAATGGGAGGAGAGAGAGTTGGGATGGGGTGGGAGAGAGAGCTGGATGACTTGGGCCAAAGTTCAGAATGTCTAATGCGCAAAGTCTGGTGTGAGCTGCTTTAATTAAGTAATGTCTGTAGGTAGCAAAGCCCATAGAGTGGGTGTAAAAAATTGTCTCCAAAGGTAATCCTAGCTCTAAAAATTACCCAGTTTTTTAACGGACCTCTCCCCCTTCTAGACTGTGAGTCCGCTGTTGAGTAGGGACTGTCTCTATGTGTTGCTGACTTGTACTTTGCAAGGGCTAAGTACAGTGCCCTGCACACAGTAAGCGATCAATAATTACGATTGATTGATTGATTGCACAAACTAGATGCAGCTGGGATCACCAGATAATAGAGCTAAAAATGACATTTTTTGGCATTAATTGGTCGAAGAAAAACCTGACCGTGATAGCAAACTCTTCTGGCTGACATCAAGCAGTTGCAGACATTGAGCAGGGTATGACTGAAGCCCTCTGTCACCTGAGCAAACGACTGGATCCCAAAGATTTTGAAGCGAAACCCGATGACCCCAGTTTTTCCTAGGAGTCCTTGAAGGCACCATGAAATTTTTCCATGAAAAAGAACAGAAGAAAATGACCCCACCCCACCCTTAGCCCAACCCCACTTCCAACTACATCCCCAGGAACGTTACTTGGAACATTACAAATCCCTAGGTGGAGGGAACGCCGCAGAGCTTTGGCAAACAAACCAGCAAGGGTACACTGCTCATAGCCACCCCGCCTCAGCCCTGTTTGGGAGTTTCCATTGCTACCCCAAGAGTGAAGCCAAGCCCCAAATATCTCATCGATGTCTGAACTCTAGAAAGTCAACTCTAGGCCGATCCACGGTTTAGAGGTCTGGGAAACTAGATCAGTTCTCCACCTTCCCATACCCTTCGATCGTCATTTGTTTGGGGTCATTCCAGAGACCTGGAACTGAACCCAGACTTTTTGGGTGGAAGAGAAGCCCTAGGAGAGAGGTGAGTCTGAATTATTTGTCCAACGATCCTCGGAATGAACCTCATACAGCAAACTTATTAATGTTTATTTGAGGAAAGCAATCCCAATGATAGCACTTTTTGTGGTACTTGTTAAGTGTTTACTCTGTGTCGGGCACTGTTCTAAACACTGAGGTAGATGTGAGATAATCTGGTTGGACACAGTCCCTGTTCCACAAGGGGTTCACATTTTAAGTAGGAAGGAAATCAGGTATTGACTCCCCATTTTACAGTTGAGGAAACTAAGGCTCACAGAAGTTAATTTCCCAAGGCAACACAGAAGAGAAGTGATGGATCAGGAAATAGAACCCAGGTCCTCTGAGTCTCAGGCCCGTGGTCGTTCCACTTGTCCATGCTGCTTCAATAAATTCCACTGATGGATTGATTGATTGATACTATAAAGAAATAGTGATTGGGACAATTTAATGTAAAATCATTTATCTTACATTACATATATCGATTCCCTTTTCTGGGTGACTGACAGGCCTGGTAACAATGATCACAAATTAACTTAGCCATCAAATTTGCCACCTTTGCTGCATTTGGCACCTATTTTAGAAAAAGGTATTTCCTCCTCAAGAGTCTCTCTCAGCCTCAACCTCCTCTTATAATAATGATGGCATTAATTAAGCGCTTACTATGTGCAAAGCACTGTTCTAAGCGCTGGGGAGGTTACAAGGTGTTCAGGTTGTCCCACGGGGGGGTTCATAGTCTTAATCTCTGTTTTACAGATGAGGTAACTGAGGTACAGAGAAGTAAAGTGACTTGCCCAAAGTCATACAGCTGAGAATTAGCAGAGGTGGGATTTGAACCCATGACCTCTTGGGCTCTTTCCACTGAGCCACGCTGCTTCTCTTATCCATTGGTCTCCGGGGTAGCGGCTTCTCCTCAGTTGGACTGGAGATTTCTATATTCACCCAAAAAACCAACCATGCCTCCAGAAGGAGGGTGGAGATGGCAGAGGTTTCTGCTGAAATAGGGTTGTCTGTCCAAATGCCAAGCAAATGGTGGATAATGACCTCATCACTGGCTCTCCTGGGATTCGAGATGTGGATGGAAAGAAGTAGGTTGGGAGTCCCAAAACCACTGGCAAATATTGCACACACACACATTTGTACACACCCTCATCTCCTCCCAAGCCTAACTCTCATCACACTTGGACAACGAGTCCCCCAAGGGACAGTGACCATGTTTAATTCCCACCTGTGCATTCTCTCTCAGTGCTTAGTACAGTGCTCTGCACACAATAAGCGTTTCAGATACACTATCACCACTACTACTAGAATATTCCTCTTTTCTACAGAAGGCCAATGTACCTCCAGGTTATCAATCTCCACTGTTCCTGAGCCTGGTATCGATGATGAACTTGGATCATTGCAAGTTTAGAGCAGAACGATTCTGAGAAAGAATTGAAGTTCCCCAAAGCAGTGATTGATACACGTACGGAGGGTTAGACCTCCATATTAGCATATAGAGAGGATTTTATATAAATGGCTATTGGCTCACTGGAGAAATTCTGATCTCTGAAGTGTCATGTTTGAACACAAAGGACAGTTACATGAGCAGGGGAGGTGGAGATTAATTACACCATTTTGATTCCTGAGGAGATTATAAATGGTATGGGGGAGCTCCACATATTTTCAAAATTTTAAGAGTTTTATGTGTGCGGATGTCAATCAATCAATCAGGAGTTATTGAGCGCTTACTGTGTGCAGAGTACTATACTGAGAGCTTGGGAGAAAGCAATGAAACAGGGTTGATAGGAGCTTACAGTTTGGAGGGAGAGACAGACATTAAAATAAATGTAGAGGAAATGAGGCCTTAGTGGAAGAGATGTTATTTGAAGGTGGGGCGTGTGCTGGTCTGTCAGATAGTAATAATAATAATGATAATAACAGTATTCGTTAAGCGCTTACTATGTGCCAAGCACTGTTCTAAGCCCTGGGTTAGATACAAGTTAATCAGGTTGTCCCATGTGGGGCTCACGGTCTCAATCCCCATTTTACAGATGAGGGAACTGAGGTACAGAGAAGTTAAATGACTTGCCCTGGCTCATACAGAAGACGAGTGGTGGAGCTGGGATTAGAACCCACAAGTTTACATACTCCAGGCACACACCAGAAGGCAATGTAATGCTTTTCGCATCTTCAGACTTTGCCCAAGTACTTAATTCCCAGGAGGGGCAGTGAACCATAATAAAAAGAGCACCAGCCTGGGAGTCAAGAGACCTGAGTTCTAGCCCCAGCTATACCACTTGCTGTTGTGTGACCTTGGGCAAGTCATTTAACTTTTCTATGCTTCAGTTACCTCGGCTGTAAAATAGAGACAGAAATACCAATTCTCCCTCCCTATTCGCTTTATGTGGGAGAGGGGCTCTGTCTATTCTGATTTTCTTGTGTCTACCTCAGTGTGCTTGGCACATGGCAATTGCTAATTATAATGATTACAAATATTAGAGCTAGAATTGCAGTAGGGTGATCAGGGTATATTTATACTTCTGGATTCCACACCATTCTTGAGAGTTCAGCAACAGTGCACAGTGGTGCTTAGCTCTAACCATGGCTCTTGTGCACAGACAACCGGAGTCACTTATCTTGTTTTACTGGAGGTCTCTGAGGAGCGTGGTTCAATGGAAAGAGTGTGGGTTTGGGAGTCAGAGGTCATGGGTTCAAATCCCAGCTCCACCAATTAATAATAATAATAATAATAGTATTAAGCACTTACTATGTGGCAAGAACTGTTCTGAGCACTGGGGGAGATACAAGGTAATCAGGTTGTCCCACGTGGGGTTCACAGTCTTAGTCCCCAGTATGGCCTATGAAGAAAGCAAGGGCCTGAGTTGTAATCCCTGCTTCACCACTTGTCTGCCGTGTGGCCTTGGGTACATCACATAACTTCTCTGTGCCTCAGTCACCTCATCTGTAAAATGGGGATTAAAGCTGGGAGTCCCATTCATTCGATCACTCAATCATATTTATTGAGCATTTACTGTGTGCAAAGCACTGTACTAAGCTCTTGGGAGAGTACAACAATGATAATAGTAATAATAATGACAACATTTATTAAGTGCTTACTATGTGCCAAGCACTGTTCTAAGCTCTGGGGAGGTTACAAGGTGACCAGGTTGTCCCACGGGGGGCCCACAGTCTTAATCCCCATTTTACAGATGAGGTAACTGAGGCATAGAGAAGTTAAATGACTTGCCCAAAGTCACACAGCTGACAGTTGGTAGAGCTGGGATTTGAACCCATGGCCTCTGACTCCAAAGCCTGTGCCCTTTCCATTGAGCCATGCTGCTTCTCAATGCAAGAGACACAAGAGACACATTCCCTGCCCATCAAGAGCTCATGGTCTAGAGGGAAAGACATTGCCAAACATTGTTCAATGTCTGCAACTGCTCCATGTCAGGAGGAAGAGTTTGCTATCACGGTCAGGTTTTTCCTCAACCAATTAATGCCCAAAATGCCTTTTTACCTCTATTATCCAGTGATACCAGCTGCTTCAAGTTTGTGGAGGTGCATTGAATAGCTGGGTAATTTTTAGATATAGGATTGCCTTTGGAGACATTTTTTCCTTCCGCTTTACAGGCTTTGCCACCTAAAGATACTACTATATTAATGCAGCTCACTCCAGACATTGCATATTAGACATTCTGAACCCTGGTCCAGGCCTCTTTCCCACCCACTCCCAATTTTCTCTCCTCCCATTTACCAGAATAGTGTTGTTGGAGAGTTAGTCTGGTGACACGCCATAGCATGGTGACCGCCTAAAGGTTCTTCGAGGCCTCTGGAGGTGAGGAAGATGCCCTGGGCATCTTTAGGGAAGCAGAACGGCATAGTAATAATAATAATAATAATGTTGGTATTTGTTAAGCGCTTACTATGTGCCAAGCACTGTTCTAAGCGCTGGGTAGGTACAAGGTGATCAGGTTGTCCCCCGTGGGGCTCAGAGTCTTCATCCCCATTTTCCAGATGAGGGAACTGAGGCTCAGAGAAGTTAAGTGACTTGCCCAAGGTCACACAGCAGACAAGTGGCGGAGGCGGGATTAGAACCCATGACCTCTGACTCCCAAGCCAAGGCTCTTGCCACTAGGCCACGTTGATCTGCTGCTTGGCTAGAACACGGCCCTGGAAGTCAGAAGGTCATGGGTTCTAATCCTGGCTCTGCCACTTGCCTGCTGTGTGGCCTTGGCCAATCAATCAATCAGTAGTATAGTTAGTGTGTTTGGTTTTGTTCTCTGTCTCCCCCTTTTAGACTGTGAGCCCACTGTTGGATAGGGACCGTCTCTAAATGTTGCCAACTTGTTCTTCCCAAGCGCTTAGTACAGTGCTCTGCACACAGTAAGCGCTCAATAAATACGATTGATGATGGTGATGATGATCAATCAATCCTATTGTGCAGAGCACTGTACTAAGCACTTGGGAAGTACAAGGTGGCCAAGTGACAACTTCTCTGTGCCTCAGTTACCTCATCTGTAAAATAATAATAATAATAGTAATGGTATTTGTTAAGCATTCACTATGTGCCAAGCACTGTTCTAAATGCTAGGGTAGATACAAGGCAATCACATTGGACACAGTCCCTGTCCCATATAGGGCTCACAGTCTAAATCCCCATTTTACAGATGAGGTAACTGAAGCACAGAGAAGTGACTTTCCCAAGTTCACACAGCAGACAAGTAGAGGAGCTGGGATTAGAACCCACATCCTCTGCCTTCCAAACTTGTGTTCTCGCCACTAAACCATGCAGATTGAGTCTGTGAGCCCCACAGTCTTGCTTGTGGATGGTTGCCTGTACCCATCCCAGCTGTTAGTACAGTGCCTGGAACATAGTAAGTATTTAACAAATACCACAATTATTATTTAGGGATTGACAGGAAGTCTGGGTCCTCCATGGCCACACTGATGTGGACACCTCCACTCCCCTCCACAGTCAGTTGCTAAGCAACAAGCTGGCAAAGATATGGCGCGTATTAGGGAGTTTCCCGTCACTTTCAGACTCTGAACTCCTTAGAGAAAGCAGTGGGGACCTTCCTGGAGGTTGGGGCAAGAAAGAGGAAAGAAGTAGAAGGGGGGATGCCTTTTAGAGGGCTACAAAAGGCCCTCCCTCCTCACCCTGTTTCCTTGGTACCGCTGACAACCTGTCTTCTTGGGGCAGGGCATCACAGTTTGCTACCTGAGGTGTTCAAAATGTTTTTGGGAAATCATCAATAGCGTCTTTGTTCATGGAACAGACGGCTGCCTGTGGACATCGTGATGGAACAGTAGAGTCTTTCTCTGGAGCCCAGACCAAAGTAAAACAAACACGGTGAATGCAGGACACCAAAATATATTGTTGCTGTTCTAACTGGACAAACTGCAGAATAAATTTGGGTTCTAGTTGGTTCCTAAACACTCAGACTTTCTCTCTCTCCAAACCACATACCAGATTTCAACCCAGAGGAGCCCCAAGGGCTTGGACAGTGCCTGTTCAGAAATAGGTAATAACAGGAAATTTGTAGTCTTGGTATTTAATTGTCATAGCTCACCCTCGGTGGTGCTTACCTCATCTAGGTAATAATAATAATAATAATATTTGTTAAGTGCTTACTATGTGCCAATCAATCAATCAATCGTATTTATTGAGCGCTTACTGTGTGCAGAGCACTGTACTAAGTGCTTGGGAAGTACAAGTTGGCAACATATAGAGACAGTCCCTACCCAACAGTGGGCTCACAGTCTAAAAGGGGGAGACAGAGAACAAAACCAAACATACTAACAAAATAAAATAAATAGAATAGATAGGTACAAGTAAAATAAATAAATAAATAAATAGAGTAATAAATACGTACAAACATATATACATATATACAGGTGCTGTGGGGAAGGGAAGGAGGTAGGATGAGGGGGACGGAGAGGGGGACGAGGGGGAGACAAGTACTGTTCTATGCGCTGGGGTAGATACAGGGTAATCAGGTTGTCCCATGCGGGGCTTGCACTTTTAATCCCCATTTTGCAGATGAGGTAACTGATGCCCAGAGAAGTTAAGTGACTTGCCCAAGGTCACACAGCAGAAAAGTGGTGGAGCCGGGATTAGAACCCATGTCCCCTGAGTCCCAAGCCTGTGCTCTTTCCACTAAGCCACGCTGCTTCTCTGTTAAAAAAAAAATAATGGTGTTAAGTGCTTACTATGTGCCAAGCACTGGAGGAAATACAAGGTAATCAGGTTGTCCCACGTGGGGCTCACAGTCCTAATCCCCCTTTTACAGATGAGGAAATGAAGCACAGAGAAGTTGCATGACTTGCCCAAAGTCACTAGTGGCAAAGGCAGGATTCGAATCCACAACCTGTGACTCCCAAACCCGTGCTCTTTCCACTGAGCCATGCTGCTTCTCTTGCCACAGTAGTAAGAGCTTATTCAAGCTCTTAGTTCAGCTTTTGAAAAGGACTACATAGAAATCATAGACTTTTAAAACAATCTGTCTCGGGAAAATACCCTGGATAATCAAATAAATGAAATCAAGTATCGGGGAAGCAGCGTGGCTCAGTGGAAAGAGGCCGGGCTTTGGAATCAGAGGTCATGGGTTCGAATCCCGGCTCCACCACATGTTTGCTATGTGACCTTGGGCAAGTCACTTCACTTCTCGGAGCCTCAGTTCCCTCATCTGTAAAATGGGGATGATTACTGTGAGCACCACGTGGGACAACCTGATCACCTTGTATCCCCCCCAGCGCTTACAACAGTGCCTTGCACATAGTAAGCACTTAACAAATGCCATCATCATCATCATGGAGCATATGTTATTACCACAGGCGAGTAAGCAAGCAGTAAGCAAGTAGCTATTTCCAAGGGTGTTCTACTTCTTCATAGTGCTTTGATTTCATGGTATTTGTTAAGTGCTTACTATGTTTCAGGTGCTGTTCTAAGCACCAGGGTAGACCCAAGGTAATCAGGTTGGACACAGTCCACGTCCCACATGGGGCTCACAGTCTAAATCCCCATTTTTTACAGATGAGGGAACTGACACAGGGAAGTGAAGTAACTTGCCCAAGGACACACAGCAGACAAGTGGCAGGTGTGGACTAGAACCCAGGCCCTTCTGACACCCAGCTGTGCTCCATCCACAAGGCCATACTGCTTCTCTGACCTTCCTCAAAGTGCTTCCTTTTGCTTCTTCATAGTAGCAGAAGAATCAGCAATTCATGGGTACTGCAGAAGCATACATCTATACTCCAAAACACGTACGTTTAGCTGGTCTTCGGGTTTGAAAATGACGTACTGATAGTTTGTCAACGTCTGTAAGAATGCTAATTTCTACTACAGTAAGTAGTTATAAGTTTTCATTCTTTGCTGTGCTGTTGGGCATTTGCAATTCATGGAGTTTTCTATTGATTTTTGTCCTGTAAGGTTCAAGGACAGCAGCTATGAGAAGGCAGTTGGGGGAACCTTTTCTAATACCTTTCCCCTTTCAGGGTGAGTAGTATATCTTTAAATAGGCTGCTCACACACCTAAGTTTTTGGGGGGGGCGGTTTTGGAGTGGTACTTGTTAAATGTTTACTATGTTGCCAATTTTCTGTACTAAGAACTAGAGGAAATACATGTAATCATGTTGGACACAGACCTTGTCCCACATGGGGCTCAAAGTCTACATAGGAAGGAATAGGATTTAATCTCCATTTTACAGATGAGGAAACTGAGGACTATAGGAGTGAACTGGTTTGCCCCATTCCACACTGCAAGCAAGTGGCAGGTCTGGGATTTGAACCCAGGTTCTCTGATTCCCAGGGCTGAGTTCTTTCCACTAGCCAAACTGCTCCTAGGGTTTCTCTGAATAGGGATGTTGTTTCTTCAGGAATCAATACATTAATCTCCTGGGCTATCTATCTGCATTGGTCTTCTTTTTAAGGTCCCCTACTCTCATGCTTGATTTGTTTTTCCAGTAGTGGGGTTGGACTTTTATTTTCTACCATAAACAACAAGAGCGAATAACCATTTATGCCAGGTTGGGGAAAAAAATCAATCAATACATCAGTAGTATTTACTTAGAATTTACTGTGGGCAGAGCACTCTACTAAGCACTTGGGAAAGTACAATACCAAAGAGTTGGTAGACATGATACCTTCCCACAAGGGGCTTACAGTCTCCAAGGTGAGACAGACATTAAAAGAGATTACATTAAAAGAGATTATTCATTCATTCAATCATATTTATTGAGCACTTACTGTGTGCAGAGCACTGTACTAAGCGCTTGGGAAGCACAAGTTGGCAACATATAGAGACAGTCCCTACCCAACAATGGGCTCACAGTCTAGAAGCGAGGAGACAGACAACAAAACAAAACATGTAGACAGATAAGGGAAGAAGTAAAATGTAAGAATATTTTCATGAGATACTGTGGGGCTGGGGTGAGTATCATAGTGCTTTAAGGGATACACAGCCAAATGCATAGTCAAGTTCTGATTTCACTGAACTGGCTATCGAAGAAAAGTGGCAAAAATAACCAGAATATTGGTCATTTGTATTTGTTTATGTCCAAAACAAGGTTAAAAAGATTTGCAGGGTCTCAGAGAGAAACTTGAAGGCAGGGATCTCAGTTATATTAACCCAAATGCTTACTTGTCAATCTCTCAATCGATGGTTTTTATTGAGCAGTCACTGTGTGCAGAGCATCATCATCATCAATCGTATTTATTGAGCGCTTACTGTGTGCAGAGCACTATACGAAGTGTTTGGGAGAGTACAACACAACAGAGTTGATAGGCACAGTCCCTGCCCAGTACGAGCTTTCAGTCTGGAGGGAGAGATAGACATTAAAGGAAATTATGGATATAAAGGCTGTGGGGCTGAGGGTGGGGTGCATATCAAATGATGATGATGATGATGAAATACTTAAAGGGGTACAGATCTAAGTGCATAGGTGATGCTAAAGGGAGAGGGAGGAAGGAAAATGAGGATTTAGGGAAGGCCTCTTGAAGGAAGTGTGATTTGAATAAGTGATGTTTTGTTGGATATGAAGTGTGAGGAGTTGAAGGCCAGAAAGAAGACATAGACAGGGGTGAGGTAGACAAACTAGAGGTTCAGTGAGTAGGTTGGCAATGGAGAAGGGAAATGTGTGGGTTGGGTCGAAGTAAGAAATCAGTGAACTAAGATAGGAGGGGGCGAGTTGATTAAGTGCTTTAAAGCTGATGGTAGGGAGTTTCTGCTTGACACGAGGGTTTTTGAGGAGAGGGGAGATGTGAACTGAACCTTTTTCAGAAAAATGATCCAGGCAGCAGAGTGAAGTAAGGACCGGAGTGGGGAGAGTCAGAAGGCAGGGAGATCAACAAAGAGGCTGCTACAGTAGTCAAGACAGAATAGGATAAGTGCTTGGATTAGAGAAGTAGTGTGGCTCAGTGGAAAGAGCATGGGTTTGGGAGTCAGAGGTCATGAGTTCAAATTCCGGCTCCACCATTTGTCAGCTGTGTGACCTTGGGCAAGCTTCTTAACTTCTCTGTGCCCCAGTTACCTCATCTGTAAAATGGGGATGAAGACTGTGAGCCTCACGTGGGACAACCTGATCACCTTGTATCCCCCAGCGCTTAGAACAGTGCTTGGCACATAGTAAGTGCTTAACAAATACCATCATTATTATTAGTAGCATAGAAGAAGTTTGGATGGAGTGGAGAGGAAAGGGCAGATGTTAGCGATGTTGTGAAGGTAGAACCAACAAGATTTGGTGACAGATTGAATATGTGGGTTGAATAAGAGAGATGAGTCAAGGATAATTCCAGTGTTATGGGCTTGGGAGACAGGAAGGTTCATGGTGTTGTCCACAGTGATGGGAAAGTCAGGGGGAGGACAGGGTTGGGGTAGGAAGATGAAGAGTTCTGTTTTGGATGTTTTAAGTTTGAAGTGTTGGCTAGACATACAAGTACAGATGTCCTGAAGGCAGGAGGAAGTTTGAGGCTGCCCTTAAAGGAAATAGAATTTACTTTCTGAGAGACAGACCTTCCCTCATGCTCACTGGAGCAAAACTTTCAAATACCCAACTTCTCGACCTGCTTGAGACCGTTGCCAGCTAATTGTTACTATTTGAATAAAATATTAGCCTTACTGAAAACTCCCCCCTCACTTTTTCCTTCGTTTGATTTATTTCAGGTGTTTCTTCCTCATCCAGGATGTATGACGATAAACATCTCCAGTATCTCTTAGATTTGCTTATGCTATCAACCATGAATCCATGATTTGATTAACAGAAATAAACAGTGCAGAACTCTGTGGGGAATGTAGGTGATTATTTTCCCTCCAACAAACTGGACAAGCCGAGCATTGATTCTGCTTGGTTTGATGATATTATAAGATCCTATTTACAGAGAAATATTTAGCCCGGCAGTTTAGGTTGGTTGTGTTGATAGGTGGGGCCCTTCAAGTAAATGATTCCATCCAGATTCGCTCACCAGTCCTAAACAAATACAGTGCTGGACAGCTGAATGATGTTGACTGGTTTTTCAGTTTCTCAATACAGTCAATCCTGGAGACCTGAACAATTGGGGTGGGAGGGGGGCGTGTGTGTGTATGTATGCATGCTCATAAATTGTGTGTATGTGTGTGTGTAAACATGAGTATGCGCATGTGTGCTTGCAGGGGTGTGTTTGTGTGCAGAGGAGGGGATGGAAACAGCTGTTTGGTGGTGACAGGGTTAGGACGGGACAAGCCTGCTTCTGAAGAAAGAACAGAAATCTATTTTCTCTTGAAACTAGATGAAGAAAGCTTACTGTTGAATGACAACCTAATGCTAATAGGGAATTTCCCAGACAGAAAGGACAAGAATTAGCAGTCTCATCTACCACAAAGCCCACCCCAGGAACCTCAATTCCAACATGTGGGTTTTTTGATGGACTGCATTTCAGGCTTTTACTCCCATCACCTGGCTGCCAATCTCATTCCCCACTCCTCACCACTACTCCTGCCCTGACCAACCTCAACAGTTGGGTATTTAGGCATATTAGATATTTTCTCTTTTCTCCATTAGAGCATAAACTCCTCGTGGGCATGGAATGGTTCTTGTACTTCTGTTATATCATACACCATAGGTGCCCATTCCAGTGGGCACTGGGGGGATGACGGCCCCCACACCTGTGTGGGATGGACTTGTAGATTTGCTTATGCCAACTCTCAGACAAGGCCCAAGAGTTTCCAGTCAGGGTTGAAAAGACCCAAAATGGCAGCTTCCTAAAGCTTGTCCTCTCCCGGTACTCCTGTCTTGTTTTATGCTGTCGAGTCGTCTCCGACCCATAGCAACTCCATGGATACAACTCTCCCAGAACGCCCCACCTCCATCTGCAACCATTCTGGTGGTGGATCCAAAGAGTTTTCTTGGTAAAAATTTGAAAGAGGTTTACATTGCCTTCTTCTGTGCAGTAAACTTGAGTCTCCACCCTCAAATCTCTCCCATGCGGCTGCTGCCCAGCACAGGTGAGTTTTGACTTGTAGCAGATTGCCTTCCGATAGTTAGCCACTGCCCAAGCTAGGAATGGAATGGATATGCCTCTGCTTGACTCTCGCTTCCATAGCCAAGACTGGTAGAGTCCTGGAAATTCTCCAGGTGCCATCCTGAGGGGGGGTCCCAGTCCTCACACCTCCTAAAATCCCCATGTTCTTTTCACCCTCACATTCAATATGAAAAGTCAGCAACTCTGCAGAGGTGCTCAATAGACACCATTACTACAACTACTGCTACTACTGGATTCCTCAGAAGAGTCTCCAGAACCCAGGGAGCATCAGTGGTGTGGCGGGGAAGGCTAAGTTCTTCTACTCCCAATCTGGACAATTCCTAGGATGGCCAGGACAGTTCTGGGATGTAGTAATATGAGTTCAACTCCTAAGGACCTTAGTTGTCTCTCGAGGGAGATGCAGTGTGGCCTTGTGGATAGAGCCTGAGCCTTGAAGTCAGCAGGACCTGGGTTCTAATCCTAGGTCTACAACTTGTCTGCTGAGTGACTTTTGGTAAGTCACTTTACTTCCCTCATCTGTCAAATGGGGATTAAGACAGTGAGCCCCATGTGGGACATGGACTGTGTCCAACCTGATTAGCTTGAATCTGCCCCAGAATCACATACAGGCCTACAGGGCTTGTTGTTTGGATTCAGGCAGGAACTTGGACTAGAGAGGTTTAAGACCAGATCATTTCTTACTAACTCTAACCTATTAACTTTGATATTGATGGATATGAGGTAATTAAGGGCAGTGAATGCCAGGACAGATAAGTTGCCAGTCACTACGACTCATATTGTTTGTCCTGTGAGCCAGGCCCAGTTGACGGAGTGGCCTGTCTGATGGAAGTTGGATAAATTCACTTTGAGGAATTTGTTTTTTCCCTAGGAATGCATCCATTGTGTGTCTGGCACTGTTGACGAGGCACAATTTTTAAGGTGATTTCCTAGTTTTGCTCTGGATGGGTCTGTTCTGGGCTTGAACTGTTTATGTATATTCTCAATTAGGCAGATTGTCTGTCAGGATTGGGATGGTTGGGCTAGTTGAGATCTGAGAGACCCTCTAGTAATGGAGTTTGTGTGCTCTCCCAAATCTGGTGTCTGATCTTTACTGTAGAATTTCATGAAGTCTAACAAACCCAGGTGTTGATAATGATGATGTTGTGATGGAGTTCACCACATTGTTCTACTATTCTACTAATCTGACTCTATGATAAGTGATCTCTTGCCAAGATTGAGGGATTTTCAGTGAGAGAAGATCACACGAAGGGATCGCTCCATCCTACTGAAATCGTATATACATTTTTTTAATGGAATTTGCTAAGTGCTTACTATGTGGCAGGCACTGTTTTAAGCACTGGGGTAGATACAAGGTGACACAGACACAGTCCATCTCCCATATGGGGCACATGGTCTTAAGCCCCATTTTACAAATGAGGCAACTGAGGCACAGAGAATTGAAGTAACTCACCCAAGTTCACACAACAGATAAATGGCGGAGTCAGAATTAGAACCCAGGACCTTCTGCAGTGACTGCACTGTACTAAGTATGGGGAAAGACTATACAAGTGGGAATTAGACACCACCCCTGCCCATCAAAGGGCTTACCATCTATGAATATCAGTGAATGTCTGCCGTGTCACCTTGGGCAAGTCACTTCTCTGTGCCTCAGTTACCTCATCTGTAAAATGGGGATTAAGATGGTGAGCACCATGTGGGACAGGGACTGTGTCCAACCTGATTAGCTTGTATCTACCCCGGTGCTTAGTAGAGTGCCTGGCACATAGAAAGCACTTCTTAACAAATACCATATATAAAATAAATAAGACTTTAAATTGCTGGATCTGTAGCTGGATTTTTAGGAAGGCCACTTTCTTGGGCAGTAGATACTTTTTGAAGTAGCGATTGAACACCGACATAAGTGTCAAACCATTGCAGGTTACATTCTAGAAGAGCTTTCAGAATAGTTATTGATATACAAAAATGTGCTTCTAAGCAGGGAAGCAAAATTAATGGGAGAAGTGATGTATTGTAAACCAATGGAAAGATATGTGTATGCAATCCCAGCACAAAGCCGTCTCCACTGCGGTGTGTGTCGATGTAAGATTTGTTGAAAGAAAATCAAATAACAACAGGAATAGATGATTTCCTTCGGAGAGAGAGCTAGGGTTAATTAATCAATTGCTAATACATTTATTGAGCACCTATTGTACACAGAACATTCGGGATGGTACAATTAAGAAGTATGGTCTCTACCCTCAAGGAGCCCCTCGGAGAGAGAGATAGGGTTAATTAATCAATTGCTAATGCATTTATTGAGCACCTATTGTACACAGAACATTTGGGATGGTACAACTGAGTAAGAAGTATGGTCTCTACCCTCAAGGAGCTTACAATCTAATGGGGATTATAACAGTTCCAAGCCATTCAACTATAGTTGGAGGGAAAAAATAAACAATGCTTCTCCTGCTGTAAGTAGAAAGGGTAAATTGATGAATAAATAAATCTATCAATGGTATTTATTGAGCCCTTACTGTGAGCAGAGCACTGTATTAAGCACTTGGGGGAATACAGTGCAACAGTGCACGTTCCCTGCCCATGACGAGCTTACAGTCTAGAGACGCACTTACAGTCTAAATAAGTGCAGGTTCATGCTATTAACTTGTCATGCCTTGAGGAGCAGTGTGGTCTAGTGGATACAACACAGGCCTGGAAGTCAAAAGGACCTGGGTTCTAGTTCTGGTTCTGCCACCCGTCTGCTGTATGAACTTGGGCAAATCGCTTTACTTCTCTGTGCCTCAGTAATTCAAGTGTAAAATGGGTATTAAGATTGTGAGCCCAGTGTGGGACAGGGACTGTGTCCAACCAAATTACCTCGTACCTACCCCAGTGCTTAGAACAGCATCTGATATGTAGTAAGCACTTAACAAATACCTTAGAAAAAAATCCTAAGCAAGAAATGCCTCCTGGAGAAGGTGGATTTTCAAGAGGGCTTTAAAGATGGGGAGAGTTAAAACCTGGGGGATGTGAAGGAGGAAAGTTCCAAGCAGGAGGAAGGATTGAGCAAAGCACTTGGAGTATGAAGCACAGAGAGTGAGAGGAGTGAGGACTGTGAGTATGAGGGGTGTAATGTGAGAAAAGAGATAAAAAGTAAGCAGGAGAGAGCTGAGAGAATGCCCAGGAGTTTCTCCTTGTTACAGAGAGAAATATGCAACTACGGAAGGGTTCTGAGCAGTGGAGAGACTTGTGCAGCGGCAGAATTAAGTATGGAGAGGGAATTTGTAGACAGGAAGATGAGTGAGGAAGCCCAGTCAGGATACGGCAAGCACCCGTATCACGGTGACGGCTGTTCCGACGGAGAGGAAGAAGCAGTGATATGTGGGGAAAACCGGCAAGCTTTAGAGACAGGCTGAATGTGTGAGTTGAAAGACAGCAGAGAGTTGAGATAACAGGGACAGAGAGAAGAGTAGTGGGGTTGGCAACTATCACTGGAAAGGGTGGCATTCCAGTGAGCAATTAGCTTGTTCAGATCTACAACAGAAACCGAACCGGGCAGTACGATATTCAGTCTCATAATATAGTAAAGGCAATTCCTTTATTCTCAGAAGGCAAGGTAAATTGCCTCTTCAGAAATGTCTCCCAAGGTTTCAGTGTTTCAGGCCATTAATATGAGTTGCCAAGTAGAGATTAGATTCTAACTCTTTTCTTTAATGGAGCATGGGATTATCTGAATATGAATTTTTCTTATGCTATCAGGGGGGACAAATTAAGCCCCCCACAGATTCACAGTGCCTGAAAAGTACCAGAGGCAGTGATATCTTTACATTCGTCAATTCCATCCCCAAAAATCCATTCTGAGGAAACAATAGCACCTGTGTGGTTGGCTAACTCAGGAGACAGGCCGGTCTGCAGCCGCGATTTGAGAAATGTCTGTCAGGGATCTCCCAGGGAGGGATAATTCAGGGCTCACTGGAAATGAAAAAGCTACAGCTGTATGTGGGTAGAAGGATGTGCCGTGAACCTTTGATCCAATTTTAGGAAGGACACTAACATTTTAGAAATCTAAATATTAAGCAAGGGTAGGCCCCTTTACTATAACACAGTATATAGATGGATCTCTCCAAACAGACCAGGGATGCAAATAGTTCCAGGGATTGAAGGTAAAATAAGGGTTCCAGCTCCTGGAAAGCACTTGAAGTGGTCTTATTGAGAGGAAAGGAAAAATTAAGAGTGAGAAAACAGACAACTTGTTAGAATCTAAATGATGTTTTGGATCAGTGGTAATTAGATAGTTTTTGAAAGAAAGGAAACATTTTTTATAAGTAGAAAGTATAGCTCAGTGCTGGAATTCATAGACAAGGCCAATAAATTTACGTGTAGAACAGAATCTGTAATGATAATAATAATTTTATGGTATTTGTTAAGTGTTTACTGTGTGCCCAGCAGTGTCCAAAAAGCTGGGGTAGATACAAGATAATCAAGTTGGACAGAGTCCCTTTCCCACCTGGGGCTCACAATCTTAATCCCCATTTTACAGATGAGGTCACTGAGGCACAGAGAAGTGAAATGACTCGCCCAAGGTCACACAGCAGACAAGTGGCAGAACCAGGATTAGAACCCAGGTCCTTTGGATGCCCAGGTCAGTGCTGTATCCTCTAGGCCATGCTGCTTCTACTGTGGTTTTACATGTAAAACTTTAAAAATGGTATAGTAGACTTTACAAAGAAACAAACAAAGGTAACCAAAATGACCAGGGTGATGAAGTTATTTTTGTAAAGCCTGCTGAAAACCAAAGACTCTGCAGTCAGGGAAGACGATAGTTGAGTGAAGACATGGTCGAAGTTTACAAAATAAGGGATGACTGGACAAGATAAACATGGAATTACTGTTCCCAGTATTCCACATCCAGCGGGAAGACTAATGTTGGCAGGTTCAAAGAAATGAAATAGGAATAGTTTAATCTTGGGAAAATTTTTTACAACAAAATGTGATGCAAGTAGAAAATAACAGCTGGTTCAAGAAAGGTTTATATAACTTAACGAGAAAAGTTCATAATGAGTTCCTGAAGGGAAAGCTATGGCTTGAGAGAAAAGTTAGTGATGCTAGATGGTACATCCATACGTATTAGGATGGATGTAAAAGTGGGAGACCATTACATGGTTCCTCTGAGACTCCTTCATTGCCACCGTGGGAGATAACATAGTGGGTTGGGAGGACCACACATCTAGCTCAGCCATGGCCTTTCTTATGTCCTTTTGCTTAGGAACCTCAAATTATGCCTGTGCCAGGGAGAAGATCGGCCAGGTCACAGTGAATAGGCCAGCCAGGGAAGACAAAACGGAGGGCACCAAGAGCAAACAAAGTCCTGCCATTTCATAAACTTTCAGTTTTATGCATTTCAATTTTCTTTTCAGTTTCTGAAGAGTCTCAGTCCCATGGACCTCTTCTAATAAATACATTTACACCTGACTAAACAAGAATACTTTTCTGACCAGTTGAAGAATAACAGGTGACATGTTGCAGAAGGAGAGGGAAGCAAAGACGATCGTTGTGAATCAGGGTTCCAGCTAGGTTTAAACCGGTGCTGGGCACAATTCATTTTCTCTTTTGAACAGTGGTTTCACTACCCACTTCTCCTCAGATGCTCCTACAACGACATGTCACCAAACGCCTTCTGCTTCTTCAGAGCCTCACATCTTCCTCTTCGTTGCCAAATCCTCCATTGGCATACGAAGCCTCGGCTAGGCTGTCTGAGCTGGCTGTGGGCTTTCCATTCGAAACGGCTCCCAGAGGCTGTTTTGAGGAATCTTTTTCCTCCTCGGAGACCGTGCTGATCTGACCCAGATTGTGGCTCCTTTGCACTCTCTCCAGGATCTGTAAGACCTAAAATGGATGAAAAGGCTTGTGAAGTTCTCTACTCTTGCTACTCTGATTTCTTTTTCTTTCACGGACCCACTCACCTAGTTCAGGTCTGTTGTTCTGATCTGATCTCTATTTCAATGAGGCCCAAAATAGTTTTCCTTGCCACTACTAGAAGCAGAAAGCAAGTCCTTTGGCTATTGAATCTAGGCTGCTGTATCCAAACTGACACTTAACAAGCTATTCTGCTGTCCAGTGGGACTAGAAAGCAGCGTGGACTAAATGTATTTGCCTCCGTATGGATTTTCATATCCTCCTCCTGCCCCCATTTGTTTTAAGGTAATAATAATACTGGTACATGTTAAGTGCTTACTATGTGCCAAGCACTGTTCTAAGCACTGGGGTAGAAGCAGCTTGGCTCAGTGGAAAGAGCACGGGTTTAGTAGTCAGAGGTCATGGGTTCAAACCCCAACTCCACCAATTATCAGCTGTGTGACTTTGGGCAAGTCACTTAACTACTCTGTGCCTCAGTTCCCTCATCTGTAAAATGGGGATTAAGACTGTGAGCCCCACGTGGGACAACCTGATCACCTTGTATCTACCCTAGTGCTTAGAACAGTGCTTTCCACATAGTAAGCGCTTAACAAATACCATTATTATTATCATTATTATTATCATTATTATTATCATTATTATTACAAGTTAACCAGATTGGACAAAGTCCCCGTCCCACACTGGGCTCACACTCTTAACCCCTGGGCAAGTCACTTAACTTCTCTATGTTTCAGTTATCTCATCTGTAAAATGGGGATTAAGACTGTGAGCCCCATGTGTGACAACCTGATCACCTTGTATCTACCCTAGTGCTTAGAACAGTGCTTGGCACATAGTAAGCACTTAACAAATACCATAATTATTGTTAACCCCCATTTTTTACAGTTGAGGTAACTGAGGCACAGAGAAGTTAAGTGTCTTGCCCAAGGTCACACAGCAGACAAGTGGTGGAGCCGGGATTAGAACCCATGACTTTCCAACTTCCAGGTTCGTGATCTAGGCACTGCACCATGGTCTCTTCCTATGACTGTTTGACTACTGTCTTGCCTAGAGGCAGAGGGATGGAGTAGATGATCTTCTGAGGAGCTCCCCAATCTTATAATTCTGTGTCCAGGATGCTCCTAGGATCCTAATCCGAACTGTTATCCTATTCCAGGGTAGGGAATGAGGGAGGATGGGTTTGATAAGCAGAGGTTAAAGCTAAAGAGGACTGAGGTCATGTCCAAGGTCAAAAGACTGAGCCCCCTCCTCATCCCCCCACCCTACCTCCTTCTCCTCCCCACAGCACCTGTATATATGTTTATACAGATTTATTACTCTATTTTACTTGTACATATTTACTATTCTATTTATTGTATTTTGTTAATATGTTTCGTTTTGTTGTCTGTCTCCCCTTCTAGACTGTGAGCCCACTGTTGGGTAGGAACCATCTCTATATGTTGCCGACTTGGACTTCCCAAGTGCTTAGTACGGTGCTCTGCACACAGTAAGCGCTTAATAAATACGATTGAATGAATGAATGAAAATGTGTGGCCCCTCAGTGAGGGAAAATGGAAAGAAAAAAACATTTGCCTGAGAGCCTGGTGTCCCAGATGAGTCAGTCTGGGGCAGAGGGTCTCATCAATTTAGCACCTGGTCATTACTCCTGCTCCACCCTGCTAGTAATCCAACCTTCATTCTATTAAGGAAGTGACAACTGAATCAATTTTACCTGAGATTTGGGAACAATGCCAACTCTGAAAAATCCTATGTTACCACTCTCGATCTTGGTGCAGTCCACAACAGTAGAAGCAATGTTCTCTGGAGATGGCCCGGCACAAAGGACCCCATCAACCTAAATGACCAAGGAACAGATGAAATTTTAGGGCTCAGTCTTACCTGCAATTAAGTAGGTCAGGTTTTCCTAATTTCCAACGGCCTCAGAAATAGAATTTAAGCTCATTAGAACTGTCACGTGTGTCCACATTTACTTCCTCTCCACTCTAAGCTCCGCAGAGGTTGATGAACTATTCATGCCCATGGCTGTGTTCTAGAAGAAGACCTGTTTTTTTGGTGTTGGACCTGTGAGGTGAGTGAATGTTAATATTTCACCTTTTCTTGGTAGGTGGCATCAGGTTTTTGTTTTTTGTTTTTTTACATGGCATAGGGTATTTCTAAATACCAATAAACCAACCTACTCGCTGTACCTAGATCTTGTCTGTCTCACTGCAGACCTCTCGCCCACATCTTCCTTCTGGCCCGAAACGCCCTCCCTCTTTACATCCAACAGACAATTAATGATCGCATTTATTAAGTGCTTACTATGTGCAAAGCACTGTTCTAAACGCTGGGGAGGTTACAAAGTGATCAGATTGTCCCACGGCAGGCTCACAGTCTTAATCCCCATTTGATGGATGAGGTAACTGAGGCACAGAGAAGTGAAGTGACTTGCCCAAAGTCACACAGCTGGCAATTGGCGGAGCTGGAATTTGACCTCTGATTCCGAAGCCCGTGCTCTTTCTACTGAGCCATGCTGCTTGGAGGCACATCTCCTCCAAGGGGCCTTCCCTGACTAAGTCTTCACTTCCTCTTCTCCCACTCCTTTCTGTGTTGCCTGATTTGCTCCCTTTTGATTATCTACCATGCTGTGGTGGATAGAGCACAGGTCTGGGAATCAGAAGGTCATGAGTTCTAATCCTAGCTCCACCACTTGTCTGCTGTGTGACCTCGGACAAATCACTTCACTTCTCTGTGCCTCAGTTACCTCATCTGTAAAATAGGGGTTGAGACTGTGAACATGATTAGCTTGTATCCACCCCAGTGCCTGGAACGTAATAGTAAGTGCTAAAATACCACAGTTATTATTAGTATTATTAAATCCACAATTTATCTATTTATATTACTGTCTGTTTCCCCCTCTAGACTGTGAGCTCATTGTGGGCAGGGAATGTATCTACAGAATCTGTTATTTTGTATTCTGCCAAGCACTTAGTACCATGCTCTGCACACATTCAATCAATACCATCGATTGATTGATATCATTGCCACACAACTATACCAACATTGGTGGGTAAGGGAATGGGGTTCTTTTAAAAACATAACAATTATAATTGTTAAGCATTTATTCTGTGCCAGGCACTGTACTGAACGCTGGGGTGGATACAAGCAAATTAGTTGGACAGAGTCCCTGTCCCACAGTCTCAATTCCCACATTACAGATGAGGTAATTGAGGGCCAGAGTAGTGAAATGACTTGCCCACGATCATACAGCAGACAAGTGGCAGAGGCAGTATTAGAACCCAGGTTCTTCTGGCTCCCAGGCCTGTGCTCTATCCATTAGACCACCTGCTTCTAAAGGATTTGGAAGACTTTCATTTCAGATCCCAGCAGTCCCAGGTCAGAAATGTGTAATTGAGCTACAGCTACATTGACTTCAAATAGGGGGTTTCACCCTTCATCCCAGAAAATGTAGCTGAAGGCATTTCAGACTCAGGATCCTGGGCTATTTCCACTCCAACATAAGGACCAATTAGGCACCGTTGATTCAATCGGATTTATCGAGCGCTTACTGTCTGCAAAGCATTGCATGAGGGCTCTGCATCTTACCTTGTCTCCCAGCTTAGCGTAGACCTGACTGTGGTGAGTGGTGTCTGCTTCTCCGGTAGGATTGGCTGAGGTGACCGCAATGGGCCCCACCTGGGATTGGAAAATACAGATCAATGGGGTGAACTCGACAAACTCTAGATGTTGCCAAAACTTGTACTTCCCAAGCGCTTAGTACAGTGCTCTGCACACAGTAAGTGCTCAATAAATACGATTGAATGAATGAATATGTATATATGTTTGTACATATTTATTACTCTATTTTACTTGTACATATTTATTCTATTAATTTTATTTGGTTTATATGTTTGTTTTGTTGTCTGTCTCGTCCTTCTACACTGTGAACCCGCTGTTGGGTAGGGACCGTCTCTAGATGTTGCCAAAACTTGTACTTCCCAAGCGCTTAGTACAGTGCTCTGCACACAGTAAGCGCTCAACAAATACGATTGAATGAATGAATGAATGAAGCAAACGGTCCCATTTCCTCACCTGTAAAATGGTATCAAATTGTGGTTCTTCCTCCCTCTGAGTATGAGAGGCTCGAGTGAGACAAGCACTGTAACCTGATTGTCTTGTATCTCGTCCCAATGCTCGGCATGTAGTAACACTCAATAAGTACCATCAGTCAGTGGTATTTATCGAGCACTTACTGTTTGCAAAGTACTGTACTAAGCACTTGGAGGAGTGCAATAGAGTAAGTAGACACAGCTCTTGCCCTCAAGGAATTTTCAATGTAGCAGGGAAGACAGACATTAAAATCAGCTACAGGCAAGGGAAATGACAGACTATAAGGATATTAATTTAAGGGCTTGTGGGGAGTAGGGTGAAGGGAAAACAACCCGGGTGTAAAGGTGACGTAGTAAGGAGGAAGATTATAGGCCGGAGGGCGGGGTTGGGAGATTAGTCAGAGAAGGCTTGCTGGAGGAGATATGATTTTAGTAGAGCTTTGAAGAGTAGGAGAGTGGTGGCCCATCAGGAATGACTTTGTTAATAATAATAATAATTATAATGATGGTATTTGTTAAGCACTTACTATGTGCCAATCACTGTTCTAAGTGCTGGGGGAGATATGAGGTAATCAGGTTGTCTCACTTGGGGCTCACAGTCTTAATCCCCATTTTACAGATGAGGTAACTGAGGCACAGAGAAGTTAAGTGGCTTGCCCAGGGTCACACAACAGACAATAATAATAATAATAATAATAATGGTATTTGTTAAGCGCTTACTATGTGCAAAGCACTGTTCTAAGCACTGGGGAGGTTACAAGGTGATCAGGTTGTCCCACGTGGGGCTCACAATTTTAACCCCATTTTACAGATGAGGTGACTGAGGCCCAGAGAAGTTAAGCGACTTGCCCAAAGTCACACAGCCGACAGTTGGCAGAGCCAGGATTAGAACCCACATCCTCTGACTCCCAAGCCCGGGCTCTTTCCACTAAGCCAAGCTCCTTCTCACATTACCATGACATCGTATATCATCACTATCAAGTAAGGAGTTCAGAAAAGCTTACCAGGTCGATGAGGTGAGTGGTGACTGAACAGTCGGGAATCCGGATAGCGATGCTCTGAGAAGTGCCGACATATCTAGCGGAGGTTTTCAGCCCCAAGTGGTCTACCCAATCCCCTGTGGGTGAAACAGCCACGGATCAGTCAGCCTCAGGAGGCAGATAGGGAACCTCCCCTTGCAGAGCCAATTCCAGAAGCCCTAGGAATTTCGGGGACAGTGGATATCTCAGTGGGGTGGTGACCTCACAGGTTATCATCGGTCAATAATAATAATAATAATAATAGCATTTATTAAGTGCTTACTATGTGCAAAGCACTGTTCTAAGTGCTGGGGGGATACAAGGTGACCAGGTTGTCCCACGTGGGGCTCACAGTCTTAATCCCCATTTTACAGATGAGGTAACTGAGGCCCAGAGAAGTGAAGTGACTTGCCCAAAGTCACACGGCTGACAAGTGGCGGAGCCAGGATTTGAACCCATGACTTCTGACTCCACAGTCTGGACTCTTTCCACTGAGCTTCTCAAATCGCTTCTCCCCCTCCCCATCCGCCCCGCCTTACCTCCTTCCCCTCCCCACAGCACCTGTATATATGTATATATGTTTGTACGTATTTATTACTCTATTTGTACGTGTTTATTCTATTTATTTTATTTTGTTAATGTTTTGTTCTCTGTCTCCCCCTTCTAGACTGTGAGCCCACTGTTGGGTAGGGACTGTCTCTATATGTTGCCAACTTGTACTTCCCAAGCGCTTAGTACAGTGCTCTGCACACAGTAAGCGCTCAATAAATATGATTGAATGAGTGAATCGCCCCTGAAAATGCCTGCAGCTGGTTCTGAGGGAAGGAATTGTGTCTTCTAATTACTGCTAGAAGTGCTTAGGTCTGTGCTCTGCACACTGCAGATGCTCAGTCAATCCTGCCGGTTGATCTGATCCTGGATTGTTCTAAGGAGTAAACGGCGAAGACGGTTTCCATCCTGACTGTGAGGGTCAAAGGGGAGGGGAGTTTGTTTTATTTTAAGCGAGTGATCAGCAGGCTTTAAAGAGGTAAAGGGACACAAAGAACCAGTTTGGGGTCTTTACATCCCCTGCTTTTAACTCTTTCAGTCCTACCCAGAAGCTCTTGGAAGGAACTAGAATGAACAAGGTTGTGATCGAAGCCCAGCAGAAATAATGACTTTGTCTCAACATCTGGAAAGCGTGGTGGTGGTGACTACAATAATTTCTTTGTTTTGATGCTACTGAGGCTAGTAGAAAACAGAAAAGCTGGCTAAGGACTTTTTACTCTCTCTGTATCTTTGAGGCTTGGGAACTGAGGGCCACCATATGGGCTGAATCCCTGGCCCACAGCAGAAAAATATATACCCCTTTAATATGCTTCTTCGAAAAGTGATGCCTTTATGCTTTAACCTTCAAACTTGAGCAGGGAGCAACATGGCCTAATGGAAAGAGCACAGGCCTGGGAGTCGGAGGCCCTGGGTTCTAATCCCTGCTCTATCACCTGTGGGCTGTATGATCTTGGGGAAGTCACTGAACTCCCCTCTGCCTTCGTTTCCTTATCTGTAAAATGGGGATTAAGCTCCATTCCCACCTACTTAGACTGTGAGCCCCATATGGAATAGGGATGGCGTTCAACCTGAATATCTTGAATGTCTGATATCTGAATGTCTGATATTCAGATATCTTTAAAGAGGTAAAGGGACACAAAGAACCAGTTTGGGGTCTTTACACCCCCTGCTCTTAACTCTTTCAGTCCTACCCAGAAGCTCTCGGAAGGAACTAGAATGAACAAGGTTGTGATTGAAGTCACAACCTTGAAGTTGAATGTCAAGATATCTGAATATCTTGAATGAATATCTTGCTTACAGTGCTTGGCACATAGTAAGCAATTAACAAATGCTGTAATTATTTTTATTGAGCTGCCCGTCATGGGGGGCTGGGACTGTATCCTCCTTCAGCCACATTCTGGTTCTTTGTGGCCCTGCCATGCCAACAGGCAATGATGAGCTATCTTTACACCAAAAGAACATTCCAAAGGAGCGTGTTTCCTAGAATCCCACTTTGAAAACACAACCTCCCTAGGAACTCTGGCAAAAAAGATGGTTCTCTTCTCATTGCCTCGTCGGAAACACCTCCCTGGGACCCATTACACAATTCCACGATGTTCCCAAACCCACTACTCATAAAGCCATATTTGCTGTCCTCTTCCTCCTTTCCCTTTCTGTGGGTTCTGTCGAGGGCCCGGAGAAGCAGCATGGCTCAGTGGAAAGAGCCCAGGCTTGGGAGTCGGAGGTCATGGGTTCTAATCCCGTCTCTGCCACTTGTCAGCTGTATGACTTTGGACAAGTCACCTAACTTCTCTGTGCCTCAGTTACCTCATATGTCAAATGGGGACTAAGACTGTGAGCCCCATGTTAGACAACCTGATCACCTTGTATCCCCTCCTCAGTGCTTAGAATAGTGCTTCGCACGTAGTAAGTGCTTAACAAATACCATCATTATTATTATTTTTATACCTTGAGATGAGCTTGGCTTTATTTTACAAGGAAGAAAATTGCAGCGAATCTCTCCGAAGCAAGTATTGTACTTTTGTTTGGCTTGGGTAATTAACTCTGTGTGACACTGGATACAAACAAGTATCCCATTTTTGGAAAAGGAAATCTAGTTCCCGATTAGCACTGCTTGACTGTACACAGGTTATAAGTCGATTGCTTTGTAACCCTCTAAAATGCAACTAGGGAAACCCATAATTACAGGGCGTAATTTACTCTGCTGTGCAGCCGTTATGCAAATGAACAAGAAAAATGACCCAGCATTCATGGTCTTGAAAACTAAAGAGTTGCTGTGGGGTTTTTTTTTAATTTCCTTTAGGAATACAAACTGCATGCCGTGGAAGTTTTCCATAAATTCTAGGCTCAAAAATAGCTCTCTTCCCTCACCTATGTTAATTAATGAAAGCTCTCTTCCCCATGTTGGAATATGTTATAACAGTGTTTCCTCAAGTTGTCAGGCCACATCTGCTGTTGAACATCTGGCATTTCAGAGGAGTTTCTTCCTCTAGGGTTCCATCTGGATAATGGAGACGATGGAAACTGGCTAAAGCCGTGCTATCGCTGACGTTTTCGGCTGTGCAGATTTGAAAGTGGGAAGGGAGTGGATGGGGAACTCACTGCCTGAGAAAGCAGTTACCAGACTGATGACCCACCCCCAAAGACAGATAAGCTATCACTCGGGAAAATTATCTTTTTAAGATCTCAGGGCTCTTTTTCAAACTGTTGCTAGAGGAGGCGGCAGGGTTGAGTGGAAAGAGCTCAGGACAGACTTGAGGATTTGTGTCCCAGCTCTGCTATTGATCTAATGGAGAAGCAGCATGGCCTAGCGGATAGAGCGGGGACCTAGGAGCCTGAAGGTCCTGAATTCTAGCCACTTGTCTGCTGTGTGACCGTGGGCAAGTCATTTAACTTCTCTGTGCCTCAGTTACCTCGTCTGTAAACTGGGGATTAAAACTGTGAGCCCCATGTGGGATATGGACTGTGTCCAAACTGATTAGCTTGTCCCTACCTCAGGGCTTAGAACAGTAACTAGTGCCTAGTAAGCGCTTTACAAATACAATTATTATTATTATAATGGGTGACTTTGGTCAAGTGTTTAACCTCTCTAGGCCTCAGGTTTCCTCATCTGTAAAATGGGGACAAGGACTGTGTCCAATCTCATAATAATAATGATGATGATATCTGTTAAGCATTGTATTTACTGAACGCTTACTGTGTGCAGAGCATTGAACTAAATAATAATAATAATAATAATGACATTTGTTAAGCGCTTACTATGTGCAAAGCACTGTTCTAAGCGCTGGGGGGGATGCAAGGTGATCAGGTTGTCCCTCGTGGGGCTTACAGTCTTCATCCCCATTTTACAGATGAGGGAACTGAGGCTCAGAGAAGTGAAGTGACTTGCCCAAGGTCACACAGCAGACATGCGGTGGAGTCGGGATTCGAACCCATGACCTCTGACTCCAAAGCCCGGGCTCTTTCCACTGAGCCAAGCCGCTTCTCTAAACAGACTAAACAGACACATCCCCTGCCCACAGTGAGTTTGCAGTCTAGAGGAGCTTACATACTGTGTGCCAAGCACTGCACTATTCAGTGGAGTAGATACAAGATAATCAGGTCAAACACAGTCTCTTTCCTACTAGGATTCACAGTCTAAGGAGTAGGGAAAACAGGGATTAGATTAGAATGGGATTAGAAGCGCTTAGTACAGTGCTCTGCACACAATAAGCGCTCAATAAATACGATTGATTGATTGATTCCCAGTCCCCAGGTCTTTTCGTATGCCATACTGCTTTTCCTAAGTGTGAATCTCACCTAATGTTGAGCACTGAGTAAACACTTACAAAATACCATCACGATTAAATATTAAAGCCAAAGAGCCCAATGGAGGCAGGTCAGAGACATTTTTTCTCTGCTTCACTGAAAGCCCAGGTATGCATTACAGCAATGCTTATGAAAATCCTAATCAGAACTCCCTGATTTATGACTGTGCTTGAAACTGTCAGGCTCTGGTGCCTCTCTGGGTAAAAAACTTGAATAATGATGATGATGACAATAACAATAATAATAGCATTTGTTAAGCACTTACTATGTGAGCCCACTGTTGGATAGGGACCGTCTCTATAAGTTGCCAACTTGTACTTCCCAAGCGCTTAGTACGGTGCTCTGCACACAGTAAGTGCTCAATAAATACGATTGAATGAATGTGCCAAGCACTGTTCTAAGCACTGGGGTAGATACAAGGTAATTAGGTTGTCCCATGTGAGGCTCACAGTCTTAATCCCCATTTTACAGATGAGGGAACTGAGGCACTGAGAAGTGAAGTGGCTTGCCCAAAGTCACACAGCTGACAAGTGGCAGAGCCGGGATTAGAACCCACGATCTCTGACTCTCAAGCCCGGGCTCTTTCCACTAAGCCAACACTATATAGCTAGAGGGACTACTCTGATGGTATTGACACTTGTCTACTTGTTTTGTTATCTGTCTCCCCCTTCTAGACTGTGAGCCAATTGTTGGATAGGGACCGTCTCTATATATTGCCTATTTGCACTTTCCAGGTGCTTAATACAGTGCTCTGCACACAGTAAGTGCTCAGTAAATATGATTGAATGAATGAAGGAACTACAGTCACTCTCGGCTTCAAGGCTGTCCATCCCCTCGTCCCCTCCTCCCACACCTCCCTTCTCTCCTTCTCCAGCCCAGCCCGCACCCTCCGCTCCTCTGCCGCTAATCTCTTCACTGTACCTCGTTCTTGCCTGTCCCACCATCGATCCCCAGCCCACATCCTCCCCCTGGCCTGGAATGTCCTCCCTCCACACAGCCGCCAAGCTAGCTCTCTTCCTCCCTTCAAAGCCCTACTGAGAGCTCACCTCCTCCAGGAGGCCTTCCTAGACTGATCCACCTTTTTCCTCTCCTCCTCCCCATCCCCCCGCCCTACCTCCTTCCCCTCCCCTCAGCACCTCTATATATATTTGTACAGATTTATTACTCTATTTTACTTGTACATAGTTACTATTTATTTTGTTAATGGTGTGCATATAGCTTTAATTCTATTTGTTCTGATGATTTTGACACCTGTCTACGTGTTCTGTTGTCTGTCTCCCCCTTCTAAACTGTGAGCCTATTGTTGGGTAGGGACCATCTCTATATATTGCTGACTTGTACTTCCCAAGCGCTTAGTACAGTGCTCTGCACACAGTAAGTGCTCAATAAATACAATTGAATGAATGAATTTAAGCGCTTACGATGGGCCGAGCACTGTACTAAGCGCTGAAGTAGATAGAAAATAATCAAGTCAGACATAGTTTCTGTCCCACACTGGGCTCACAATCTAAGGAGGAGGGAGAGCAGAGAAGTGAAGTGAGTGGGCCACATCTCCAAGTGGTAAAGAAGGGATTCATTCATTCAATCGTATTTATTGAGCACTTACTGTGTGCAGAGCACTGTACTAAGCGCTCAATAAACACAACTGAATGAAAAGGATTAGAATACAGGTCTCCTCATTCCCGGATGTGTTTGCTTTCTACTAGGCCATGTTGGTCCTCAGCATCATCCCTGTATGACTGGTATGGTCCCCCACTACCCCAGAATTTGGGTGTCAGATTCATTCATTCATTCGATCATATTTATTGGGCACTTACTGTTTGCAGAGCACTGTACTAAGCGCTTGGGAAGTACAAGTCGGCAACATATAGAGACGGTCCCGACCCAACAACGGGCTCACAGTCTAGAACGGGGAGATTCTCTTTCCCGCTTCAAAGCCTTATTGAAGGTCCATCTCCTCCAAGAGGCCTTCCCTGACTAAGCCCCCCCATTTCCCCTCCTCCCACTCCCTTCTGTGGCTCCCTGACTTGCTCCCTACTTAGCATCACAGCCTTTACGTATATAGCCATAATTTATTTTTATTAATATCCGTCTCCCCCTCTAGACTGTAAATTTGTTGTGGGCAGGGAATGTCTGTTATATGATTGTGTTGTAATAATAATAATAATGGTAGTTGTTAAACACTTACTATGTTCCAGGTATTGTGCTAAGAGCTGTTGTAGATACAAAGTAATCAGGTCAGACACAACACACATGGGACTCACACTCTTAATCCCCATTTGACCGATGAGGTAACTGAAGCCCAGAGGAGTTTAGCGATTTACCCGAGGTCACATAGCAGACATGTGATGGAGCTGGGGTTAGAACCCGGGTCCTCTGACACCCGGGCCCGTGCTCTTTCCACTAGGCAGTGCTTAATACACTCCTCTGCATACAGAAGGCACTCAGTAAATATGACGGATTATTGGATTATCCCCCCTTCTAGATGGTAAACCTGGTGTGGGCAGGGATTGCCTCTCTTTATTACTGAATTGTACTTTCCAAGCACTTAGTACAGTGCTCTGCACACAGTAAGTGCTCAATAAATACGACTGAATGAATGAATGGATGGATTGATTGATAGGGGAGAGACTCAGCCTCCGGCACTAATTCCGGCAATGCCAAAAACATATCCAGGGGTTGCCTAGTCCCCTTCTGGTCTTCCATCCCACCAGCATTACTATCCCGACACTCCAATCCCATCTTTACCCTCCCCCTTCCCTGGCTATATCTCCCCAGAGTTGCCTGGTCCTCAGAAATCTTTCTAATAATAATAATAACCGTGGTATTTGTTAAGCGCATTACTATCCTGACACTCCAATCCCATCTTTACCCTCCCCATTCCCTGGCCATAATAATAATAATAATAATAATGGCATTTATTTAGCACTTACTACGTGCAAAGCACTGTTCTAAGTGCTGGGGAGGATACAAGGTGATCAGGTTGTCCCACAGGGGGCTCACAGTCTTCATCCCCATTTTACAGATGAGGTAACTGAGACACAGAGAAGTTAAGTGGCTTGCCCAAAGTCACACAGCTGACAATTGGCAGAGCCAGGATTTGAACCCATGACCTCTGACTCCAAAGCCTGTGCTCTTTCCACTGAGAGCCACGCTGCTTCTCTCCCCAGAGTTGCCTGGTCCTCAGAAATCTTTCTAATAATAGTAATAACTGTGGTAAACTTGGACTTCCCAAGCGCTACTTATTGGCACATAGTACGTGCTCAGTAAATATGATTGAATGAATGAATCATTATTATTATTATTATTATTATTGTTAATCAGCCCACTGTTGGGTAGGGACCGTCTCTAGATGTTGCCGACTTGAACTTCCCAAGCGCTATTTATTGGCACATAGTAAGCGCTCAATAAATACGATTGAATGAATGAATCATTATTATTATTATTATTATTGCTAATAATCCCGCTGTCGGGTAGGGACCATCTCTAGGTGTTGCCGACTTGGACTTCCCAAGCGCTGGTTATTGGCACATAGTAAGTGCTCAATAAATACGATTCATATAAATCATGTATATATGTACATGTTTGTACATATTTATTACTCTATTTTACTTGTACATATCTATTCTATTTTATTTTGTTAATATGTTTGGTTTTGTTCTCTGTCTCCCCCTTCTAGACTGTGAGCCCACTGTTGGGTAGGGACAGTCTCTAGATGTTGCCAACTTGTACTTCCCAAGCGCTTAGTACAGTGCTCTGCACACAGTAAGCGCTCAATAAATACAATTGATTGATTGATTGGTAGTTGTTAAGCGCTTACTATGTGCCAAGCACTGTTCTAAACACTGAGGTAGATACAAGACAATCTGTTTGGACACAGTCCCTGTCCCACATAGGGCTCGCAGTCTTCATCCCCATTTTACAGATGAGGTAACTGAGGCACAGAGAGCAGAAGCAACTTGCTTAAGGTCACCCAGCAGACATAGCAGGTGTCAGAGAAGAGCGTGGCTCAATGGAAAGAGCACGGGTTTGAATCCTGGATCCGCCACTTGTCAGCTGGGTGACTTTGGGCAAGTCACTTAACTTCTCTGAGCCTCAGTTCCCTCAACTGTAAAATGGGGATGAAGACTGTGAGCCCCATGTGGTACAACCTGGTCACCTTGTATGCTCCCCAGCGATTAGAACAGTGCTTTGCACGTAGTAAGCGCTCAACAAATGCCATCATTATTGTTACTATTATTCTGGTATTAAGCGCTTACTACGTGCCAGGCACCATACTAAGTGCTGGGGCGGATACAAACAAATCAGACGTGCGGCAGCACTGGGAAATAACTCCCGGACCCGTGCTCTTTCCAGTAGGCTGGAAGCAGCGTGGCTCAGTGGAAAGAGCCCGGGCTTTGGAGTCCGAGGTCATGGGTTCGAATCCCCACTCCCCCACATGTCTGCTGTGCGACCTTGGCCAAGTCACTTAACTTCTCTGAGCCTCAGTTCCCTCATCTGCAAAATGGGGATTCAAACCGTGAGCCCCACGTGGGACAACCTGATCACCTTGTATCCCTCCCCAGCGCTTAGAACAGTGCTTGGCACATAGTAGGCGCTTCACAAATGCCATCATTAGCATTGCTTCTAGACTGTGAGGCCACTGTTGGGTAGGGACCGTCTCTATAGGTGGCCAACTTGTACTTCCCAAGCGCTTAGGACGGTGCTCCGCACACAGTAAGCGCTCAATAAATACGATTGATTGATTGATTATTATTAGGCCTTGCTGCTTTCTCCAGCTTTCTGTCCTTGGGAGGGCAGGGACCCAGACGTGGATACAGATGGACTCCTCATCGGTAGCCTCTGCCTGGTTCCACCCGGCATCTGCCGGCCTCGGCCGGAGCCGCCCTCGCCCTCCGAGGGCCACCCCCTCACCTCGAGGGACGACCACGCTGATCGGGGAAGGCCAGGCGGCCTCCATGAAAGCCCAGAGAATCGGGTGGAACAGATGCTTGGCCGGCTCCAGCTGGCGCAGACTGGAGATCCACAAGGACATGGGACGGTCCTGGGCTTGTTTCTTGGTGCTGGAAGAAAATCACAAGGACGGTCAGATGGAATTCTGCCTCCCCCTTTCTCCCAAATAAGTGGGAGCAGCAACGAAGGGAAGATGATGATGGCATTTGTTAAGCGCTTACTATGTGCAGAGCACTGTTCTAAGCGCTGGGAGGGTGACGAGGTGATCAAGTTGTCCCTTGTGGGGCTCACGGTCTTAATCCCCATTTTACAGATGAGGTCACTGAGGCCCAGGGAAGTTAAGGGACTGGCCCGAAGTCACACAGCCGACAAGTGGTGGAGCCAGGATTAGAACCCACGACCTCTGGCTCCCAAGCCTGGGTTCTTTCCACTGAGCCATGAAACGGGTTACACCAAAGAGAGAGCATTTTTCGATTTCTGCTTTTAGGCTTCAAAGAGAAAAGGCAAGAAGGCCACACGCATAGGCCAGCCCCTCTGTATCTGCGCACACGGAATAGCCCAAGTCGGGATCACGGAGGTCTTTAGCCTCGGGGAGCTTGAAGAGACCGGTTCGAGAGACCACGGTCTTGATCATCACTTTACAGATGAGGTAACCGAGGCCCAGAGAAGTGAAATGACTTGCCCAAGGTCATACAGCAGACACGTGGCAGAGCCAGGGCAACTGGCCCTGCTTTTACTTCGCTTCACATCTGTAAAATGGGGATTAAGACCGTGAGCCCCACGTGGGACAACCTTACCACCTTGTGTCCCTCCCCAGCGCTTAGAACAGTGCTTTGCACGTAGTAAGCGCTTAACGAATACTATTATTATTATTTTTCTGCCGCACATTAGACTTCTGTGCCAAAATGGTGGTCTCAGGGATTCCCAGAAATCCAGAGCGGGAATTGTGTCACCAGTCATTGGATCACCTTCTGGCCATGGTGCCCTGTTGATGCCTGATAGGAATTCTTGGCGGCTGTTTTGAATTGGCCATAATCAATCAGTCAATCAATCGTATTTATTGAGCGCTTACTGTGTGCAAAGCACTGTACTAAGCGCTTGGGAAGTACAAGTTGGCAATATATAGAGACAGTCCCTACCCAACAGTGGGCTCACAGTCTAGAAGCAGCAGGAAGCAGCATGCTTGGGAAGCAGTGTGGCTCAGTGGAAAGAGCATGGGCTTTGGAATCAGAGGTCATGGGTTCAAATCCAGGCTCTGCCACTTGTCAGCTGTGTGACATTGGGCAAGTCACTTCACTTCTCTTTGCCTCAGTTCCCTCATCTGTAAAATGGGGATTAAGACTGTGAGCCCCACGTGGGAAAACCTGATCACCTTGTAACCTCCCTAGCGCTTAGAGCAGTGCTTTGCAGATAGTAAGCACTTAATAAATGCCATCGTTATTATTATAAACACCTTCTGATGATTGCCTGCCCCATCGTCGAAGGAGTAGGGGTGCAGAGAAACCTCCGCACCAATGAAAAACTTACTTGTAAGCCTTCTCCACTGCATCGGGTCGATTGCAAGCTGCTACCAGCACATAGACCGTGTCTGTGGGAATGCCACAGGCTCCTCCATTTTTCATGATTTCTACATTAGGAAAACAAGAACAGATGCAAGATTGGTGGTCGCACAGCCCTCCGGATGCTCAGGCCACCTCGAAGAGAAAAAAAACGGAGGCACAGAGAGGCAGAAGGACCGGCAAAATGTCACACAGCAACTTGCGGATAGAAATGCGTTCGGAATTCAGAGCCCCTGAGGCTCTGGAAGCTTCTGGTGGGCAGGAATTGGGTTTTCTTCTGAGTTGGCTTCCTTTAAAGCTGTCAATTCTTTATGGGTGGGGATCGTGTCTGCCAGCTCTATGGTATTGTACTTTCCCAAGTGCTTAGTACAGTGCCCTGCACATTCATTCATTCATTCAATCAATCGTATTTATTGAGAGCTTACTGTGTGCAGAGCACTGTACTAAGCGCTTGGGAAGTACAAGTTGGCAACATATAGAGACGGTCCCTACCCAACAATGGGCTCACAGGCCATTGATGATGCCCACAGTAAGCGTTCAGTAAATACCATTGAAATATTGATTCTATTGTACTCTCCCAAGCAGTTTGTACAGTGAGCCCACTGTTGGGTAGGGACTGTCTCTATATGTTGCCAATTTGTACTTCCCAAGCGCTTAGTACAGTGCTCTGCACATAGTAGGCGCTCAATAAATACGATTGATGATGATGATGATCTGCACAGAGTACGTGCTCAGTAAATGAAACTGATGGCTTGCTTGCTATCTAAGCCACTCAACGGTATTCATTCAGTCAGTCATAGTTATTGAGCGCTTACTGTGCGCAGAGCACTGTACTAAGCACTCGGGAGAGTACATTAAAACAATAAACAGACACATTCCCTGACCACAACGAGCTTACAGGTACGGTCGCACTTTCACACAGTCCCCGGGATTTTCCTTACCTGCAATTTGCTTTACTGAAGAAGCCTTCCTGGCAGGGAGATGGGGACATCGGTTTTTTCCTCCCTGAATGCCACTGAGCTTCAGGAAAGGGCTCCCCAGGGGAAGCTGGGGGCTTTCAAAGGTGCCGTTGAATACCGAGGACATAAAGCAGTAGAAGCTCACCACCCCAAAGGTGATAGCGACGGCAGTGTCATAGCCGAGCGGCGTGGCGTCGATGGCGTCCAAGAGGAAGCTGATAAGGATGAGCTCAAAGGTGAGGGAGTAAAAAAACCAGGCGATGCTCAGGAAGAGCGAGCTGAAGATGATGAAGCAGTTCAGGACCATGATCGCCATGATGCCCACGGCCAAGTGGAAGCCCCGGGTGGTGGCACAGATGCCACCGTACCTGGCCGAGCCCCAGATGATCCACGTGATCCCGTAGAGAACGAAGGCACTGCTCTCCAGTGTCTTGCCTCGGGAGAAGGCCACAAAGCCAGGGATGAGCTGCAGAATCCCTCCGGCCACCACGACCCAAGGCAGGATAACAGCGGCAAGGGGGGCCTGCGGATCCACCGCCTTAGCGATCGCGAAAGAGGCAAGGAGGCCGCACCCGTAGCCCAGCCCCTCCGCGTCCGCGTACTTGGAGTAGCCCAGGTCGGGATCGCGGAGGTCTTTAGCCTGGCGGAGCTTGAAGAGACGGGTTCGAGAGAACAGGGCCTTGACCGTCCCCTCCCCTGTTGGGATTTTGAAGCCCGCTTTCGCGTTGTAAGAGTAGACCGCGGTCATGGAGGCCGAGGCCACGAAAACGGCCACGTCGACTGCCTGAGGACCCCCTCCGAAGAAGCCGCTGGGATGGCAGGCCAACACGACGCAGTGGGCGGTAAAGAAGAGCAAGTACAGGCCATCGAGAAGGCTCTTCCCTGTGGCGAAAAGCGCCAGGACGGAGAAGAGGAAAGCGAACACCACCAACAGTGGCACGGGAAAAACCGGTTCCTCTGTCTGCCAGGTCCTGTACAGGAGGGAATAGCCTCCGGCAAACTTCAGGACTGAGGCGAAGCCGAAGAACGTGGCGGCCGGCAGGTCGAAAGAGCGGTAGGAGAAAATGCAAACCCCCAGTTGGTAAACGCCTGCTGTCCAGAGCCAAGGCACTTGACCCGCAGACAGATCATCGCTCACTCCTAGAAGCCTACACCCAAAGACGCTGGCAGAGATCATGTTGGAGATCAGGCCGACGACCGCCAAGTCATTCACGTTCCCACCGTGGCTTCGACCTCGGCCTCTGGATTGTTGACTTTTGGGTCCCTGGGTCCCTGGAAGGGTAACCCTCCCACCGGTGAGAAAGTCAAGGACCCTCCCTATCCCGAAATAGAGCCCAACGAGGCAGACGATCAGATGGTTGCCGGCCGTGGCCGAGGAGCCGAAGGCAACGTCGTAGAGCCTGGCGATGTCATGGGCGCAGGCGAGTGAGATGGCACAGGACACCATGGCCGGGGGAACGTCCTTCTGCAGAAACCCGACCACCCCCAAGATGAAGAGCGCCAGGCTGAAAGCTGCCAACCCTGGGACGGTGGCGTTACGGAAATCAACGGCTTTGGGCAGCACCCCTTGGCCCCCCAAGATGCAGCTGAGTCCGTAGCTGCACCACAGCATGGAGATGGCCAGGCAGAGGGAGACAAACAACGGTGTACTTTTCCGGCTTCTCCGAACCCCTGTAGAGAGAAGATGAAAATAAGAAAATCATTATGCTCAGAGAAGACATAATAATAACGGTATTTAAGGGCTTACTATGTGCCAGGCGCTGTACTAAGCGCTGGGGTGGATACAAACAAATCGAGCTGGACACGTTCCCCGTCTCATGAGGGGCTCATGGTCTCAATCCCCTTTTTAGGTCAGGTGCAGAGAAGTGAAGTGACTGGCCCAAGGTCACACAGCAGACAAGCAGTGGAGCCGGGATTAGAGCCCTATCCACCATGCCACACTGTTTCCCGTAATATGTTTGTACAGATTTATTATTGTATTTATTTTCCTTGTACATATTTACTATTCTATTTATTATGTTAATGATCATCATCATCAATCGTATTTATTGAGCGCTTACTATGTGCAGAGCACTGTACTAAGTGCTTGGGAAGTACAAATTGGCAACATATAGAGACAGTCCCTTGATGTGCATCTAACTTTAATTCTATTTGTTCTGACAATTTCTCGACCGTGATCCCGCTGTTGGGTAGGGACCGTCTCTATATGTTGTCAACTTATACTTCCCAAGCGCTTAGTACTGTGCTCTGCACACAGTAAGCGCTCAATAAATACGATTGATGGATTGATTGACTTGACACCTGTCCACATGTTTTGTTGTGTTGTCTGTCTCCCCCTTCTAGCCTGTGAGCCCGTTGTTGGGTAGGGACCGTCTCCATATGTTGCCGACTTGTACTTCCAAAGCACTTAGTACAGTGCTCTGCACACAGTAAGCGCTCAATAAATATGATTGAATAAATGAATGAATGAATATGAGATACCCACATGGAATAAGGGGTTGCATCCAATCTGATGACCTTATATCTACCCCAGCTTGTAGAATAATAATAATAATGGCATTTATTAAGCGCTTACTATGTGCAAAGCACTGTTCTAAGTGCTGGGGAGGGTTCAAGATGATAAGGCTGTCCCACGGGGGGCTCACAGTCTTCATCCCCATTTTACAGATGAGGAAACTGGGGCCCAGAGAAGTTAAGTGACTTGCCCAAAGTCACACAGCTGACAAGTGGCAGAGCTGGGATTTAGAACAGTACAAGCGCATACAAATGCAATAATAATAACAATAATAATAATAACAATAAAAATTACTCATTGCTGCCTTGAGGACCATGGGCCCAAGGTGCTGACTGGGTTAATCTATATATCTATAGATTGTGTATATATCTATAATTCTATTAATTTTCATTCATTCATTCATTCATCATATTTATTGAGTGCTTACTGTGTGCAGAGACTGTATTAAGCGCTTGGGAAGGACAAGTAGGCAACATATAGAGACGGTCCCTACCCAACAACGGGCTCACAGTCTAGAAGGGGGAGACAGACAGCAAAACAAAACATGTGGACAGGTGTCAAGTTGGCAGAACAAAAAGAATTAAAGCTAAAGGCACATCATTAACAGAATAAATAGAATAATAATATGTACAACTAAAATAGAGTGATTAATGTGTACAAACATATCTACAGGTGCTGTGGGGAGGGGAATTAGGTAGGGTGAGGGGGATGGGGAGGAGGAGAGGATAACGGGGGCTCAGTCTGGGAAGGCCTCTTCAATCATATTGAGCGCTTACTGTGTGCAGAGCACTGTACTAAGCACTTCTTGGAGGAGGTAATCTCTCAGTAGGGCTTTTGATGGTATTGACACCTGCCTACTTGTTCTGTTTTGCTGTCTTTCTCCCACTCCTAGACCATGAGCCTGTTGTTGGGTAGGGACTGTCTCTATATGTTGCCAAATTGTACTTTTCAAGCGCTTAGTACAGTGCTCTGCATACAGTTAGCGCTCAATAAATCCAATTGAATGAATGAATCATAATAGTAATTGTGAGATTTTCTAGACTGTGAACCCACTGTAGGGTAGGGACCGTCTCTATATGTTGCCAACTTGTACTTCCCAAGCGCTTAGTACAGTGCTCTGCACACAATAAGCGCTCAATAAATATGATTGAATAGTAAGCATTCAATAAATATGATTGAGGGAATGAATGAATTTGTCCAGTGCTTACCAAGAGCCAAGCCCTATACTAAGCCCTGAGCAGATGCAAGATAATCAGGTCAGACACAGTCCCTGTCCCACTTGGGGCTCACAGTCTACAGTAGGAGAGAGAACAGGTATTTAATCCTCATTTTACAGATGAGGAAACTGAGGCAGAGAGAAATTGAGCGAGCTGCTCAAAGTCACCCACAGTATGGCCTAGTGGATAGAGCACACGCCTGGGAGTCAGAAGGAACTGGGTTCCAGTTCCGGCTGCCCCACGTGCCTGCTGTGTGACCTTGGGCTAGTCACTTCACTTTACTGAATCTCTGTTACCTCATCTGTAAAGTGGGGATTAAGACTGTGAGCCTCATCTGAGGCCTAGACTGTGTCCACCCTGACTAGCTTGTATTTGCTCCCATGTTCAGAACTTCGCCTGGCCCATAGTAAGTGTTTAATAATAATAATAATAATAATAATAATAATTATGGCATTTATTAAGCGCTTACTATGTGCAAAGCACTGTTCTAAGCGCTGGGGAGGTTACAAGGAGATCAGGTTGTCCCACGGGGGGCTCACAGTCTTCATCCCCATTTTACAGATGAGGGAACTGGGGCACAGAGAAGTTAAGTGAATTGCCCAAAGTCACACAGCTGACAATTGGCGGAGCCGGGATTCGAACCCATGACCCCTGACTCCAAAGCCCGGGCTCTTTCCACTGAGCCATGCTGCTTCTAATCAATCAGTCGTATTTATTGAGCGCTTACTGTGTGCAGAGCACTGTACTAAGCGCTGGGGAAGTACAAATTGGCAACATATAGAGACGGTCCCTACCCAACAGTGGGCTCACTACCACATTTACAAAAAAAAAGACTGGCAGAGCAGATATTAGAACTCAAGTCCCCTGACTTCAAGGCCTGTGTAATAATAATAATAATGGCATTTATTAAGCACTTACTATGTGCAAAGCACTGTTCTAAGCACTGGGGAGGTTCCAAGGTGATCGGGTTGTCCCACGGGGGGCTCACAGTCTTCATCCCCATTTTACAGATGAAGTAACTGAGGCACAGTGAAGTGAAGTGACTTGCCCAAAGTCACACAGCTGACAACTGGTGGAGCCAGGATTTAAACCCATGACCTCTGACTCCAAAGCCCGGGCTCTTTCCACTGAGCCATGCTGCTTCTCTACTTTGCAGTCCATGAAGATTATTGCTTTTATTCTTGGTGTAAAGTGAGGAAAGAGAGGTGAAACCATTTTAAATAATATTAATAATAATTCTGGTATTTGAGCACTTACTGTGTGCCAGGCACTGTACTAAGCAGTGGAGAAGCAGCGTGGCTCAGTGGAAAGAGCCTGGGCTTTGGAGTCAGAGGTCATGGGTTCAAATCCCGGCTCCACCAATTAGCTGTGTGACTTTGGGCAAGTCACTTCACTTCTCTGTGCCTCAGTGACCTCATCTGTAAAATGGAGATGAAGACTGTGAGCCCCATGTGGGACAACCTGATCACCCTGTATCCTCCTCAGCGCTTAGAACAGTGCTTTGCACATAGTAAGCGCTTAATAAATGCCATCATTATTATTATTATTATAAGCACTGGGGTGGATACAAGGAAATCTGGTTGGACACAGTCTCTGTCCCACGTGGGGCTCACAGTCTCAATCCCCATTTTGCAGATGAGGGAACTGAGGCCCAGAGAAGTGAAGTGACTTGCCCAAGGTCACACAGCAGACAAGTGGCAGAGTCAGGATTAGAACCCATGACCTTCTGACTCCCAGGACCATACTTGTAATAATAACAGGATTTTTTTATTAACTTATGTTCTGTGCACTGGGTTGGACACAATATGATCAGATACGAGAAGCAGCGTGGCTCACTGGAAAGAACAAGGGCTTTGGAGTCAGAGGTCATGGGTTCAAATCCCATCACCACCAATTGTCAGCTGCGTGACCTTGGGCAAGTCACTTCACTTCTCCGGGCCTCAGTTACCTCATCTGTTTAATGGGGGTGAAGACTGTGAGCCCCCAGTGGGACAACCTGATCACCTTGTAGCCTCCCCAGCACTTAGAACAGTGCTTGGCACATAGTAAGCACTTAATAAATGCGTGGCTTAGTGGAAAGAGCACGGGCTTTGGAGTCAGAGGTCATGGGTTTGAGTCCCGGCTCCTCCACATGTCTGCTGTGTGACCTTGGGTAAGTCACTTAACTTCTCGGAGCCTCCGTTACCTCATCTGTAAAATGGGGATGATGACTGTAAGCCCCACATGGGACAACATGATCACCTTGTATCCCCCCCAGCGCTTAGAACAGTGCTTTGCACATAGTAAGCACTTAACAAATGCCATCATCATTATTATTATTATTATCATCATCATCAGATGCAATCTCTATATCACAAGGGGCTCACATTGGAAGCTGAGGCCCAAGGAAGTTGTAGGGAGTAGCCCAAACTCACACAGCAGACAAATGGTGGAGGTGGGATTAGAATTCAGGTCTTCCCATGACCTTCTGATGTCAGATCCGTGCTCTTTCCACCAGGCCATAACAACCTCCTTCTATCTATCCCTTTTCCAAACCTTTTAACAGTTTCCAACCTCTCCTCACCCTTTCCCACGTGACTGTGGTGATGTAACTGAAGCCTAGAACGCTGCTCAACACTTAGAACAGTGCTTTGCACATAGTAAGGGCTGACAAATACCATCATCATTATTATTATTGTTACAAATAGCCTCAAAAAGTAGAATTCCTCATCATTTTTACCTTCCCTACAGCTTGATTTCTCTTAGGTGGAGTGTGAGTGTTTTAGGTCCGGATCTGCAGGCCAGTTTTCTAGCTAGGCTTTCCCCACAAGTGGAAAATGACTCTAAAAAGTAAGCTCAGTATGGGTAGGGAATGTGTCTGCTAAATCTGTTGTATAGTGCTCTCAAGCGCTTAGTAGAGTGCTCTGCACATAATAAGCACTCAATAAATGCCATCGGTTGATTAAAAAAATAAAAGTATCCTGGTACCAACCCATAGCATACTGCCCTTTCGTGAAAGAAGTACAGGATTGCACCAGAAAGACTCCTTTATCTTTTAGAAATCATCATGGGTAGAGCATGGACCTGGGAGTAAGAAGGTCATGGGTTCTAATCCCGGCTACACCACTTGTCTGATGTGTGGCCTTTGGGCAAGTCAGTTCTCTTCTCTGTGCCGCAGTTACCTCATCTGTAAAATGGGGTTTGAGATTGGAAGCCCCACTTGGGACAGGGACAGTGTCCAACCCCATTTGCTTGTCCCAGCGCTCAACGCAGTGCCTGGCACATAATAAGAGCTTAATCAATCAATCAATCATATTTATTGAGCGCTTACTATGTGCAGAGCACTGGTATTAATAATAATTATTAATAATAATACCACCATTATAATTATTATTTTACATAATATTTAAAATATGCCAGGTTAGATTTGGTCTCTAGTAATAATAGTAATGATAATGATGGCATTTGTTAAGCCCTTACTATGTGCAAAGCACTGTTCTAAGTGCTGGGGAGGATACAAGGTGATCACGTTGTCCCATGTGGGGCTCACAGTCTTAATCCCCATTTTACAGATGAGGTAACTGAGGCTCAGAGAAGTTAAGTGACTTGCCCAAGGTCACACAGCAGACATGTGGGGGAGCTGGGATTAGAACTCATGACCTCTGACTCCCAAGCCTGTGCTCTTTTGAGTCAAGGGGACAGGGGCTTGGAGGTTTCATTTATCAAAGCTCTTTCCTTGAATGAAAATATCTTTTTAGATAGGCTTAGTAATCGTTTGTCCACAATCCTTGAGTGACCAGATTTAGCTTTGGCCATGAGTAATGTGACCAGATGTCCCAGTTGGGGCAGATGGTTATGAAATTTTGGCTGGCATTCCGCCGCCTGAATTTTGGCGGGCTTTACCCACTCAAGACTTGATTTCAGCAGTGGTGGCAGTAGTGCTATTGACTGGTAGGGAACCCTATTCCATTCACTCATTCATTCAATCGCATTTATTGAGTGCTTACTGTGCGCAGAGCACTGTACTAAGCGCTTGGGAAGTACAGGTTGGCACCATATAGGGACGGTCCCTACCCAACAACGGGCTCACAGTCTAGAAGGGGGAGACAGATGACAAAACAAAACATGTGGACAGGTGTCAAGTGGTCAGAACAAATTAAAGCTAAATGCACATCATTAACAAAATAAATAGAATCGTAAATATGTACAAGTAAAATAAATAGAGTCATAAATCTGTAAGGTGCTGTGGGGAGGGGAAGGAGGTAGGGCAGCGGGGGATGGGGAGGAGGAGAGAAAAAAGAGGGCTCAGTCTGGGAAGGCCTTCTGGAGGAGGTGAGCTCTCAGTAGGGCTTTGAAGGGAGGAAGAGAGCTAGCTTGGAGGATTTTAGACAGTCTTTTAGACTGTGAGCCCACTGTTGGGTAGGGACTGTCTCTATATGTTGCCAATTTGTACTTCCCAAGCGCTTAGTACAGTGCTCTGCACACAGTAAGCGCTCAATAAATATGATTGATGATGATGATGATTTGCGGAGGGAGGGCATTCCAGGCCAGGGGGAGGATGTGGGCCGGGGGTCAACAGCGGGACAGGTGAGAACGAGGCACGGTGAAGAGATTAGCGGCAGAGGAGCGGAGGGTGCGGGCTGGGCCGGAGAAGGAGAGAAGGGAGGTGAGGGAGGAGGGGGCGAGGGGATGGACAGCCTTGAAGCCCAGAGTGAGGAGTTTTTGCCTGATGCTTAGGTTGATTGGTAGCCACTGGAGATTTTTGAGGAGGGGAGTAACATGCCCAGAGCGTTTCTGCACAAAGATGATCCGGGCAGCAGCATGAAGTGTAGACTGAAGTGGGGAGAGACAGGAGGATGGGAGATCTACCACATCACTTATGTCCATATCCGTAATTGATTTATTTTTATGAATGTCTATCTCCCCCTCTAGACTGTAGGCTCACTGTGGGCAGGGAATGTCTACCCAGTGCCCATCACTTAATAATAATAATTTTGGTATTTGTTAAGCGCTTACTATGTGCAAAGCACTGTTCTAAGTGCTGGGGAGGATACAAGATGATCAGGTTGTCCCATGTGGGGCTCACAGTCTTAATCCCCATTTTCCAGATGAGGTAACTGAGGCTCAGAGAGGTGAAGTGACTTGCCCAAAGTCACACAGCGGACAATTGGCAGAGCCGGGATTTGAGCCCATGACCTCTGGCTCCAAAGCCCGGGCTCTTTCCACTGAGCCACACTGCTTCTCTTAATACAATAACTCTTAATACAGTGTCTGCACATAGTAAGCGCTTAACAAATACCATCATTATTATTACTCTCCCAAGTGCTTAGTACAGAGAAGCAGCGTGGCTCAGTGGAAAGAGCATGGGCTTGGGAGTCAGAGGTCGTGGGTTCTAATCCTGGCTCTGCCACTTATCAGCTGTGTGACTTTGGGCAAGTCACTTCACTTCTCTGTGCCTCAGTTACCTTATCTGTAAAATGGGGATTAAAAGTGTGAGCCCCACGTGGGACAACCCGATTACCTTGTACCCCCCCCAGCGCTTAGCACAGTGCTTGACCCATAGTAAACATATAACAAATGCCATCATTATTATTATTACAGTACTCTGCACACCATAAGTGCTCAACAAATATGGTTGATTGATTGATTACCACAGATAACAACCCCAAGTCTACCCTGGTGGCAACATCCGTGGGGAAAGGTGTGACTGCGGAGTCATTCATTCATTCGGTTGTATTTATTGAGTGCTTACCGTGTGCAGAGCACTATACTAAGCTCTTGAGAGAATATAATGCAACAATAAACACGCATTCCCTGCCTCAAATGAGAGTCATTCTCTACCCTTATGGGGGCTTGCCCCCTTACTGCTGACGTTGACTTCCATACCCTCCACGACCTTCGGATTTCAGTCCACGGTCAAGGAGGAAATGATCTCAGAAGTCAGTCAGCAATAGGGAACATGTCACTGGGAGAGGGGTGGGAGGAAAGGTTGTATTACACCTTACTGCCGCCATTCCCAATCTATAAATCATATTTATTGAACGCTTACAGTGTGCAGAGCACTGTACTAAGCAGCGTAGTAAGAAGTAACAGTAACGATAAATAGTAACAGCATAGGCAGTGCTGGGAAGCAGCGTGGCTTAGTGGAAAGAGCACGGTTTGGGGAGTCAGAGGTCACGGGTTCTAATCCCGCCTCTGCTACTTGTCAGCTGTGTGACTTTGGGCAAGTCACTTCACTTCTCGGTTCCTGAGATACCTCAGCTATGAAATGGGGATTAAGACTGTGAGCCCCATGTGGGACAACCTGATTACCTTGAATCTACCCCAGCACTTAGAACAGTGCCTGGCATATAGTAAGCGCTTAACAAATACCATCATTATTATTACTAAGGGTTTGGAGGAGTACAATCGAACAGAATTTGTAGACGCATTCCCTGCCCACAATGAAGCTTCCATTGCCACCAGTGAAACAGCTCTGGTGACGGGAAATAGAGAGAGGAGGGAGCAGGGAGCAAATAGTGACACTTTTAGCCCATTTCTGCTTCTCAGGTTCAGCCTGTTGCATCATTCCTGGTCCTATTCTTGTTTTCTCTTTGTTCTTTGGTTGTTGGTTTTTATAGGTAGTCGTTAAGCGCTTACTATGAGTCAAGTACTGTAGTAGGCACTGGGTTAGATACAAGGTAATCATGTTGGATACAGTCCATGTCCTGCGTAGGGCTCACAGTCTTAATCCCCATTTTACAGATGAGGGAACTGTAAAGCACAGAGGAAGTGAAATCATCATCAATCATCAATCGTATTTATTGAGCGCTTACTGTGTGCAGAGCACTGTACTAAGCGCTTGGGAAGTACAATTTGGCAACATATAGAGACGGTCCCTACCCAACAGTGGGACTTGGCCAAGGTCACACAGCAGACCAGTGGAGGAGCTGGGATTAGAGAGCAGGTCTCCTGACTCCCAGCCCCAGGCTCTTTCCACAGAGCCCCAAGAATGATTCAGCCACTCAGTACAGTGCTCTGCACTTACAGTGTAAATGGTCAATAAATATGATCGATTGATTTAATTCACCCATCATCATCAATCAATCAATCGTATTTATTGAGCGCTTAGTGTGTGCAGAGCACTGTGCTAAGCTTTTGGGAAGTACAAGTTGGCAACATATAGAGACAGTCCCTACCCAACAGTGGGCTCACAGTCTGAAAGGGGGAGACAGAGAACAAAACCAAACATACTAACAAAATAAAATAAATGGAATAGATATGTACAAGTAAAATAAATAAATAGAGTAATAAATATGTACAAATATGATCATCATCAAGACCATTTTCATCAGGTTTTTTATGGTATTTTTTAAACTCTTACTATTTTCCAGGGAGCCCATTGTTGGGTAGGGACCGTCTCTATATGTTGCCAATTTGTACTTCCCAAGAGTTTACTACAGTGCTCTGCACACAGTAAGTGCTCAATAAATATGATTGAATGAATGAATGAATATACACTTATTCTATAATTCTATTTATATTGATCCCTGCTTACTTATTTTGATGTGCATATATCTATAATTCTATTTATTCATATTGATGGCGGTTAACTTGTTTTGATGTCTGTCTTCCCCCTTCTAGACTGTAAGCCCAGTGTGGGCAGGGATAGTCTCTCTTTATTGCTAAATTGTACTTTCCAAATGCTTAGTACAGTGTTCTGCACACAATAGGCACTCAATAAATACGATTGATTTGAAATAGAGAAGCAGCATGGCTCAGTGGAAAGAGCACAGGATTTGGAGTCAGAGGTGATGGGTTCAAATCCTGGTACCGCCGCCTGTCAGCTATGTGAGTTTGGGCAAGTCACTTAACTTCTCTGAGCCTCAGTTACCTCATCTGTAAAATGGGGATTAAGACTGTGAACCCCACATGGGACAACCTGATCACCTTGGAAACTCCCCAGCACTTAGAACAGTGCTTTGCGCATAGTAAGCACTTAATAAATGCCATCATTATTATTATTATTATTATAATAGAGTGAATGATTGAATGAGTGCTAGGGTAGATAACAAGGAAATCAAGTTGGACATAATCCCTGTCCCAAATGGGACTGACAGTCTTATTCCCCATTTTACAGAGGAGGTAACTGAGGCCCAGAGAAGTGAAGTGACTTGCCCAAGGTCACACAGCAGACAGGTGGTGGGACTGGGATTAGAACCCAGGTCCTCCTTACTTTCGGGCCTGTGGTCCATCCACTAGGCCACACCGATTATCAGCAACCTACCATGGTCCCAGAACTGTTCTAGGTTCTTGGGAGCAAACACTCAGGCAAGGTTCCTTCCCTCCAGGAATTTTAACTCCTGCTGATTGCCCTCCCTTCTTTGGTAAAGATTTCCAGGATTAAAGAAAAAAAAAAGTTGAATCCAGCTGAAGGAAGAGGCTTTGATTTGATCCTCAAAATGGAAATCGGAAACTCTCGTTGGAACTCTCAAGCAATGAAAGCAATCAGGACTATAAATAGTACAAGTGTATGTTCTGGCTGCATGAAGAAGCCCAGCATAAAAACTACCCATTCCTTCTGTCACGTTCAAAGAGGAAGGACCAAGAGATTGAAGAGTCAGTGGCTTTATTTCCCTCTAGTCGATCTAGATGAGTCAATTAGTCTTGACTCAGACTGGCCAATCCTTTCTCTAACCTTCCCTCCCCACCACAAATATATTCCATGGTTTTCGCCCTTCAACATCCTGTTATGTGCCCAAGCCTGAATTCTTGCAAAGCATTTCTTAGTACGCTCTAATGCCAGAGGAAATAAACACGCCTCTTTTTTTTGTTAGACATTTCCATCTGCAGCATCCTCACGGCTGGCAGGGTTAGCATCTGACCACATTCTCCCGGCCAACCCGCCAGCGTGTCCTCAGGTAGACCCGAATCTCCAAGCCGGAGGGCACAAATCAAAACAGGAAGGAGGCGGCTGAGGTTGAGCTCAGTTTTAGACTTGCATCCGCCCACCGCCTTACCTGCATATGCCAGGAGGGCAGCTAAGATGACCAGAAGCACCCCGACAGCTGTGCTGGGGATCAGAGGGACCTCCCGGGTGAAGCTGTACGAATTCGCAGTTAGGAGGAGGGATCCTGCCAAAAGGAAAAGGAAAGCGTCAAATCTCACTGGGAGACGGAGCAGACAGGAGGCTGGGAGACTGAAAGAGAGAGCACCATCGAGTCTTTGAGATTTTCAAACACTTCGAGATTTTGTTGATTCTCAGGTGTCCTCCATTTAGGAACTGTCTGTTCTTTGTAAGTCTGTAAACGAAACGGAGCCACGAGAATGTTTAAAAAACACGGTTTCACAAACCTTCCTGATTTGAACCCCGTGTTAAACCGTACATCATTTTACACGCTTCTAAACCCACACGAGAGATGCCATTTATTCCTACCTGCAGAAATCCCCAGAAGGCCTACCGAATGATGTAGTGAATTTTCATCTCCTGATGTCATGGTTTTTCTGGAGATACCGGCGCCCACTTGAATTACCCCCAGTACCTTCTCTCTTTCTCCCTTTCTCTGCCCAGCTCTTTATATATTCATTCCTGCTCCCATGACAGTCTTCCCCAAAGTCTCCGCCCCTTTTTCCTCGCTGTGATTCTACGGCATTTTATTTCCCCAGCTAAAGAAAGAGCAGGAGAGAGCAGGAAAGGGCAAGAGTTACAAAAAGTTCCAACTCTTCTCCTCCTTCTGTGCTGCTCTCACATTTTCTAATCTAGGGATTTAACTCACTCTTCTGCAATCACCATTATATTCCCAAAATAGATTTGATTGATTTACCTCTAGTTACAAAGCTGAGTGCCTCCCTAAGAATATTTCTAAAACACCTGAAATAAAATGGGAAAAATACCCTAAACAATTCAGTACTTGGAAGGCTATGATTTAACAATTGTGGTATTTCTTAAACACCTACTAAGTTCCAAGAACTGGGGTAAATGCAGTCAGAATAGACACAGCCCCAATCCCACATGGAGTTCACAGATTAAGGGAGAGAGGGAACAGGTATTTAATCTCCATTTTAAAAATGAGTAGGCTCAGAGAAGTTAATAGATTTGCCTAAGATTGCACGGAAGGCATGTGGTTCTGTTTAGAACCCAGACTCTTCCCACAAGGCCAAACTGCTTCTCCTTCAAAAAAAAAAAAATATCAACGGTATATAGGTGGTGCAGTGCAGAATAAGTTATTTATTCTCCCTAGGTCTCAGTTTTTTCATCTGTCAAATGGGGACAATAATCCCTGTCCTGTCTATGTTTTAGGAAGAATTATGGAAGAATCAAATCACCAAAAAATTAAGCTAGAAAAGTGTCATAGATACTTAAAATTATTAACTCCTAAACTTTAAGGAAGCCATCTTCCTCTATGAAGGAAAAATGAAACCAGTAAAATGATTTTATGTTAGCATTTATCTATTCCCCAGGCTTAAACTCTTACCTCTTCTGGATGAGTTGTTTCCTCTGGTGCCAAACTACTAGAGATTATTAGTCTCCAAAAGACATTGACTGCAAATCACAAAATGACTTTTTCCGTCCAAATAAATGTATAGATGCAGAGGAGAGGAATGAAAATATGCACAAATGGGATGCAATGAATTAATCAGGGAAAACTTTCTGGAAAGAGGTAGGATTTTAGGAAGGCTTTGGAGACAGGGAGAGCTGTGAACTGGGGGGATTTGAGTGGGGACAGGGAACTCCAAGCTGAGGAAGTAGGGTGAGAGAAGGAAAGTGCTGTATGTAAATTACATATCTGTAATTTATTTCTTTGTACTAATGTCTGTCTTCACCTCTAGAATGTAAACTCGTGGTGGACAGGGAACTTCTCTGTTATATTGTACTCTCTCAAGGGCTTTAGTACAGTACTCTGCACAAGTTAAGCGCTCAATACATATGATTGATGACATTCAGAAGGTAGGTTTGGGAGGAGCAAAGTGAAGAGACTGACTCTTTCTTGGATTCTGGGTCTTGCTTCCCAAGGTAAGCAAGCAGTCTCTCAGGGCCAGTTAGGAGATCAGCATGGCAAATGGAAACCAGTTGCAGTCCACACTAGCTAATCAGGGCACTGGATAATCTGGGCCCTGGACTACAAAGATTTTCCCAGTATCCCAGAGTCCCTGTCCTTACATTATGGCTCTTTGAGTAAATGTTTCCCTAATGATTCCCCCAAATCCCTTGTGAGAAGAGTAAAAGCATGTTTCAGTTTCTATTTCAAACCTGGGCCCCATTTTCTCCATCTGTAAAATGGGGGGTAAAAACCAGTTCTCTCTCCCCTTAGACTATGAGCTGTCAAGATCTTATCATTATCATTACCATTATTATTACCATTAATAATAATGTTGTTGTTATTAATAACCATCATCAAGCACATGAAGGATTGTTCAAGAAAAGATAGTGTGATTAGTCCTGTCCCGTCATCATAGAAAAGGAACCAAAGAAGATGAGCTTAAAATGCATGGAAGTTTACTATAATGACATTATCTTGGATTTATATCTTGCCTTTTAGATCAACAGTTTAGATAATATTAAATATGATGAAGAGATAATAAATTGTGTCAAGTGCAGGCTGGAATGTGCTACCAAGGGATGTGGAAGAATTCCTTCACAGACGTTTCCTTCACTGGAAAAATTAAGGTAAAGCCTGCAAGGAGACAGGGAATTGAACTGGACAACTTCTGAAATTCCCATCCAGCCTCACAATTCTCTGATTTTTTAACCAGAATTCCCAAGTCAGGGACAGTCCTCAAGACTGGAAGCTCCTTGTGGGCAGGGAATGTTTTTACCAACTCTGTTATATTGTACTCCCCCAAGTAATTAGTACACTGTTCTGCATATAGTAAGCACTTAATAAATACCATTGATTGATTGATTGATTGATCTACAGTCCGCTTAGTAACCTACAGTTGAGCAAGCCTTGCAGGGGACATGGGTCCTTTGCCAGGGCTTGAGTATATTCGATTCACCAATCAGTTAGGCACAGAGAATGGCTAATAGTCTCCAATCTTCAGAAATCTTATTGAGAATTTCCTGGATTGCATCTAAGTCATTACCAGGTTTATCATCACAGCCTCTAAATTATTTAAAAAAGAGAAATCACATTTCCTCCACCTGTTTTTACAACTGGGGAATTATTGGGCCCAAAATCACCCACTGAAGACGAGTCAAATATTCCAAGGGGTGGGACAGGGAGGAATAGGGAAGAGAATAAAATGTCCAAACTTTGAAGGCTGGGTTTTTCCCCCTGCAGTTTGAACGAGGAAGTGGGAATGGAGTTTGGCATAGATTGACCCTTTTTCATCATTCTTAAAATGAAACAGAACTGTAATGATGACAGTGCACAAAAAGAGATCACTAATTTCTAAAAAAAGTTCAGGGCAGATTTCAGAAGTCCATTAAGCCGCCTCTCCTAACTGAGAAAAGAACCTGTCCCGGGTCCATCTCTTGTGAATTTAAAACACCCGGTGGACTGAAACTGGACACTTCTTGTCGGTAGCCCCTGGCAGCAGCCCCGCCTGTCAAAAGGAGGATGGTCTCACTCCTCTATAAAAAGCCTCCGACGTGGTGCGGGGAGAAACAGCCGCCACAGCAGACACACAGAGAACCAGCTTCTCCTCTGCAACCCCTCTCACTTGAATCATGGTCAAGAAGGTGGCTGTCATCTTGTCCGGCTGTGGAGTCTACGATGGCAGTGAAATCCACGAAGCCTCCGCTGTCCTAGTCCACCTCAGTAGAGATGGAGCACAGGTAAGAAGAGAGCCTGATGCTTCTGTCCCTCTCCATCCTCTTCTCTCTCTGCCGTTGCCTAATGAGAAGCAGCGTGGCTCAGTGGAAAGAGCACAGGCTTTGGAGTTGGAAGCCATGGGTTCAAATCCCGGCTCCGCCGATTGTCAGCTGTGCGACTTTGGGCAAGTCACTTAACTTCTCTGTGCCTCAGTTACCTCATCTGTAAAATGGGGATCAAGACTGTGAGCCCCCCGTGGGACAATCTGGTCACTAACATCCCCAGTGCTTAGAACAGTGGTTTGCACATAGTAAGTGCTTAATAAATGCCATTATTATTATTATTATTATTATTTATTAATGACTTCCCCCTTCTGGAAATCTGCTTGGGTCTTTGGGTACCTTGGTTCCAAGAGGTAAGTGTGGGGTTTCTTCCCCTGCCCCAGACTTAACCCAGATTTGACTACAATCAGACGCCTTTCCTCCTGTCACTGAAGATCTTGAATTTAATGCTACTGCACTTCATTCGTCCATTCAGCTGTATTGATTGAGTGCTTACTGTGTGCAGAGCACTGTACTAAGCACTTGGGAGAGTACAATAAAACAATAAACGGACACATTCCCTGTCCACATTAGAGCACTTCATTCTCTATCTTGCCGTCCCTCATCTACCATCTGCCCGGGAATTTTTCCAGTTGAAAAGCCACTGTGAAATCAGAACTGTACTGTCTACGGTACATTTTAAGTGCATTTTAATAACCTTAACCTACATATTCCTGAAAAACGTTAGCCACTGCCTTCAAGTTCCTAGACTAGAATTCTCTTGAGTTTCTTTCTTGTACTGCTCTAGCCAACTTCTCTGACAAATGCTGTCTTGAAAATCCCATACTCTAAACCGAGGTTCTGTTTTTCCGCTTCTCTCTCTGCTGCATAAATTACAAACAAGAACACTGACAGCTGAGTTCCCAAGTTTAAACTTTCAATCAGAATTGAACAAGGTCTCTCTCTCTCTCTCTCTCTCTCTCTCTCTCTCTTCCATCTATCTTTCCCCTTTCCTCACCTCTCTCTTCCCCTTCCTCTATCTCTTTTCCTCTCTCTCTTCCTTTCTTGCTCCTTCTCTGCCCTGTCTCTGTGTCTCTCTCCCTTTCTCTCCTCCTCTTCTTTCTTTTCCTCTCCTTATGCTTATACTACTACTAATAATAATGATTAGGGTATTTGTTAAGTGCTTACTATGTGCTAAGCACTGTTTTAAACACTGGTGTAGGTACAAGATAATTGGGTTGTCCCATGTGGGGCTCACAGTCTTAATCCCCATTTTAAAGATGAGCTAACTGAGGTACAGAGAAGTTAAGAGGCTTGCCCAAGGTCACACAGCAGACAAGTGGCGGAGTCAGGACTAGAACCCACATCCTCTGACTCCCAAGCCTGTGCTCTTTCCACTAAGCTATGGTATTTGTTAAGCACTTTCTCTGTGCCAGGCACAATAATAATAGCTGGGGTGGTTACAATCAATCAGTCAATTGTATTTATTGAGTGCTTACTGTGTGCAGAGCACTGTATTAAGCGCTTGGGAAGTACAAGTTGGCAACATATAGAGACAGTCCCTACCCAACAGTTACAAGCAAATCGGGTTGGACAGTCCCTGCCCCATGTGGGGCTCCCAGCCTCAATCCCCATTTTACAGATGAGGGAACGGCAGCTCAGAGAAGTGAAGTGACTTGCCCAAGGTCACACACTATATTAACTCATACACTAGATTCTATCCTAAAAAAGGTAGAGAGTCTGAGATCCAGTCCTTGTCCCACGTGGGGCTCCCAGCCTCAATCCCCATTTTACAGATGAGGGAGCTGCAGCTCAGAGAAGTGAAGTGACTTGACCAAGGTCATACACTATATTAGCTCATACACTAGATTCTATCCTAAATAAGGTAGAGAGTCTGAAATCCCTCAAGAACCTGGCCAAAATAAACCTGGGGTCTGATAATTGTCTGGCTTGGCATCTCTTACAGCTCTTCAGTGGCCTCTGGCCAGGCAGCAGCCCTAGCCTTATCGAAGGGAGCCTCCTTGTGGGAAAAAAGAAATCTCTCCCCTAAATCAAATTTAGCTTCTCAATTTCTCTTGAGACAAGAGGGGGAGAAACAAATTCATTCAATCATATTTCTTAAGTGCTTACTGTGTGAAGAGCAATCAATCAATCAATCGTATTTATTGAGCGCTTACTATGTGCAGAGCACTGTACTAAGCGCTTGGGAAGTACAAATTGGCATCACATAGAGACAGTCCCTACCCAACAGTGGGCTCACAGTCTAAAAGGGGGAGACAGAGAACAGAACCAAACATACCAACAAAATAAAATAAGTAGGATAGAAATGTACAAGTAAAATAAATAAATAAATAAATAAATAGAGTAATAAATATGTACAACCATATATACATATATACAGGTGCTGTGGGGAAGGGAAGGAGGTAAGACGGGGGGATGGAGAGGGGGACGAGGGGGAGAGGAAAGAAGGGGCTCAGTCTGGGAAGGCCTCCTGGAGGAGGTGAGCTCTCAGCAGGGCCTTGAAGGGAGGAAGAGAGCTAGCTTGGCAGATGGGCAGAGGGAGGGCATTCCAGGCCCGGGGGATGACGTGGGCCGGGGGTCGATGGCGGGACAGGTGAGAGCGAGGTACAGTGAGGAGCACTGTATTAAGCGCTTGGGAAAGCACAATACAGCAATAAAGAGTGACCATCCCTGCCCACAACAAGCTCACAGTCTGGGAGGGGGGAGATAGCTATCAATACAAATAAGAGACATCAATATAAATAAGTAAAATGACAGATACATGTAAGTGCTGTGGGGCAGGGAGTGGTGGGGGGAGAACAAAGGGAGCGAGTCAAGGTGACACAGAAGGGAGTGGGAAATCATCATCATCATCATCAATCGTATTTATTGAGCGCTTACTATGTGCAGAGCACTGTACTAAGCGCTTGGGAAGTACAAATTGGCAACATATAGAGACAGTCCCTACCCAACAGTGGGCTCACAGTCTAAAAGGGGGAGACAGAGAACAAAACCAAACATACTACCACAATAAAATAAATAGGGGGAAAGTGGAGTTGAATTCATTCCAGCGCTTAGAACAGTGGCCAGTGCTTTGCACATAGTAAGCCCTTAACAAATGCCAATTATTATTATTATTATTATTATTATTATTATTATTATTATTATTATTATTTCACTTCTCTGTGCCTCAGTTACCTCATCTGGAAAATGGGGATTAAGAATGTGAGCCCCCTGCGGACAGAGACTATGTCCGATCTGATTTCCTTGAACCCACCTCAGTGCTTAAAACAGTGCTTGGCACATAGTTCGTGCTTAACAAATACTACAATTAATATTATTAGTAGTAGTTTTATTATTAGTGGGCCAGTAGCCCCTTGGGCCTTACCACTCAGGGAGCGAAGCAGGCCTGGCATGTGTGTTTGAAGTAACTGGGACTTCCTCCCCTCCCTCAAATCAGGTGGTGTTCTTTGCCCCAAACGTCACCCAGATGCATGTCATCGATCACACCAAGGGGCAGCCCTCAGAGGAGAAGCGTAATGTGCTGGTGGAGAGTGCCAGGATCGCGAGGGGCAACATCCAGGACTTAAACCAGCTCAAGGTTGGTGAAATGGATGCCCTGATCATACCAGGTAAGACCCTGGGAATGCCCCCGAGGGACCGTTCATCCCTCAATCCCTAGGAAACCGGCAAAGCCCTCTTCTCCCTTAAATTGAGAAAACCCCAAGGTTAGATCTGGATGCTGAGCAGCTATAGGGTGATGGTGTCACAGCTTCTATCTTCCTCTGTGAAAAAGTGCAGAAGACTTTGGCAAGAAGCATGAGAAGCAGCGTGGCCCAGTGGATAGAGCATAGGCCTGGGATTCTAACCCCAGCTACATCACTCATAATAATAATAATGATGGTATTTGTTAAGTGCTTACTATGTGCCACGCACTGTTCTAAGCGCTGGGGTGGATACAAGCTAATCAGGTTGTTCCATGTGGGGCTCACAGTCTTCATCCTCATTTTACAGATGAGAGAACTGAGGCACAGAGAATCAATCAATCAATCAATCAATCGTATTTATTGAGCACTTACTGTGTGCAGAGCACTGTACTCAGCGCTTGGGAAGTACAAGTTGGCAACATATAAAGACAGTCCCTACCCAACAGTGAGCTCACAGTCTAGAAGGGGGAGACAGAGAACAAAACCAAACATATTAACAAAATAAAATAAATAGAACAGGTATGTACAAGTAAAATAAATTAATTAATTAATAGAGTAATAAATATGTACAAACATATATACAGGTGCTGTGGGGAAGGGAAGGAGGTAAGACGGGGGGATGGAGAGGGGGCGAGGGGGAGAGGAAGGAGGGGGCTCAGTCTGGGAAGGCCTCCTGGAGGAGGTGAGCTCTCAGAGAAGTGAAGTGACTTGCCCAAGGTCACACAGCAGACAGGTGGCAGAGCCGGGATTGGGACCCATGTCCTCTGACTCTCAAGCCCGTGATCTTGCCATTATCTGCTGTATGATAAGTCGCTTCACTTCTCTGGGCCTCAGTTACCTCATCGGTAAAATGAGGATTAAGATTGGGAGTCCCATGTGGGACAAGGACTGTTTCCAACCTGATTAGCTTGTGTCCGCCTCAGCATTTATTACGGTGCCTGGCACACAGTAAGTGCTTAACAAATACCATAAAAAAAGAAAGCACAAATAGACAGGACTTCTTAACTTTCACTGGAGAGTTGACAGATGCAGCAGCTACATTATTTATTGAACACCACTATCGACAGAACACTGTCCTGGGTGTCTAAAAATGTCACAAGAAATAGTAGAAAACAAAGCCCCTGCCCTTTAATAATAAAAATGGTGGTATCTGTTAAGCACTTACTATTTGCCAAGTACTGTTCTAAGCACTGGGGGAGATACAAGGTAATCAGGCTGTCCCACGTGGGGCTCACAGTCTTAATCCCCATTTTACAGAGGAGGGAACTGAGGCACAGAGAAGTGAAGTGACTTGCCCAAGGTCAAATGACAGATAAGTGGCGTTGCTCGGATTAAAACCCACGACCTCTGACTCCCAAACCCAGGCTCTTTCCACTGAGCCACGCTGCTTCTGAGCACTTGGATACTCATCTCATCCCCTCAGCACTTATGTACGTAGCCTCATTCTATGTAGCTTCCCCTACCTGTAAATTATTTTAATGTCTGTCTCCCCTGCTAGATTGTATATACCATGAGGGGACGGATCTTGTCTACCTGCTTTATTGTTATTCCTTTCCAAACACTTAGAACAGTGCTCTACATTCAGCAGGTGTTTAGTACAGTGCTCTGCACACAGTAAGCGCTCAATAAATACGATTGATGATGATGATGATAAGTACCACTGATTGATTAATTATAGTCTAATGGGGAAGACAAACACAGGTTAAGCAAATTATACAATAGTTAAAAGAAAGTGAGAATAGAATTAAAAAAACACAAATGAGAATCAAGTAAGTAATAGTAATGATATTTATTGAGCACTTGCTGAATGCAATGAACTACACTAAGCACTTGGGAAAATATAACAGGAGAATTAGACATGTTCCTTGCATTTGAAAAATTTGCACTCTGAAGGACTTGGAATATTCATTTTAGTATCCATCAGTTACTGGATTTTTTGTTGTTTTTTTGAACAGTATCTGAGAAGCTCTCACTATGTGCCAGGCACTGTACTAAGTGCTGGGGTAGATACAAGTTACTCGGGTTCTACAGAATCCATGTCCCATATGGGACTCACAATCTTCATCCCCATTTTACAGATGAGGGAACTGAGGACCAGAGAAGTGAGGTGACTTGCCCGAGGTCACACAGCAGCCAAGAGGCGGAGCTGGAATTATAACCCAGGTCCTTCATGACTTTCAGGCCTTTGCTTTATCCACTAGGCCAGACTGCTTCTTATGGCTTTTCCGGCATAAATCAGAATTCCCGCCACTCTTTCTCTTTCCCTTGTTTTGTAATCCAGGTGGCTTTGGCGTGGCTAAGAACCTTTCCACGTGGGCTGAGAATGGCAAGAACTGCACAGTCTCCAAAGTTGTAGAAGACACAATCAAAGCATTTCACGCTGCCAAGAAGCCCATAGGCCTCTGTTGCATCTCTCCAATTCTGGCAGCTAAAATCTTGCCAGGTTGTGAGGTGACAGTCGGGCAAGACCAAGAATGTGAGAGGTAAGTCAGAATGATAATAATTATAGTATATTTAAAGCGCTTACTATTTTCCAGGCACTATACTAAGCACTGGGGTGGATACAAGCAATCGGGTTGGACACGGTCCCTGTCCCTCGTGAGGGTCACGATCTCAATCCCCTTTTTACAGATGAGGTAACTGAGTCCAAGAGAAGTGACTAGCCCAAAGTCACACGGCACATAAATGGTGGATGGGGATTAGACCTCATGAACCCATTAGAAACCCATATGTCACAGGAGGGCCAGGCCTCAGTGGGGTCAGAGCAATGTATGATATCTCCGTGGCCTCGTACCCTTGTTGGACTTTAGGGAGAAAGGGGACACTTATGTTGTCTCCACACTGAACGCAGCTTGTAGAGCTGAACCTCAGGTATCCTGAGCAACAGATATTGCACCTGGGACAGAGATGCGAGTTAATGTAGCAGAGATGAAAATAAATATCCATCAGTGACTCCCTCTCAGACCTCTGGGAAGAGTGCTCCACATCAATAGCCACCACATCAATCAATCAGTGATATTTATTGAACTCCTACTTTGTGCAGACCACTGTACTGAGAGCTTGGGAGAGTACAGAGTTAGTAGACACGATAAATAGAGCGGCAATAAATGCCATCATTTTTAGGACTAGTAAGAAGCTGGGAACAAATGATTTCAAGTTCTGATCGTATGAAAAGGTGCGTCGTTTGTGTCCAAACACCGTGGAAATGCCTTGAAAGGCAAATAGGTTCACTGTCAAACCTACTAGCCTAGAGAAGCAGCGTGGCTCAGTGGAAAGAGCACGGGCTTGGGAGTCAGAGGTCATGGGTTCAAATCCCGACTCTGCCGCTTGTCAGCTGTGTGACTTTGGGCAAGTCACTTCACTTCTCTGTGCCTCAGTTACCTCATCTGGAAAATGGGGATTAAGACTGTGAGCCCCGCGTGGGCCAACCTGATCACCTTGTATCCACCCCAGTGCTTAGAACAGTGCTTTGCACATAGTAAGCACTTAACAAATGCCATTATTATTATTGGAGAAGCAGTGGAAAGAGCATGGGCTTTGGAGTCAGAGGTCATGGGTTCAAATCCCGACCCTGCCAACTGTCAGCTGTATGACTTTGGGCAAGTCATTTAACTTCTCTGGGCCTCAGTTACCTCATCTGGAAAATGGGGATTAAAACTGTGAGCCCCCCGTGGGACAACCTGATCACCTTGTAACCTCCCCAGCACTTAGAACAGTACTTTGCACATAGTAAGCACTTAATACCATTATTATTATTATTACTAAATTCTAAGCTCCTTGTGGGCAGGGAAAACGTCTACCAACTCTGTTTACATGGATCTCTCTCAAGCCCTCAGTACAGTGCTCTTCACACAGTAGGTGCTCAATAAATACGATTAACTGATTGATAGAATCTAGATAATGGACTTTAGCTAATTTGCTGTCTACCGTGATTACCCAACTCACCCCAACCTCTTATTTCTTCAGATGGCCCCACGCCAAGACGGCTGATGCCGTCAAAGAACTTGGCTGCAGGCACATCAACAAAAATGTCAACGAAATCCATCTGGATGCCCAGAACAAGCTGGTGACATCCTGTGCCTTCATGTGTAACGCCCCTGCCCACGAGGTCTATGACGGAATTGGAAAGCTAGTCAGAGAGGTACTACGACTTGCCTGAGTACATCCCCGGACTGCAGTGCGTGCTGGGGAGCGCGACGTGGCTAGTTCAGCCTCCACATTAACAGATTAATTAATTAACGTTGGCATTTGTTAAGCGCTTACTATGTGCAAAGCACTGTTCTAAGAGCTGATATGGGCCTAGGCTGTCTAAATAATGGTCAGTGCACTCCCAAACCTCAGATCATGGGGCTCAATTTTCCCATAGAACTCCTCAGTAGGGTCACGGAAGCGGCTAAGAAGCAAATACCCTAGGATCAGCGAAGATCTATATGAGCCTCATGGATTGCTATTGTCTCACTCTCCAGACTCTCTCACACAAAGAAGCTGCCAATAGAATGAAAACATCAACAGATATGGCAATAGTGGCTTACTTAGCCCTTAAATTCTATTTTAAACCCAGATTTGATCATTTCCACTGGTGAATGCCAATCTTCCTCAGAAACCACTGGTAGAAGAGGTTTAAAATCCTTCAGGGAACAATTTGTGTCTCACCCGGCTTTACAGTTTTAAATATTTATTGTAAGGCTTTTTTCCCCTCTCCGACACAAACCGTCACACATCATGAACTCTGATCCAGTGCCAGAAAACAGATGAAGACTCTGCCTTGGCTTGTTCCCTGTAGTTGGGCTGGAGAAGAGACACACTAAATCAGCTCTGACTATTATAAATCAATTTCAGTCGACTCAATGTTTCATTTTCCAATGGGCCCTTTGATCCTTACACTACTTAGGATGTCAGGCAAAGCGTCAGCAGAGGATTGGAGTCCCAGGAAATCCAGCAACAGTGATTCAAGATTTTTGCCCTTCACCATGAGAAGTTTGATTCTGAATAAAGCTACGGTCGATTCATACTTGTATATTTCGTTACCATATCATCAACAGCTGTCTTACTCTAGAGTTGGGGAGATATTAGGGGGTTGTGAGGGTAGGGGAAGGATTAGCCCTCCAGTTGCCTAGACCAATTTCCCTTAACTTTTCTTTAAATGGTATTTGTTAAGCTCTTATTACGTGCCAGGCACTGTACTAAGCGCTGGGAATAGATACAAGCTAATCAATTTGGACACAGTCCCACGTGGGGCTCACAGTCTTAATCCCTATTTTATAGATGAGGTAACTGAGGCACAGAAAATGAAAGTGGCTTGCCCAAGGTCAAACAGCAGGTGAGTGGTGGAGCTGGAATTAGAACTCAGGTCCTTCTGATTCCTGTGACTGTGTTCTATCCACTAGGCCATGCTTATTCCCTACATCCTACTTATAGTATTGACTTTTGTCTGGAAAAATTCAAAAGATTATCATGCCATCTTCCTCCGTCCCTTAATCTGGAATGCTAAATGCCAAATTTTACTGTGCATGTTGACAAGGAGCACAAAATATTTTCAAGATCCTGTGATAGAGTCTTCAGCAGATATTGTTGTGTGGCTATGGAAGCAGCGTGGCTCAGTGGGAAAAGCCTGGGCTTTGGAGTCAGAGGTCATGGGTTCAAATCCCAGCTCCACCAATTGTCAGCTGTGTGACTTTGGGCAAGTCACTTAACTTCCCTGCGCCTCAGTTACCTCATCTGTAAAATGGGGATTAAGACTGTGAGCCACCACCGCCCCCCAACCGTGGGACAACCTAATCACCTTGTAACCTCCCCAGCACTTAGAACAGTGCTTTTCACATAGTAAGCGCTTAATAAATGCCATCATTATTATTATTATGTGTAAAATGAGGTCCAGATTAGTGGAAAGCACAGTGCACACAGGAAGACAGAGGGAGACTTGGGTTGAAAAGCAAGATCTCCTGAATTTTGGTCCCCTTAGTTTCCACGGTCAATTTTCCAAGACAGGGAAGGTTGCATTCAGGATGGCCCTGTGTTAAGGAAAGCCTTCACTGTGGTCCATGCTCTTTAAACAACAACATGTACATGCCTAGACTACTGCTTCCAACACCACATTGGAAGACTGTTCCCTCCTTCCCTAACAGCATTCTACCCAAAACACATCTTGGAAACACACATTAGAGGAGAGCTGAGTGCTCTCTCCCCTCTCAGGATCGCATCTGGAGAGTTTCCAGGACTCTACCAATCTCGGCTGTGGGAGAGAGAGTCAAGCAGAGGAAGTGGCTGGCGAGTGGAAGGCCATCTGCTGTAAGTCAAAACTCACCTGTGCTGGGCAGCAGCAGCACAGGAGAGAGTCGAGGGTGGAGACTCAAGCCCATTCATTCAATCGTATTTATTGAGCGCTTACTGTGTGCAGAGCAGTGTACTAAGCACTTGGGAAGTGCAAGTTGGCAACATATAGAGATGGTCCCTACCCAACAACAGGCTCACAGTCTAGAAGGGGGAGACAGACGACGAAACAAAACATATAGACAGGTGTCAAAACCATCAGAATAAATAGAATTAAAGCTATATGCACATCATTAGCAAAATAGAGTAGTAAATGTGTACAAGTAAAATAGAGTAATAAATCTGTACAAATATATAAAAGTGCTGTGGGGAGGTAGGGTGGGGGGGCAATGGGGAGGAGGAGAGGAAATAGGGGGCTCAGTCTGGGAAGGCCTCCTGGAGGAGGTGAGCTCTCAGTAGGGCTTTGAAGGGAGGAAGAGAGCTAGTTTGGCGGATATGTGGAGGGAGGGCATTCCGGGCCAGGGGAAGGACGTGGGCCGGGGGTCGATGGTGGGACAGGAGAGAACGAGGCACAGTGAGGAGGTGAGCTGTGGCAGTGGAGCGGAGGGTGCAGGTTGGGCTGGAGAAGGAGAGAAGGAAGGTGAGGTAGGAGGGGGCGAGGTGATGGACAACCTTGAAACCGAGAGTGAGGAGTTTTTCCTTGATTATTAGGTTGACAGACAACCACTGGAGATTTTTGAGGAGGGGAGTGACATGCCCAGAGCATTTCTGGACAAAGACAATCTGGGCGGCAGAGTGAAGTGGGGAGAAACAGGAGGATGGGAGATCGGATGGGAGACTGGAGTAATCCAGTCGGGATAGGATGAGAGATTGAACCAGGAAGATAGCGGTTTGGATGGAGAAGAAAGAACGGATCTTGGCAATGTAATGGAGGTGAGACCAGCAGGTTTTGGTGACGGATTGGATGTGTGGGGTGAATGAGAGAGCGGAGTCGAGGATGACACCAAGGTTACGGGCTTGTGAAATGGGAAGGATGGTTAGTGCCGTCTACAGTGACGGGAAAGTCAGAGAGAGGACAAGCGCAGAAAAAGACAATGGAAAACCACTTCCATAATTATTATTACTATTACTATTTACCAAGAAAACTCAGTGGATATACTACCAGAACGATTGCAGATGAAGGTGTGGCGTTCTGGGAAAGCTGTGTCCATGAAGTCACTATGACTTAGTTTACATAGATTAATCGGTCGATTTTCCAGTACCGGGAAGAACATAAGACAAGACAAAACTGCTCTCTGTTTACCTTTTTTTTTTATTAGTGGTATTTGTTAAGTGGTGACTATGTGGCAGACACTGTATTAAGCCCTGGGGCAGATTTGAGATAGTCTGGTTGGATACAGTCCCCATACCTCATCTTGTTCACAGTCTTAATCCCCATTTTACAGATGAGGGAACTGAGGCACCTAGAAGTTAAATGACTTGTCCCAGATCACACAGCAGACAAGTGATGGAGCCAGGATTTTTAATAAAATGATACTTGTTAGGCCCATTCTATGTGCCAAGCATTGTTCTAAGCATAGGGGTAGATCACAATGCTTCTCAGTGAGCCACTCTGCTTCTCGTTTCCTAGGCTTTGATGCCCGCTTGAAAACTCTGCAGGGTTTTCCATTGGATTTAAACATTAAGAGGGGAGGGAAATGGACTAGTCAGAGGATTCACCTAAGAAGTAATTTAAAATATTCCATTGAGGAAAAGAAAAGAATGAATACTGAATATTTTGAAGGCTGTGTAGATTCATCTCCGTGGCACGGGATGGCTAGCACCCAGACATCACCATTTTATCCTGGCTAACTCCACTACCCTACTGAGCCCATTCTAAGGAAGCTTTTCACCCCCTCAGTGTCTGAGAAGCTGGGTGGGTGGATTGGATAACAGTAATAATAAGAAAAATAATTATGGTACTTGGTAAGCATTTACCATGTGCCAAGAATTGTTCTAAGTGCTGGGGTAGATACAAGTCAATCAGGTTGGACACAGTCCCCGTCCCACATGGGGCTCACACTCTTAATCCCCATTTTACAGACGAGGGAACTGAGGCCCAGAGAAGTGAAGTGACCTGCCCAAGCTCACGCAGCAGAAACGTGAGGCTCAGTGGAAAGAACACAAGCTTGTGAGTCAGAGGTCATGGGTTCCAGTCCTGGCTCCGTCACTTGTCAGCTGTGTGACTTTAGGCAAGTCACTTAACTTCTCTGTGCCTCAGTTACCTCATCTGTAAAATGGGCATTAAGACTGTTAGCCCCCCGTGGGACAACCTGATCACCTTGTATCCACCCCAGTGCTTAGAACGGTGCTTGGCACATAGTAAGCACTTAAATGCCAGCGTTATTATTATTATGTGGAAGAGCCAGGATTAAAAATCAGGTCCTTCCGATTTCCAGGCCCGTGCTCGATCTGTTGGGCCACGCTGCTTCTCAATGATCCGATCCAAGTGCAGAAAACAGGTGTGGCACATAGGCAGCTTTTCTTCTAGGACGAATACTGCCTGTTTTCAGGTTGAGGAATTACATTCCTGATACAGGTTGTCATTTTCAACGTTTGAATCATTTAGAAAAATCTCTTGAAAGCCTGCCTGGAGAAGAGAGGAATTGAAAGCACCCACCCTGCCCTGGCCCTTGAGAAATAGTCTACATAACTATCTTTAATTTCCCCAGGGACCTTCTGGGTAAACACACGCTTTGGTGAGGCCCAGGCCTGGAAGATAGCACAATCAATCCAGGCTGCGGTGACTGCTAATTATAGCAGGCCAGTGATGCAGGATGCAGAAATATGAGGGTTGGTATGGAATGAAGTAAATTTTAGCATCGTAAGAGGAAGACCCTGGCTCTGGACAAAGCTCTTTGCCCTCCTAACCAACATTCATCTTGCAAGATGGTAGGTGCAGAGAAAAAAGGGAAGCGGAGAAGTCTCCTTTGACCATTTTTGACAAAACCCTTGGGCTGAACGAGGCTGAAGGATCACTGTTTTTGTGAACTCTGACCATGATATTTGGGGACATCCTCTGAGCTAATCAAGCAAAATTCAGCCCGGGCATCTGTGTCATGTTCTCTGGTAGATTAATGGGTGGAACGCTGGATTTGATTTTGAAAAAAGGAGAATTTTGGAAATGCATGGGTTCTGCTTTGACTTTCTCCATAACCTTAGTCAAATCACTCAACCACTCTTTGTCTGTGCTTTTGCATCTATACAGTGGCTCCTTACCTCTCAGGGATGTTTTGAGAGCAAGATTCATTCATTCAATCATATTTATTGATCACATACTGTGTGCAGAGCACTGTACTAAGCTCTTGGGAAGTGCAAGTTGGCAACATATAAGGACAGTCCCTACCCACAATGGGCTCACAGTCTAGAAGGAGATAATGCTGTCTTTTTGAGACATGGAAGAAAAGCTGCAAAACAAGATGATGATGATGATAGTGATAATTATAGTACTTGTTCAGTGCTTACTATGTGCCCAGCTCTGTTCTAAGTGCTGGGTTAGTTACAAGTTATTCAGGTTGGATATAATCTTATTCCCCATTACAGATGAGGTAACTGAGACCCAGAGAAACTAAGTGACTTGCCCAAGGTCACACAGCAGACGGGTGGCAGAGCTGGGATTAGAGCCCAGGTCCTTCTTACTCCCAGGGCCATGCTCTATCCACTGGGCCACGCTGTGATGATAGTAATAATTTATTTAAGGGGATAAAAATCAGTAAAATGTTTAAAACATTCACTGATGGATCAGATTAATTAACTTGGTCACCTGAAAGTGAATGAGGAGATCAAAACCCAGCACTGAGTGACTCCACTGGCTGAGCTCTGCCATTGTTCCAGTGGAAACATATGTTTTGTTTTGTTCTCTGTCTTCCCCTTCTAGACTGTGAGCCCACTGTTGGGTAGGGACCGTCTCTATATGTTGCCAACTTGTACTTCCCAAGCACTCAGTACAGTGCTCTGCACACAGTAAGCGCTCAATAAATATGATTGATTGATTGATTGATTGGAAAGAATGCTGCTCTGGGAATCAGAAGATCTGGTTTCTAGTCCTGCTTTTTCCTGCACCTGACTACTCTGGGTGGAGAGCATACGAAGCAGCACGGACTAATGGATAGAGCCCGGGCCTGCGAGTCAGAAGGACCTGCGTTCTAATTCCGGCTCAGTCACTTGTCGGCTGTGTGACCTTGGGCAATTCACTTCATTCATTCATTCATTCAATCGTATTTATTGAGCGCTTACTGTGTGCAGAGCACTGTACTAAGCGCTTGGGAAGTACAAGTCGGCAACAAATAGATTTGGTCCCTACCCAACAATGGGCTCACAGTCTAGAAGGGGGAGACAGACAACAAAACAAAACATGCAGGCCGGTGTCAAAATCATCAGAACAAATAGAATTAAAGCTATTGCACATCATTAACAAAATAAATAGAATAGTATATATGTACAAGTAAAATAAATAGAGTAATAAATCTGTACAAACATATATACAAGTGCTGAGGGGAGGGGAATTATGTAGGATGGGGGGATGGGGAGGAGGAGAGGAAAGAGGGGGCTCAGTCTGGGAAGGCCTCCTGGAGGAGGTGAGCTATCAGTAGCGCTTACTATGTGCCAAACACTGTTCCTAGTGCTGGGGGAGACACAAGACAATCAGGTTGTCCACTTCTCTAGGCCTCAGTTCCCTCATCTGTAAAATGGGGATTAAGACTGTCAGCCTCACATCGGATCGGGACTGTGTCCCACCTGATTAGTTTGCATCTACCCCCGTGCTCAGAACAGTGCTTGACACACAGTAAGTGCTTAACAAATACCATTATTATTATTATCATTATTAGTTTGCACTGGGCAACATCCCTATTTGCCAACTCACTCTTTGCACTCTGTGCCTCAGGGGGATGAGAGACTAATCAAACCATAATAATCAATTCCTCCGTGCAAGTTCTCCATTCTGAAGGGGATCAACCAATCAACTCATCAATCGAATGTGTTGAAGGCTTGTACTCAGAACTTGTGAGAGTACGATATAATAGGGTTGGTAGACAGGTTCCCTGTCCATAGAGAGCTTACAGTCTAGAGAATAATAATAAATAATAATAATGAAATTTATTAAACACTTACTATGAGCCAAGTACTGTTCTAAGTGCTGGGGAGGTTACAAGGTGATCAGGTTGTCCCACGGGGGACTCACGGTCTTAATCCCCATTTTACAGATGAGGTCACTGAGGCACAGAGAAGTTAAGTGACTTGCCCAAAGTCAACCAGCTGACAATTGGCAGAGCCGGGGTTTGAACGCATGACCTCTGACTCCAAAGCCCGTGCTCTTTCCATTGAGCCACACTGCCTCTCAAAGCATGGTGGCTTTCCCCATTGCTCCCATTGCTCCATCCATCCACTCCATTGGCACTGAGCTTTCCCCACATCCGCAGTTAGAGATTTTAGTAATTTAACACTCTCAACCCTAATTGATTTATTTCCTCATCTCATTATTTAATCTCTAAAACTCAAAATCAATTTGTATAGCAGATCACGCTCAAATGATTTCAAATCAATAAAATCCCCGGTGGTACCCAGCCCTTATTCATAAGAAATGCATGAAGTCTGTGACACTTGCATAGCAGGCTATCCATCTAATTACAACATTATATGGCTAAAATCCTACTGTAATTTATACAGCCCTGGGACCTTTTCAAGATCCACCAAACTAGCTCTCTTCCTCCCTTCAAAGCCTTACTGAGAGCTCTCCTCCTCCAAGAGGCCTTCCCAACTGAGCCCCTGTTTTCCTCTCCTCCTCCCCTCCCCATCTCCCCCCTCCCTCCCTCTGCCCTACCCCCTTCCCCTCCCACAGCACTTGTATATATTTGTACTTATTTATTGCTCTATTTATTTTACTTGTACATATTTACTACTCTATTTTATTAATGATGTGCATATAGCTATAGTTCTATTTATTCTGACAGTTTTGACACCTGTCTATTTGTTTTGTTTTGTCGTCTGTCTCCCCCTTCTAGTCTGTGAGCCTGTTGTTGGGTAGGAACCGTCTCTGCTGACTTTTACTTCCCAAGTGCTTACTACAGTGCTCTGCACACAGTAAGCGCTCAATAAATACTTACTGTACTAAACACTGTACTGTACTAAGTACAAGATAACCAGGTTGGACACAGCCCCTGTCCCCTCTGGGGCTCATTCATTCATTCATTCATTCATTCATTCAATCGTATTTATTGAGCACTTACTGTGTGCAGAGCACTATACTAAGTGTTTGGGAAATACAAGTTGGCAACATATAGAGACAGTCCCTACCCAACAATGGGCTCACAGTCTAGAAGGGGGAGGAGGATTATAAGTCGCAGTCTTAGTTGGAGGGAGGAGGATTTTATCCCCATTTTACAGATCTGGTTACTGAGGCACAAAGTAGTTAACTTCTACTTCACTTAACCTCACTTCTCTGGGTCTCGGTTATCTCATCTGTAAAATGGGGATTGAGACTGATAACCCCAAGTGGGACAAGGACTGTGTCCAACCCAATTTGCTTGTATCTTCCCCAGCTCTTAGTACAGTGCCTGGCACACAATAAATGCTTAACAAATATCACAATTATTAGTATTATTATTAAGTGGGCCATTTTGGTCTCTCAATTTTGGGGGCCCGTAAATAATAATAATAATAATAATAATAATAGCATTTGTTAAGTGCTTACTATGTGCCAAGCAGTGTTCTAAGCACTGCTGGAATACAAGGTAATCAGGTTGTCCCACATGGGACTCATAGTCTTAATCCCCATTTTACAAATGAGGTAACTGAGGCACAGAGAATTAAAGTGACTTGCCCAAGTAGCGGAGCCGGGATTAGAACCCACGACCTCTGACTCCCAAGCTCAGGCTCTTTCCACTGAGCCACGCTGCTCAAAAAGGGAGAAGTTATGTTGCCTAGTGTGAAGAGCCCAGGATTAGGAGTCAGAAGATCTGGGTTCTAATTGCAGCTCCATTATTTGCCTGCTGTGTAACCTTGGGCAAGTCACTTTAATTATCTGTTTCTCAGAAAATGGAGATAAGAGGCTCGTTTTCTCTTCCCCTTAGACTGTGCACCCCATATGGGACAAGGACTGTATCTGATCTGCTAAATGTGTATCTCCCCAGTGCTTGGTACAGAGAGAGCACAACACATTGTACAGTTATTACTATTACCAGAAGCAATCAACCAACTTGTCACAACCAACAACACTTTGCTAATTAATTCTACTTTGTCCAGAAAAACAGATTCAGTAACCCAACAATTTTTTTTTTTCATTTTCAGCAACCATCTATAGGCGGTATTCACAAGGCTCATAAATGCCCTCATGGGAAGCTGATTGAAAGTGAAATGATAATTTGTCTTTTCGACAGGTTTTCCCTTTCCAGAATGAGGGCTGCTTCTACTGCCCATTCTTGGATAAAGAATGTAGACTGGGCAAATGTGCTTCAGTTGATGAAAAACACTGATTCAGTGCTGATATGTAAAAATGGCATTTAATGAACAAGATCATTTGTATGGTGTCATATACCGGCCTGCCATCTGTTCAGTGAGATTATATTGCTCTATGTTCCTGGGGCATATATCATCTGACATGCTTATGGTAATTTCTAGGAAATGAGAGGCCAGTATGAGATTTCATTTTGCAGGGAAGCACAAAAGCATATTTGTATTGTATACCTTCAAGGGGGTAGTTTCCTTTATTAGTTTCTAGGGCCTCATTATGTGCAGTATGCAAAGACACAGAATTGTTTCCTTTGGCTGGAAACCTTTGGCCCCTGATTTGGAAAAGCCAATGAGTCTGTAGGACTCAGCTCTCACAAGTGTTATTTCCATCATCATCATCAGGATTGTTATAATAATAATATAATAATAATGTATTAAGTGCTTACTATGTGTCAAGCAATTACCCTGAAGCACTGGGGTAAATCCAAGATAATTCAGACACAGTGCCTCTGCCCCATGGGGTTCCCAGTCTAAGCTGGAGAAACTGAGGCACAGAGAAGATAAAGTGACTTGCCCAAAGTCACAAAGAGGTTAGGGTAGGCATTAAAAATCAATCAATAAATAAAAAATAATGGCATTTGTTAAGCGCTTACTATGTGCAAAGCACCGTTCTAAGCGCTGGAGAGGATACGAGGTGATAGATTGTCCCACGTGGGGCTCACGGTCTTCATCCCTATTTTACAGCTGAGGTAACTGAGGCACAGAGAATTGAAGGGACTTGCCCAAAGTCACACAGCTGACAAGTGGTGGAGATGGGATTTGAACCCATGACCTCTGGCTCCCAAGCCCGGTCTCTTTCCATTGAGCCACGCAAGTCCTCTGACCCCCAAGCCTGTGCTCCTTCCCACTGGACCGCACTGCTTCGGAAAAGGTTCCCATTAGCACCAAATCAAATTCAGCCAGACTTGGCCTGGGCTTGGCCCTCCCCTCCCCTCGAAAAAAAAAATCTCCAACCACATACTCCACAGTCGTCTTGTTTCAGGGGAAGAATTATGCTACCATCCGGGCTACCACTACATAATAATAATGGCATTTATTAAGTGCTTCCTATGTGCAAAGCACTGTTCTAGTGCTGGGGAGTATACAAGGTGATCAAGTTGTCCCATGTGGGGCTCACAATCTTAATCCCCACTTTACAGATGAGGTAACTGAGGCACAGAGAATTGAAGTGACTTGCCCAAAGTCACACAGCTGACAAGCGGTTGAGATGGAATTAGAACCTATGACCTCTGACTTCCAAGCCCGGGCTCTTTCCACCGAGCCACGCTGCTCAGCGGATAAGGGCAACATGGCCACTGAAGCAAAGGGGAGAGAGAATGAGGCTGAACAGCTTCTCCTCCTATCTGCTGTTGCATTTCCTCTTTTTTACGCGCCAGGGGTAAATACAAGTTAATCAGGATGGACACAGTCCCTGTCCCCCATGGGGCTCACAGTCTAAATCCCTATTTATCAGTGAGGTAGCTGTGGCCCAGAGAAGCGAAGTGACTTGTCCAAGGTCACACAGCAGACGCGTGGCAGAGCCGGGAATAGACCCCTGGGACTTCTGATTTCCAGGCCGTGCTCTATCCACCAGTCCATGCTGATTCTCCTGCAACCCGTCCAAAGTAGGACCCTAGGCCATTCAGTGGTGAGGCAGACTCTCAAAAAGCATGACTTGTATTCTCCTAAGCACTTAGTTACAGTGTCCAGCACACAGTGAGCACCCAATAAACATGATTGATTGATTGATTGACCATTGTTAACCAAGCTCAGGAGGCCACCAAATTGATCCAACTTGTACTTCCCAAGCACTTAGTACAGTGCTCTGCACACAGTAAGGGCTCAATAAATACGATTGATTGATTGATTGATCCACAGCTCAGGAGAAAGAGCACGGGCTGGAGAGCCAGACATTGTGGGTTCTAATCTCAGCTCCGCCACTTGTCAGCTGTGTGACCTTGGGCAAATCACCTAACTTCTCTGGGCCTCATCTGTAAAATGGGGATGGAGACTGTGAGCCCCACGTGGGCTCACACCTGATTACCTTACATCTACCCCAGTACTTAGAACAGTGCTTGGCACACAGGAAGCAATTAACAAACAGCAACTTTATTATTGTTATTATTATCCAGTCCTGGACCCTCTACCCTTTCAAGATATTTGGAATCACCTGTGGCTTGGAGCCAAATGAAAGAAGACTCCACCCCCTGGGAGGCGTAACCTGAATTTTGCTGGGGAGAGAAGAGGAAAGCTTAGCTCTTTTACTAAAAGAAGAGGAGGAGATTGGAAGTTTTCACTCCTGAGAAACCCAAGGCCTCATTCACTGTAAATGGTGAGTTATTTCTCTCTATTCAAGCTGGATTTGGGATTAAAAATAAAAGAATGTTAATGTAGGTTAAGTTGGTTATAGGCTTAAAAACCCAGTTTGTAAAGGAGCTCTCCTGTAGTTCAGATTTCAGTCCTCATGGCTGCCTAATTAAGACTGATTTCTTGATGGGTGGTATGTTAAAACCAACACCAGATAATTATATTGTGAGCCTCTCTCAATATTCTGGGTTGGTTTCTCTCTATGTTCAGAATTAAATCCTGTTTGTTTCTCTTTCCTGATGGTGGGTGCAGCTTTGTCACGGCATGTGGAGCTAATGAAGCTTTCTTAATGAAATCCCAGGTGAAATTTTTAGCTCCCTAACTTTTTAATTTTTTTGTGATGTTTGTGAAGCACTTACTGTGTGCCAGGCATGGTTTTGATCCTCCTCAACACAAGACGGCTGGAATTGGTTCTGATTTATGAGTACAGAGCAGCATGCCCCCAAATTCCATCTAGAGAAAACTCAAATTTTCCCCTGGATTCTCATAAATGTCTGGCTTATAGTGGACTATCTGGTCACTTTATGCTGAAGCGAAAAGACTTGCCTTCACGTGCACCTTAGAATGCAGGCCCTGATCCAAAGACCAATACCTAGGAATCACTGTCACTTATCATTCAGTTCCTTTACTTTTCTTCCTTTTTATTTCTTTACTCTGTGTGTGTTTGTCAACTTGATTTTAAAAGTGTTTTCTCTAAATTGGAGACTTGCTCTATCCAAAAATGCAATAGACATTCACAATTGGTTTACTGGTCAGTGGGGGTAAAGTTCTTATTAAAGCTGCAGTACATGTCAGCTGCCCAATAAATATATGAATTTCATATCAATTTTTCCACCCTTGCACTTGGATTTGGATCCTTTATTCACCCCTCCATCAGCCCCACAGCACTGATGTGGTCTAGGGGGAAGAGAAGCAGCATGCCCTAATGGAAAGAACCTGGGCCTTTGAGTCACTAAGACCTGGGTTCTAATCCTGAAACTGCCTCTTGTCTGCTGTGTGACTTTAGGCAAGTCACTTCACTTCTCTATGCCTCAGTTATCTGTGAAACGGGGATTAAGATTTGAGCCCCATGGGGGATTGTGTCCAACCTAAATAGCTTGTATTTACCCCAGTGCTTAGAACAGCGCCTGGCACTAATAAGCGCTTAACAAATGCCATTTAATAATTTAATTTAAGTAGTAATAATAATTATGGTATTTGTTAAGTGCTTACTATCTGGAAGGCACTGTTCAAGCAAATTGGATTGTACACAGTTACTGTCCCATGTGGGGCTCACAGTCTGAATCCCCATTTTACAAATGAGGTAACTGAGGCACAGAGAAATGAAGTGACTTGCCCAAGGTCACACAGCAGACAAGTGGCAGAGCTGAGATTAGAACAAATGACCTTCTGACTCCAAGGCCTGTGATCTAACCCCTCTACCCCATAATTTATATTAATGTCTGTCTTCCCCTCTAGACTGTAAGTTCATTGTGGGCAGGGAATGTGTCTACAGATTCTATTATACTATTATTATACTATTCTATTCTATTCTACTATTATTCTATTATACTGTACTCTTCCAAACACTTAGGACAGTGCTCTGTACACAGTAAGCGCTTAATAAATATGACTGATTGTTGGATTGGACCTCTTCTGAAAGACACTTTGAGACTGTAAGAATTAGTAGTACTAGAGAAGCAGCGTGGCTCAGTGGAAAAAGCCCAGGCTTTGGAGTCAGAGGTCGTGGGTTCAAATCCCAGCTCTGACAATTATCAGCTGTGTGACTTTGGGCAAGTCACTTAACTTCTCTATGCCTCAGTTACCTCATCTGTAAAATGGGGATTAAGACTGTGAGCACCCCACCATGGGACAACCTGATTGCTTTGTAACCTCCCCAGTGCTTAGAACAGTGCTTTGCACATAGTAAGTGCTTAATAAATGTTATTATTGTCATTATTATTACTTGTTGTTGTACTAGGTTGTATTGAACACCCACTTGGTGCAGTGTACTGTTCTAGGATTGACAAGCCATTTTGATCAGATACATTTATAGTCAGGTCAATTAATCAATTACATTTAATGAGTGATTTCTATGTGCAGAACACTGTACTAAGAGCTTAGGAGAGTACAGTATAACAGAGTCGGTGGACATGTTCCCTGCCCACAGTGAACTTCAGGATTTATTGTTTTATGTCTAGGCTACACTTCCAGTTGATTTCTAACTGCCGTCTTTTGGATATTTTCTATTTTGGA